>NC_083719.1:13206071-13515357 GCF_028564815.1 Eubalaena glacialis
CACCATGAGGAGGGCATGCACTAGGGACCCTCAGCCTCCTTGGCCTGGGCTCCAGAGGGACTTTGAAACTTGACCTGAATTCTGGCACCAAGCTCAGCTCACCCACAAGCCTAAATTAAAGTGGCCCTTACAGACCTGCAGACTTGTGAGCAAAACAAGAAAGAAATACATTGAGTTTGGGATTATCTGTTACATAACATTATCAGAGCAATAGCTGACTGCTACACTGGCCCCTTTCCTGGCCTTGGAATATGCCAAGCTCATTCCAGTCTTAGGGACTTTAGATTTTCTCTTTCCTCTGTCTGCAATATTCTTTCCATCAACTCTCATATGGCTACATCTCTTCAGAGTTCAAATCTCAGCACAAATGTTGCATCCACAGAAACACCTTCTCCGATCACTCTAGCCATAGCAGCCAGTCACAGAAATCACCTCCTATACACCATTATCTTGCTTTATTTTCTACATAGCATTTTTTCACTATTTGAACTTATTTATTTATATGTGAATGTGCTTGTTGTCTGTCTCTACCCATGAATGATTCCACCTCCGTAAAAGCAGAGACTTGGTACCTTATTCACTGTAGTAGTTCTACGGCTTGGAACAGTGTTGAATTCCTGCTGATGTGAGTGCTGGACCATCCTGGAACTTTGTGCAGCTGGGCTGCAACTACCAGTTATAAGACCATTGGCTATTATCCTAGTTTTCACAACCCTCAAGACCACAAGGCTGAAGTCATGAAGTCTTTTCCAATCACACCCTAAGTGCCCACTTACAGCTGGGAAATGGGGAGAGTTTGTCCAATAGTGAAAGCCCTTGGAGTTTTGTAGAGAAAGGTGACACATATGTGAAAACTGCTTATATCAGGGAATTAATTTATTGCTGCCAGAGAACAAATGCACACGTTTCTACTTTAAACAAATTATAAACTCTATAAAAACTTTTTTTTTTTCAAGAAAGTCACACTGAATTCCAGGAAAGTTTTATATTATCCATAGTTGAGAGAGAAATATTCCTTTGTTATTTTGCATCTTTTCTACATGACATAAGATTTTGGCTTTAAATACAGACTGAGTCTTGATAAAGACATTGAAAATACTATTTCTTCATGTTGAGTAAATGTATATTATTCATATATACAATAGTGTATTTAGATATGACGGAAAGTGAATAGAGTGACATTTTCAGGGGCAAGTAGTATGGAAAATTTTCTGTTTTGTGTATGTATATTTTCTACATAATTTAAAATTTCTCATTTAAGCAGCAATGTATTTTAATACTGTTTTTAACTATTAAGGATGGAAATATTATTATATTATCTATTTTTTTCTTCCTTCTTAAATGAACAAAATGTGTTATCTCTTAGGTATGCAGTTGGCTTTAAGTAACAGTTTTTATCCTTCCATTACAGGGACTTTGGAAGTAGGAAGTTGCTGGTGTTGCCTCAGGGGCTCTGTATCTTCAGGACTCCAGGTCACCATCCTTACAATTCTCCTGGCATTTCCCTGAAGTTCACAAGATGCTGCCACAGTTTCAAAAAACAGTGGAGTTGAAGGTAGGAAGAAGAGGGAAGAAATAGTGGCAGAACTATCTCTGGATTTTATTTCAATAGCAAAAATCTATTCCAGGTGCTCCTAGTGAATTTTGCTTACACTTCCTTGGCCAAGACATGGCCATATGGCCATTCTTAACTACTGGGGCTTTTGGGAAAACAAGTATTTAACTTTTGACCTAAAGAGAAGAGGAAGGCGAGGGAGAAGGGCAGATGTGGGTTGGGTGAGCCCACCAAAGTGTATGACATGTAGTGGTTACGTGTATTCGTAACAATAAAGTGTTCTCTTCAGGGGCTATTCAAGAATGTTAAGCTACATGCATATTCACCAATATCACTGCTCCCCCTCCCCCAGTGTGGGGTGTTGTTAGGGACAGCAGGCCAGTCAGAGACTACATTTTCTAGACTCCTTTGTGGCCAGATGAAGCCACTGAACGTGTTCTCATCAGTGGAATGTGAGCAGATGTGATGGGGTATGACTTTCCACTTACCCTTTGTGCCTTAAGCCAGCTGCATGTGGACGATGTTGTGGTTGGTGGAGCTATAAGAGCAGAAGCCTGGATACCTGAATCACTGTGTGGAGCATAATCTCCAGTGGACTAGTTACATGTGCTTAGATTGCTTTATGAGTGAGAAATAGATTTCTATGGTATTAAGCCAAGTCACTAAAATTTGGAGGTTTATTTATTACAGGTACTAATGTTACCTTACCTAAGACAATAACCCATGCTTATATCACCCCGGATTTTTCATCGGTTTCTTGTTTCTGTTTTCCTTATTCAGTTTTTCCACCTTCCATTTAGAGATTTTTCTCATTATCCTACTTTTTTTTTTTTTTTTTTCCTACTTTTAAGAAGCCGTAGCTTTTTGTAGTTTCTCAAATATGTTGAGCAATGCTCTTTCTAATGCCTTGCTTCTATTTTGCTGTGTTCTAAGAAATCAGATAATTAAATATGTTAGGACTCCGAATGACTGCTATAATACTCTGAGCTAAGCACATGAACTTTGTGATGCTGGTTTGGGCTACTGTGGGGTCTCGGGTGACTTACCTCCTGATACATAGGATGGTTGCCTGATAAAGGACAAAGCAATATGAAGTTGCATGCTAAATGTACAGTCAAGGGGGAAGTGCAATGGTTTGGTGGAGTATGTGAATATTGTAATATTTTGAATTAGAGCCAATTCAATATATTAGAATTAGAGCTACTTTGTTTCCCAGAGCTGTTAAGGGAATTTTTGTGAGCAGAGAGAGCTTCAAGAGTCCTATATAAAGTGCCCATCCTATTAAGCTATCTGTTTACTTTATAATGATTAAAATATCTAAATTATTTATCTAAAATATCCAGCCATTAATCATTATGGCTATGATGAAGATTCATGTGGCATAAATGAATACGTGTCTTGACATCTAATTAAATTTAGTAGATTTCAAAAGATGTTACACTCTTTTTAAGTTAAATACATAGTATCTCCACTGAAAACCAGGCTTCCTCCAAAACTAGGGTGGCAAGTGATGGCACAAAATTGGTAGCAGAAAGTAGTGAGAAATATCATAGGCTTTGTAAATAGATCTCAGTTCCAATCTTGCTGTCATCATTATAAGATTTACTAGAAGCACTGCCTGATTAAGTTATAAACATTAAGCGAAACATGCAAAACACTTAATTCAAAACAGCACAGTTGCAATAATAAAATAAAATTAATGCGTGTTCTTTGTTTTTCTTTTCTAATATTACAGATTATGTAATAATATATTAAATGTTCTGGGGTGGGCATAATAATCACTTTTACCCTCATTTTCTATCTGAAACAAATATTAGTCTTGCCAAGAATCCAACTTTATATTTTGGTAATAAATTTATATTAATTAAAAAACAGTACTTCCGCTTTTGGATAATACAGGCATTTCAACACAAATCTATTTCAGAACTGAGTTTTAAAATATTTTCAATGATTGTGGCTTCTTGAAAAAGGCAGGGAGAGAGAGTGGAACAATATTTAAATCATTTTATCTCTTTGTTCAACATTCATTCCTTCTGCAGGTTTTTACTGAGTGAGTACATTGTGTTAGGAACTGTGCTAGTTATTCAGAACCCATTGGTGAAAAACCCACCATCCTTTTCTCAAGAGGCTTGAAAGGTGGGGTTTCAGTTTGGCAGCTAGGTAAAAAGATTGGAATTTCTTGCTAAAATCATATATGTGTACAATATCTTACTTTTGAAATGCAAAACATATATACATGTGAATGCACCTTTATTTTAAGCAGAAGTAGTGCTTTTCTTTCTTTTCTTCCCCAAGATTTTACAGTGACTATGACAACATGTATTTACAGTTTATAATCAGAAGGATGTTAAAAATCAAGTTATTTTTTTCTATTTTTGTTTTATACTGGAATTTCTTAAACTGGATTGTCTCTGTTCCCTTTTACGGCAGGCAATAGAGCCTTGAAAATCTTTAGAGACTTTAATTTCAAAGGAGATATATGTGGTTACTCTCTACAATTTACTTTTCACTGTTACCTTTGCTTTGATGTTAAAGGTCCTGGAAGGTGACTCAACCAAAAGGGGAGACAGTGACTCCAAGTTGAATAATGGCCAGGTCAAGAGAAGTAGGGGAGTGGGGAGGAGAGGGCCTGAGAACCTGAAGCCATGTGGCACTTACCTCGTAGGTGACTTTAGACATTTGAACTGTTGGAGCTTCAGTTTCTTCTCTGATCACTTTCCTGATTTGTAGATGTCAAAAGAGGGACTGAGAGGATCAGGGAGATAAAAGCCTATAAAGAAGCAAGTTGTCAACTCAGTACCAAATATCAAGATGAGCGTCCATCGTTCCACTACTTTACAGTGGGTTAATCTGCAACTAAGTCTCCAAAGAATGATCTGATCCAGGGTTAGATCCAGGGCAAGTCCCTACATGGTGATGGAAAATCACAAGGACCAGGTGAGCAGGGACCCACTTTGGATGAAGATAATGTAGACATCTGTTCATTTCTAGCTTGAGTTTATATTTTCAGGTGGAGTCTCTGAAAACCCATTTAACTCTTCCACATTTTTGACACCCTTATTTCCTATACAGGGCCCGTGACACAAGTTTTTAATTTAACTCAACAGATATGGGAAACATATTATTGGCCAGACAGTGTGCTAGATTATATATATGAAAAGATGAATTGAAATACAGCTCTTAATCTCTTTGAACTGGGACAGCTGAAGTGTTATCGGTACAACACAAAGCTATTTAATCCTGTCCTTGAAAATAGATGAATTTATTATTTTTCTTTCAATATATGATCTCTCCGGAACAATAAATCTAGATTTCTAAATTTGGAAACATGATATTTTAGCTTATCTTTAAGAAAGAAGATTGTATTAAATTAAAGGAAATTACCCAAATAGAATCTACAGAGGGTCAAGTCACTGACAATTTCTGCATGTGGTCGCAAGCCTTTTAAGAAAAAGGTAATTACAAAATTCCTGGATCTCCATTCAGGTATCATAAATGCTTATATATTATATATATATATACATACACATATATGTATCACTATGTAAGTTTAATTTAACTTAAAACATCTAACACCTATAAGGAGAAATTGCGCTGTGTGCTTGCTTCTGTACAAAGTAATTTGTGCTGTGAATGCCCCGGTCTTCACTAAGATGCAGTGTTATAAAAATCTAGGTACTTACATGGAAAGGGAATAAAACATTAAGAAGAATTTCCTTTTTCCATTTAAAGGAGGGAACACCAAAGGGCCATTTTAAGACTCTAGAAGTGCCATATAAATCTCCAAAAGAGGTTGTAATGTATTAAACAAAGGTTAACACCAACCACAAGAAGAAAAAAAAAAAAATCATAGAAACGGAGAGAAAATACACTTCCTGGCTCGGAAGCTCTTAAAAGTTCTGAGCCAGGAAACCTTCCGCACCGGGGCGGGGAATCTCTTTGGCTCTGCAGTGACTCCCTGCTAAGCTCCCCTTAAGTTTTCCCTCCCTCGCGTCTCCCCGCCTCAGTCCCAAACGTGGGAGCCACAGGAGGATACCAGCACGCCTACCTGGAGTTGTCAGACAGAATCAGCCTCTGATGCGTGTTGATTTTAAATGCCACCACACCTAAAATAGGCCATATCTGCAGGCAAACCCAAGGGATTTCAAACGACGCCCGGAAGCTCATCTTACTAACTAGGGGCCCAGCCGGTAAAAGAACAATAGTAAAATAGAGCCAAGAGCGTGTTCCTTCGCTCGAAGCGATTCGCTGGTGGCGCGCAGGGCCTGCGCCGAGCCTGGGGCTGGAAGCCGGAGCCCCGAAAAGGCGCGCTGCCCCTTTAAAAGGCCGCGCATCTCCGGGCCGGCCTTCCTCCCCGGGGCTCCAGCTGTGATTGACGCTGGGCGGCGAGAGGAGGCGCCTGGCGCTAACAAAAGTCCGGCCCTTGGGCGAGCGGCGCCGGGCCGCGAGTCTCTGCTCGCTCCGGGCACCCGCAACAAGTGGCCGCCGCGCCCTCCCCGGGGAAGCCGCGGGTGCGCAGGGGCGCCCGGAGGAAGCGGCGGAGCCCGGGAGCCCCGGCCGCCCGCGCGGCTCAGCGTCCACCGCAGGGGGATCGGGGCGGGCGGATGGGGACTCGGCGGCGGCGGCGCGGCGAGCCTCTGGGCGGCCCCGGGGCGCGGGCTCTCCGCGGCGCTGCGCCCGCCGGCCCCGAACGCGGATTCTAAGGGCGGTGGCCGCCCCCCGGCCCCACCCGGCGCAGTCGGGGGTGCCAGGAGGGGACGGAGCGCCCCCTCCCACCGGAGTGCGGGGGCCGCCCCCGTCCGGAGGTCGGCCCCGGAGCGTGGGGTATGCGCAGCTAAAGGTCCCGTCGGGCGGGCTTTCCTCTGGCGGAGCGCGCAGGCGGTGCGCCCCACCTATGGAGTGTCCAGGGAGACGGCGGGCATGACGGCGGCAGGATGGGCGCGAACAATGGCAAACAGTACGGCAGTGAGGGTGAGTGGGCCGCCAGTTCTCACAACTCCCCAGTCGCGCCCCCCTCCCTTCCCCTCGCCCTCCCGTCTGGGAAGGAAGATTCTCGCACGCTGCCGGGGCGCATCCCCATTTGGCACCCTGTCTGGGCCGTCACCTTCCCTTTTGGCTCTGAGTACTTCGGCGCCCCGAGGATGCTTTCCCACCGCGGGGGTCTCTCTACGCAACTTCCCAGGTTGCCTTTGGGACGGCTCGAGTTGCATTTCTGTCTGTTTCTGAAACCATGTGCCTCAGTTTCCCTTCCCTGGGCATCTGGGGTTTCGGATGACGGTTTGGCAGAGGGCGGAAGACGTTTTGGAAAAACAACGCAGTGAAAATTTTCCCAGGCCTTTGTACACCAGTCCCCGGGACTCTCCTGTAGCAGGAAAAACTTCTGGAAGAAGTTAAGTTTCCATTCTCTGCTCACTGCCCCCCGAGCTGACAGCTTCGTAAAACTGACCACCTAGGGGCCGTGTGAGGCGAGGAGTGGCGGGGGGCTTTGTCTGGGCTCTCTCGGGGCTCGAGACGGGCAGAGGACCATCTGTTACGTGGGGCTGGAAATTGCACAGAAATATTGCCTGTCAAGTGGGAACTTGGAAGTTGGGGAAACTTTAAACTCCACCTACTCCTAAAAGGATGATGGATATGTGGGTTGGCTTCTCCCTCGCCCCTCCCCGCCCTTTGCATAGAACCGTAGTGTTGTAACCCGGTTGATTAACTGCATGCCCCTCATATGCATACGGCAAAGGCATTTCCCGCAGTTGAGTAGTTAGGAAGGTTTGTCTTTTCGTGAACTTGGCTGGAGGAGAGTGCAAGAGACAGGGTCGGTTTTACAGCCCGCCCCCAGAGGACCGGCGGTTAGAAACGGGGTCCAGCGCCTGAAGACTGGTAGGAATGCAGAATGGCTCTTCAGCCTGTGGTGTTAGGGAAACTCCTATCATCCTCTTCAAAACTTTGAGCTGTGGCCACAGAATGTGGATGCCTCTCCCCATGTTTGCGTCTGTGTTCTTTCTCAGCAGCTTTGTGGAATTACAGCAGAAACCGACCCTAAAAAACCGTATCCGCAAGAACCTTTTGTTTAAATCATTCTTTTCCAGAGCATCATGTTTTGAATTCCACATATATATATGAAATATATATATTTCCTTATTCTGGGCAGTTATGTGAAAGAGGTTTTTTTCCCTGACAATTTCTTTTTTAAAAAATTAAAAGGTGGTCTTTTTAGAGAGCAGCCATGAAATTATGCCAAAAAAGATTATTGGAGAATCTTGGCCACCTCCCAAAACTTCTTGAAGTAAATGTTTTAAAAAATTGTGGAAAAAAGAAAGATTAAGCCTCCTTACTCTGAGTTATTAAAGAAGCTTTCAGGGAATGAAGTGTGTGCTTGTCAGTTCTGGGTGTGCATACATTATGCTATTTGAACACTGGTGGGGGGAATGGACACACCAAGAGGAACACAGAGTCACTGCTCTGTGTTTTTCAACAAAACCCCTCACACTCTTCCTAATCCTCTGCAACTTGTTCTTAGATCCCAGCGTTCTCGCATTGTACAGTGTGTGGTGTATGACTACTTCCTGTCTGAACAGTGGAGTTTTCAACCCTTGGGAGAGAAAAGGAGAGACAGAGAACTAATGTTCTCCAGCTGTTATCCGTAAATGCTACCTCTGCATTTTCACTTCAGCTGAAGCGAAATTTTACTGGGATCTGATTTAGATACACTGTGGACTTTTTATAGGAAAAATCTCTTGGGCTCAGCTGATTCAAGGGGACCAAAAGGAAGCTTTGGGAGGTAACAGTTTTGGCTGGAGGGACACGTTGTGTTCAGCGTTCATCAACTCTCTTCAAGTGCATCGCCATTCCTCTGTGATAGGTGGGGGGAAAATAGAGAAATCGAATAACAAGAGCTTTTCAAAAATCTTTTCTCTCCCCAGTTACACTGGGCCTCTCCTAATATATGTCATTATAATATATGTAATGTATTATATGGTTATAATATATGTAGTTGGGTATGGTCAGCTTTATTACATTGTGCTATTGGATGGTAAAATCTATGCAGATAAGCCTTTTGGAATTTGGTGTGTTACTGCCACACCAAATCCTTAGCTAAATCTTTCTTATCTAAAATGTCAACTTTCAAAGAAAGTGAAAGCAACTCCTAGACACAGTATTCCTATTATCAAAGCAGACTGAGAATTAAGAGAGTTTCATAGTTTTAGTGCAATTTAGGTGCGGTATATTTCAAATTATCAACAAATGCATATCCACAGAATGGCTCAGTGAGAGATCCCCCAACTATAAAACATTGGTGTTTGTGTATACTTTAAAAAACTGTAACTTCAGTATATTTTACTTACTAGTGGAGCTGACACCACCATGTAAATGGCCCTGAAATTTTACAGATATTGTTGTGAATTATTAGAACTTTCAAAACTTCAGTATTTCATCTGTAATCTCACTTTCTCCTGCTCCTGGAAAATATCTTTTTTGTTAAAAAAAAATATTCCCAAGACTTACCTTAGCAGGTGCAATGGGACAGAGGCTTCCTACTTCTGCATCATTCCAGGTCCCGCAGCAGCAGTATCACCTGGGAGCTTGTCAGAAATGCAGAATCTGAACCACTTATCACATGCATGTTAAAAGCTCGAGGCAGTTCTGGTATGGGATGCAAAGCATTGATTTGAGAGTCTAGACATTTGATTCCAGCTTCAACTTAGCTACTGTGACCTTGCTCAGTTGTCCCCAAATCTTAAGGCCTTTCTTCTATAAAGTGAGGAGAGAATTTTTTTTTTTTTAATTGGCTTTATTTGTCATGCTCATCCTTGAACATGCAGTCCTTCATTTTAGTTTGCTCTTATAATGCCTTAATGGATCACTTAACAGAGATTCGCCTTGGGAAGACATGTTGTAATAAATAGGGAAGTTAAGACTATTATTGCCCTGAAATCAGTAGATGCCCCAATCCCTTTGTTATCCCCTTTACCCTCATCTCTATCTTCTTTACTCATTCCCACTTTCTCTCTTAACTCGATCAGTCTCTGCTTTTTCTCCTGAGATTAAAGTTATGTGTTTATCAATATTGGGTGTTTCCAGTGTTTTGTTTTCCTAAATACTTAGTGAACGTTCAGGTTAAGGATTTAGTTGGCAGCCTCTAGACAGACTTGGATTTTGCTCCAGCAAAAAGTTGGCACACCACTGCTGATGTTCGGCTTTCTAGAAATATAAGCGAATGTCTAAATGATTAGTATGTTCCGGTAAACTCTTATTATGGAGGGCTGATTTTTTCTCTTTGTCTTCTTTCATAAAATTTAAGTTACAGCCCATGTGTAGAAATCTGGAGAATAAGCTGGGGTGATTCAAAGCCATTAGAACCATTAGCTTTGACTCCAGTTAAACCAAATAAACAAATCTCTCTGTTCAAGTAGTGAGAGAGGAGCTGCCTTTCCTGCCTTTTAAGGTTTCCAGCCTCACCCTCACTCACTCGGTGGTTTCTCGTTGTTATGTTTATTCTACTCCAGCAGGGCTGAGTCTGTCGTCCTTACACTGTTAACAGCTTCTTTGTAAAATCCTGCCTGTCGTTGAATTGGAGCTGCTGAGGCCTTGTGATGGGGCTTGACCTTGGTAGCCCTGCTGCTCTATCAACGCCCTGAGTCCCTTTTCACCATCGCAGATCTGTGCTTCTCAGATATGTTGCCTGGGAGCATAAATCATCGCCAGTCCGTCACCACTTCGGGAAGCATATCTTGAAAGAATAGTAACGATGGCAAGTAACATTTATTGAATGCTTACTTTGTCCAAGCATGATCCTGAGCCCTTCATGTACACTGACTCTTGTTGTTACCGAGCCCAAGCTGACTCTGCTTGCTGCACGACAGGCCAATAAATCGGGAGACGAGGTACTGAGGCAAGGAATAGCAACTTTATTCGGAAAGCCGGGCGTCCAAGAAGATGGCAGACTAGGGTCCCAGAGTACCATCTTATGGGGTCTGGATGCTAGTTTCTTTTATAGAACAGAGAAGGGGGGGAGGTGAGGAAGTAAAATAAAAAGACCATAAGTCTTGCAAAACATCTCCTGGTTTGGCCAGCCTCAGGGAGGGGATGTGTTACTTTCTTCTTTCTTACAGCCATTCACAGGTGGGCAGAATGTTTCCCTGTGAACTGAACAAAGGCACTTGTTTAACATTTAGGCAGAGGGGCAGGGTTCCCTGAGGGAGGCCATTAGGTACGCCAGTAGCTATAGACAACATCCTTTTAGTGATTATAGTAACAAAAAGCAACAGGAGAGCAAAGGTTAAAGTAAAAGAAACAGATTCAGCAGGGAGTCAGATTTTGTTCTTCCCTGTTACAATGTAATTCTCATGACAATCCTGATCCTATGGGGTAGGTGTTCCTATGTCTCCATTTTACTGCTGAGGAAACAGAGGTGCAGAGAGGATGATCATTTTCCCAAGATCCTACAGGTAGCGTAGGTGGAATTGGGACTCAGGGCCAAGTCTGTGTAAGCCCAGAGTTACTTATTCATTCTTTCATTCAACCAATATATGTTGACTTCTTATTTCCTACCATGTGCCAGGAACTCCTCTAGATTCTTGGAATACAACAGTAAACAGATAAAGATCCTGTCCTGGTCAATCTTATCTTCATCTGTGTGCACGTGTCCACGTGTGTTGGGAGGGAGGTGAAATGGAACAGTTAACACGTGTGCACACACGCACATTTAGTAAACCACGTGGTAAGTTCTAAGGGGCTAAGTCTCTGCATAAAGAAAATTGTCAAATTAAGACTGATGGGGGGACTTCCCTGGTGGTCCAGTGGTTAAGACTTTGCCTTCCAACGCAGGGGGTGCCGGTTTCATCCCTGGTTGGGGAGCTAAGATCCCACATGCCTCCTGGCCAAAAAAACTAAAACATAAAAAACAGAAGCAGTATTGTAACAAGTTGAATAAAGACTGTAAAAAAATAGTCCACATCTAAAAAGTCTTTAAAAAAAAACAACAACTGATGGGAGTTGGGAAGAGAAGGGTGTGGCAATTTTAATTAGAGTAGTCACTGTGGGCCTTATGGAAAAATTGGCATTTAGACTGAAAAAAAGAAGTGAGGGACTAAGCCCTGAGGATCCATGTAGCATGTTGACTGTTCCTTTCAACCACTGTGTTCTACCAAAGTGAATACTCTTTATGCCGGAGGGCTTGCATCATCATTTCATGCAAGTGTAAAAGTGTAACATCGTCAGTCTTCTGTAAGTAGCTAGAGTGGAACAGAGTCAGTCTGGCTACTGGGCATATTTTTTGCCTAGAGTCTTTACAAATATGTTTTATCCAATGGTAGTCTAGCAGATGGTTTGTGACTGCTTTTGTAGGGAGGGGAGGGGGAGCCTAGGAAATGCCCTTCATTCTGCAACCAGTAGATGTTGCCTGACTTACTGGATGTGTGACTGCTCACCCGAAGATCTCTCCAAAGGTCTCTGTAATTCTTAGTTGGATGTAGCTCTTCATCTTTTGCCTCCAGTAAATAAATTCATTCTGATGAAAATCAGAAGATATATGATAGTGATTCCACTGTTTGGCTCAAATCAAAGCATTAGTGACATTATCAGTACCATTTTTAGTCTGACAGTGTGTTTTCAGAGATTTGAGGAATCTTTTTGCATATTTAAAACGGAGAAAGAGAAGAGAGGTAACTTTTCGTTCTCCTTAAGAATCAACTCACGGCAACTTTGTATCAGCTCTCTCTGCCCTTTGAAACAGAATGAATTCTGGGTTGATGTTGAGTAATTGATAATCACTTTTACCCTTAGCCCTTATTGAGTGGTGTGTCTGGAAGTTGATTAGACTACTTGGCTTGGCTCTTTGACTGATGGAAACTCCTAGATATCACGCACCATGGCATTTGGAATGTAGTAAAATATGTGACAGTATCTTGAATAAAATCTAGAGTGAATTAATTCTCTGAATAATGAAGAAGGGGATAAATGAAGTTTAGAAACTTAATACCTTAAAAAATAATATTTGAAGAGCTGTCATGATGAAGGTTAAATTTCAGAGTGCTGAGCAAAGACCAAGATATGTAAGTTACTAGCACGTAGGTAGGTTTGACTCAGTCTGAGGACGAGCTAATGATTAGAGCTGCCCACATCTGAGACTGGCTGCCTAATGAGGAAGTGAGTCCTCCCACATGGGAAGGGGGATCACAGTAAAGATTGTTGTGCTAGAGATTTCTGCATCAACTAAGGGGTCTACTATAGGACCCTACACCAAGATCCCTAGCAAACAATTTGCCATGTGCAGTTATTTATTTATTTTTTTAATTGAAGTATGATTGATTTACAATGTTGTGTTAGTTTCAGGTGTACAGCAAAGTGATTCAATTCTACATACATACATATCTATTTTTTTCAGATTCTTTTCTATTATAGGTTATTACAAAACAGTCCCCTGTGCTCTGCAGTAGGTCCTTGTTGGTTATCTATTTTATATATAGTAGTGTGTATATGTTAATCCCAAATTCCTAATTCATCCCTCCCCCCTTTCCCATTTGGTGACCATAAATTTGTTTTCTGTGTCTGTGGGTTGCAGTTATGTTTGATGAAGGGTTATTGTTTGATTTGAACTCATATTGCTACTTCCCCCCCTTAATACGTTTCTATCCTTGTAGTTGTTGAAAAGTACTATCCCCACTTCCTCTAGGTTAATTTTCTCTCTCTGTTACATGTATGTGTTTATGTCTTTTAAGATATATTTAGATATTAATTGGAAAATCAACTGATTTTATTTGTTTCCCCGCCTTCGGTGGTACATAATCTCCTGAACCAAAAATTGGGTTTGATAAATGACATGTCCTGTTTTCAGTGCAGTAATGGATACGGACTCTACCTACTGTGCCTTTTATTATGACCCTAAAACATGTAGATCTCCTGAAGTTGAAGCAAGACCCTGAATTGCGCTTGTGTTGACTATCTTGAATTAATGTTTTAACTTTGTTGATAAGACTTAACTGGCATCATTGGTTAGTGACATCTGATCAGAAGCTACAAATTGACTAGAACCTCACAAAGACATCATTTTTCTCAAGGAGCCCTGACTCCTTTTTGTTCAGCACCAAGTCTTCTGTGCATGAGCTAGACAGGCAGTTCTGCCACGTGGTGATAAAGTCCATATCTGCTGAACTTTCCCAGAATGTAGCTTTTTTTGGGTTTTGGTTACAGAAATTTAGACCTCTTCTTCCATCTACTCACTGCGTTAAATCTCTAGATAGAATAAGACTTTTGCTTTAAGGAAGTTCAGTATCTAACTGAAAAGCTAGGCAGGGAGGCCAGTGATTTCAGAACAAGATGATAAATGCTGATTCACAGAGGGACCCTACTTTTCCGACGTGCTAAGTGTGAATGTAAGTGATAAGTGGGAAGTGGGCATAAGACTAGAGCAGCTCTAAATAATGACAGCACTGGACAATATCTGCAACTCCCCAAACATCTAAAGGATGCACATATTTTCTAAAACAACGACAACAATAACAACATATACACACCACTATATATAAAATAGATAACCTACAAGGACCTACTATATAGCACAGGGAACTATACTCAATATTTTGTAATAACCTATAAGGGAAGAGAATCTGAAGAAAAAAAAATATGTATACACATTATATAATATATATTATATGCATATATATTATATATATATAACAATCACCGTGCTGTATGCCTGAAACTAACACGATATTATAAATCAACTATACTTCAATTAAAAAAAGAAAACAGGTAAATTGGAGGAGGAGTCACTTACACTCTTGGGAGAAACTAAATCTTTTGTTAGGAGTCTCTCCCTAATTGTTCCCGAAAATCTTCATGTTCCATTTCGGATATCGTTTATTCCATGGGAAGTGGTTCTTGTGGGACCTGTAAGCGAGGACCTTGGAAGGCTTCAGAGGAGGGGCAGGGGCATCTGACCAGCCTAGGTCCTCACCACACCTGTACCCTGCAACCAAGGAGAATGGGAGCCTGTAGGCAGATGCTTTTTAAATGTGCTAGTTCATACCCCAAAGACGTACAACTTTCAAACTTCTGACACGAATGATTATGAACCATCTCTGAATTTTCCTGAGTAATGAAATCTACACACGTGGTCACCATTCTCCCCATTCCTTGGGTGAAGGAGTGTCGACTTTGTCTGGAGCCGTAAATCTTTATTCGGTTGTGCATTAGATATGCTCATTCTATCAATCCCTATTTAACTTCTAAACCAGTAACAAAATGAAAAACAGTTGTTAACACCGCACGAACTCATAATTGTAACTTTAGAAGCCTTGAGCAGAAATGTTAGAACGTTATAACGTGTAGAAATGTTATTAAATGTTATTAAATGTTATAACGTGTAGAAATGTTATTAAAACATTTTTTTGTTTGCTACCCTTTCTGTGGTAAATTCCTGTTCTGCATTTTCCAAGCAGATGTAGCAGTGGAAAGGGAATCAGAATTTCTAGAGAAAAATTTCAGGAATTTTTCTTCTGCTCATGGATTGACCTTCTGGCTGCGAGTCACCCACTTTTTGGCAAGGCGGAGAAGTCAGGAAAAGGCTCCTTGTATGTGCAGTTGAACCTTTGACCCGATGGAGTACTCGAATTGAATCTCAGGAGCCTCTGGGTTAGGTCCAAGTCTAAGGCCAGGTCTTCCACGGTCCGGCTGTCGGAGGTGGCTCAGACCCCAGGGAGAGGATTAACAGGTTTGAGACTGAGGGTGGAGGGGAAGAAACATAAATAAGAGGAGAGGGAAGAAGAGGAGAAATTCAGAGAGAATTGGTGTTAGGGCACTGATTGCCCTGTACCGTAAAGAATGGAATCACTGTTCTACTCAGTGCTCTTTTCTTACAAATATCTTAGCTCAAGGAACAAAAACAATTACTAATAGATACTTGGTAGGCTTGGCTGTTGCCAAGTTTACTGTATTTTCGGTCATTTCAGTAATAGTAACCATTACTGAGCCCTTAGTAGATGCTACTTCCCTCTCCGAGCATGTTACACACACTCATTCCTGTAGTTCAAGACAGCCAGGGATGCGGGCACAGATCATCCCATTTCACAGTTGCCAACACAGGAGCTTTGAGGCAAGGCGGGCTGACTGCCCAGGGCACAGAGCTAGCTGGTGAGTGGTCCAGTCCGATCTGAAATCCCTGTGGCTGTGCTGGCTTTTGTGCCCCTCTCCGCTGTGCCCCTGACCCGCTCCTGCGTGGGCATGTCAGTTGCAGCCAGAGTCTTTCCTGATCTTTGTTTTGTTTGTGTGTTTCAAAGGATTGCAGTGACTCGGAAGTAGCCTGTTAAAAATGAAAGTGACAGTTTTATGTATGGATGAGGTGAGCAAAAATGAAAGACATTTTGGAAGGAAACTTTCAGCTCACTTTACCTGGCTCTCCCAAGGGCCAATTAACTGCTCATTAGGCACCAATCTGCTGACAAATTGGCAGGCTGACTAGTGTCTCTGAGAATGGCAGCCTGTAAAATAATTAGCATATTCTGTAGAGTCTTCAGAGCGCCTAGTAGAGCTGGGAGGCTGTCCCACTTCGCCCCAGAGCGTTAGCAAATTATCTTGGTGCTGGGATAGCTGTTGACCTGGGACGGCCACCTGCTTACAAACAAAAGCTAACGGAGGACTGAAAGAGGTGCGCACATTTTCCTTCCTAAATAGTTTGTAAGTTATATCTTGTATTTCCCTCTGGTTTCAAAAGTACGGATTTGAAACAGCCATTAATGTGGGGAATTATTCCAATATGTATTTGTATTTGCCTTTATCTTTGCTAGCCCCTGGGAGACGTCTCCATGAGGATGTCTAGGAAATTGCTTTGGAAACTATAAAGCGTTTCAGAAATTAATCTCATTTATCATCACAGGGACTGTGGGAGGGGTGTCTGCCATGATCCCCAGTTTGTAGATGAGGAAACTGAGGCCTTGGCAGGTTAAATGATTTGCCTTGATTTTACAGTTGCGAATAGATGGGGTCATTCCGATTCTAAATTTAATACACTTTCCATCATAATATGGCTTCCCTTAAAATGCTGCAAGAAAAAAGAATATAATCATGCTAGGGTATTATCACCAGGCATCTGTGACAGTATTTTATTTTATTATTTTTTTTAAATTTATTTATTTATTTATTTTTGGGTGTGTTGGGTCTTCGTTTCTGTGTGAGGGCTTTCTCTAGTTGTGGCAAGCGGGGGCCAATCTTCATCGCGGTGCGCGGGCCTCTCACTGTCGCGGCCTCTCTTGTTGCGGCGCACAGGCTCCAGACGCGCAGGCTCAGTAGTTGTGGCTCACGGGCCCAGCTGCTCCGCGGCATGTGGGATCTTCCCAGACCAGGGCTCGAACCCGTGTCCCGTGCATTGGCAGGCAGATTCTCAACCACTGCGCCACCAGGGAAGCCCTGTGACAGTATTTTAAATTGCTTGCACCCAAGGATGAAAGTGGGGGTCTGCAAGCATGCATCCTGTCCTTTAATTGCTTTTGGAGCTCTAGTATTGATGGAAGCAGAGAAGCCTGCTCCCTCTTGGTCATCTCAGGCCACAGAGCTGTGCCACTGCTCAGGGGAGCAGCCTTGCAGTGGTAAGATTATTATAATGAGAATGCAGAGTGAATTGTTAGATAAATATTCAGGACAAGATGACCTTGTTTGTTAGGGTGTCACTTGCTGGCTGATAAAACTCAGCTGGGGCTGTAAGGGGTGTTTGCTTCTGAAAGCTTCTGCTCTAGATGCATAGAGAAAGTTACTTTACTTTTGGGAGGATCAGAGAATCAACTCTACAATTGGGGCCCATCAGCATCACTGGAGTCCTTATTGTCTTCAGTCTTCTGGTTTCCTTTGCTGTTGAAGAACCACATTGTTCAGAGGTCTTTGGAAGTGTTGAGGTCCTGGACAAGCCCTTTAGGATGAGTTGCTATCAGAGGTCACTGAGGTTCTGATGTTGTTGTGATAGAAATCCACACTGTCATTTAGCCTTTAATTGCTTTACTTTCCACTCATTGTCCTCTGGTTTACTGTCTATTTTTTTGTTTTTTTCTGTTTCTTGTTCCTTTGTATTTATTTATTGCTCATCCTACCACATGCTTACCCGACATGACTGTAACCCTGTTCACGTGTTAGGTCCTTAATATATTTTTGTTAAACAAATACATGAGGATGAATCTGTAGCCATGATCTTTATTGGATCTAAAAAAGCCTATGAAAACCCTATCATATTTTCAGTGAACTTTTCTTAGACTTGAACATTTTACTCTTAAAAGAAAGTTTCTCTGGGCATGTTTTCTTCTGAGGATATTCTAACTTGGACTTTTATTTTGAACAATGTGGATCTATCTTATGGATGAAAATAGTTTAGCTTGTGTACTTAAGGAAAAATGAAATATGTATTTTTTAGCATTGCTGAAAACAATTGCAGAAGACATTTCAACTTCACTGATTTACAGTATTGTGGACTTAATTATTTTCAATGAGAAAAATGAAATATGTATTTTTCAGCATTGCTAAAAACAATTGCAGAAGACATTTCAACTTCACTGATTTACAGTATTGTGGACTTAATTATTTTCAATGAGTATTGAGTAGAATGCTACTGTCTATTTTTTATTGCAAATTGTATTGTTTGGTAATATTTGTTTCAGCTGCTTTGGAAATTGAGTTTACGTGACAATTTAAGTAAATCAATCTAGAAAGCATTTAAAAATTGATCTCTAAATTAATAAATTACTCCTTTGGCTCTGTTCTCTTCTCTGCATTAAAGGGTTATAGCATTATGAATCCTTTTAAATTTCTATATTCATCTACTTCATGCTGGGGGCTCTGCATCTAAAATATAAAAGTTATTAGATGTGTCTGGTATGATTGGAATGGTTTCTAGTAGGTCTTCTGTTTCTGGCTTCCCTCCTTACTAAAATCAGAAGTGAAATAATCAATTTCGGAAAAAAAGATAAACATTATTGAGCTGTAGTGTGTGTATACGTGTATACATACATGAGACTATTTAAATAACCCTTTTCTATAAATTCAGCAAAATCCATTATTCCTCACATCTGTTTTTTTCTGTAAATGAAGAGAAATATGTAACTTATAAGGAATTAAAAAATACAATTAAAACTAAAGTGCCATTTTTTTTTTTTAATAGTATGGTATCTGTTAGAGGAACAGCTTTAGACAAAGGGTCACCGTAAGAATCAAACTAAAGAAGAAGCAAATAGTCCAACACACGAGCTTTCTGAGATGGAACTTGGGATAGAGGTGTCTGTAGTTTATGAACAGACTTGAAATGGTTCTGTGACATGATATCCGCTTGGAACTGTATGTTTTAGTTTGTTTGTTTACCTGAATATGTGTTCAGCTCAGATGAGTGGATATAATCTCCGTTGGTGAGAATTCTACTCTGCATGACACCGAGCCTGGTTGACGTTTGTTCTGAAGTGCCAGAGCGTAAATTCAGATTCACAGGCAGCATTCATACACTCATTTTTGTCTTTTGGTTTTTGATTTTAAAGATCAACAGCTGCTCCGCTGGTTGGAAAGATTTATGTAGCCCCATTTGGACAATGTATATTGTGGAGACTACTATAAATTTCAAGACATGACATTTCTGTCCTGAACAGCTTACTTTTCACATCTCATTTTGCATCCACTTTGCCTACTTAATTATATTTTAATAATTTTCTCTATTTTCCATCTCTCCCAAAGACCTCTCCTGTTGATCACCCTGTGAGCTTGTTTTGAGAGACAGTATTTCCTTGGGGAGTCTTTCTCCATTCCTGAAGCCACAACATGAACTGAGCAATAAAAAGCCAATTCCCTCCCCTTGGTTGTGCTTCAAATAGTCATTTCTTTGATACAGGCTAATAAAAACAGGAAAAGGATCATTTTTAAATGCTTTGGTTGGGGTTGCTTTACTTCCAATAAGGAAAATTGCCTCACAAGGGGGAGCATGGGTAATAAAGTTACAACTAACTGAGTAATTGTACTCAGTCTAACGTCAAAATCTCCAAGCTGCTGCCTGCAAATCTAATTTAATTGTGGGATTACTGTGTGTCCACTGTGGTGTGTAGATTTGAATTTGCTGCTGTTGATCAACTCTTCACAGTTAATGGAGTTGAATTTCAAATGCTCCTGGAGAGGTTTGATATGTGTGGGGTTTTTTCCTTCACAATCTTTGTAAGCCTTGAGGTAGGTAATAAAAGGGCTTTGAGGGTAGACCAAGAATGAAACATGTAATAGAATCTTGGATGTGTTCATGGTGAAATTGACCACAGATCAGCTGACAGCGAAAGAGACTGAGGCACAAAGAAATGAAAGAGTTTGGTTAAGGTCATACAGAGTCCAGGTGTTTCTTTTAAATCCATTTCTTTCTTACTCACCATGCTTCATGCCCTTTTTTCTTACTTTCAGAAGATTTGAGGTGAATGCTGTTTTCCTTCTCTGTGCAGTTAGCCCCTCCGGGACTGACTCTCTCATACCCCCAGCATGGCTCAGGGCTTCTCCGGAAATTACTCTCACGCAGGGCAAGGGAGCAACCCCCATCGAATGACTTTTTGAGGCGGGGGTACAGTTTGGGGCAACTCTGAAGAGCCATCTTTGGTCCAGAACTCCAGCTGGCTGAGTCCTATATTGCACCTGCATCACAGACCAAATTCTGTCTCTGTCTGCCTTCTCCCTTGCCTTTCCTAAGTGTGATGCCAAGGGTACTTCGCAATAAAGCACCCGTACTTCAAATCATATCAGAGACTATTTACTGGGGAAACCAATATAAGACAACGGAGAAGCTGAATACGATGCTGTTCTGGCAGTGGTCAAGGGCAGGATGCCACTGCTGGGAAAATCATCTTTCTGGGAATCCTGGCTGTTCTTAAAAGGGAGCCTTCATCTGACAGTTAAGAGACATGAATGGATTTTTGCTTGGGGACCTAGTCTAATCCTTTCATTGTATAGATTTAGGAAATAAAGCCCCATGCACTAAAGTAACTTGACCAAAAGTACATAGCTGGCTGGCAAAAGAGCAAAAACAGGCTTATAGTTCCAGGTGCTGTTTTTGAAGAGCCGTATTGGAATTTGTTCAGAGTTGTTTTGCTGCTGTAACTCAGAATTGACTGCAGATGGGTCTAGAGACCATTTATCTGTCTGATCCGTTTGTTCAACTCTGGCACTGAAGTCAGACATCTCAATAATTTCTCCGTGGTTCTATCTTGCTGCTTGTCTACTATTCTTTGAAGAGTGATCTCTGAAGCTCACCACAGTTGGTAGTTGAATAGTGAAGAAGAAATGGCGAAGTAGAAACAGATGGTCATAGTTATTACTGCCTGAAATCAGCGTTTTGTGATACTGGCTATTAAGAGAATTGGGAAATTGGCAAGGCTTATTACATGATAGGCCAGTGGCAAGTACAGATTCATTAGGTGGATGAAACATGCAGGGGTGGGTTGAAAGAATCATAAGCAAAATGAAAAATGATGACAAATTAATATTTAGTCTCCTGATCATCCTAAATAGTTTATTAGTCATTTTATTATGCTCAAATAATGTTCCGTTGAGATTATCAAATGACTGTAAGCTCAGAGTCACTGCGGTCCTGAGAAATTTGGAAGGAATTGAAAAATTATTAGTTTGTTATTACCACTACTACAAGGATCCAGATTTTATATAGTTTCCTTGGCATAATTAACCAGCTACTGTCTTAGAAAATATTCTTTGACTCCTATTGTCTGTAAATTAAGTAGAAATTTATTTTATTTGGTACTCAAGGTCCTATGTGTGCTTAGACAGATTCCCTCTCTGGCTTTCTCTCAGGATGCTCTTCTGTATGTACTCCGTACCCTGGCTAAACTAGGAACCTCAGTGTTCCCCAGATGTATCTTTTATTTTCCTAGATTTGTGTCTTTTGTCATGGGTTTTGTTTTTCTTGGACTGTTCTTTCTATTTGATTACCAATCAAGTCCTGCTCAGTTCAGGCCCAATTCAATGTTAACTTCTTAAAATAAAATTTTCTTTGATTTCCCTTAGATATATCTTTGTTCATAATGCTTATTAACCCCTTACTTTGAGGGAATATGTCAGGTGCTCTCAGCTGGATTTGCTTTTTCTTCCCTCTGATCCACTGTGGCATTTTATTTGTATGGAATTTTTATGTCCTACTTTGCATTTAGCTACTTGCATCTCTCTAATCCAGTAAATCTTTGTAGGTATCCACGTACCAGAATCTGTGCTCGGTTTTGAGGGGTAAAAAATATAAGAAATTGTTCTTGATTTAGGGGCCTGCAGTCTAGTAGATGGAATAAAGTACTGAAAGAGCCATGGATGGCAAAACTAAAGCACGCGATGGGGGACAGACCTGGCTGTGGTGAGCTTTAGCTGGGGATGTTCACAAGGACTTCTTATCTGAGATGACCTTGAACTGGGTCTGGAAAAATGAGTCAGGGCTTGCCAGGCATGGCTATTAAGGAGGGAATGAGGGAAGGTCAGGCAAGGAGGCAGGAACCAGTGGGTCAACTACGAGGGGAGGAGAGGATGATCTGAGTTCAGCCCCATACCTGGAGCAGTAGACCGGTGCACATGGCTGTGAAAGCAGCGTGAAGCCCTGTGAATGGCAGGATGGCGCATCAGTGCTTAGCAAAGGCAGCCAGCCTGGGACAGATTTAGAGAGATTGCTGGCCAGGCACATAGATTCCTCTTCTCTACTCCTTGCGAAGGGAGTGCCGTTAATATAACTCCTGGCCTGGAGTATTTACCTGGTTGGTAAATTTGGAAGGAATAAAGTCGACATCTGAGCTCCATTCTGTTTTCCTCTTGGGGGAAGCTCTTCTGCCCAGAAGTAGACCGGCTTTGGTCTCATGCTTGTCAACACTTGGATTCAGTATTAGCCGCTTGGCTGTAGACCTAAAACTATATACAACCTCTGAAGTAGAGTTCCTGGAAATAAAGGAGCCATTTTCCTTTCTCTGCCACTCCTCTTTTCTGATTTCCTCAGTTTGTTTTGAATCTGACTGGGAGAGAGGGGTGCTATTCCTGGAGCCCCATGAAGACCCCAACAGTAGTATACGTAGGAGGGAGGAAGAATGGCTAAGTGAGGGCAGATGAAAGCTTGAATTACAGCGGGGACATAATGACTGAGGAAGAAGGTATGGGTTTCAGCAGTGGAAAGAAGGTAGAAGGACTTGGGGACTCATTGGCTGAAGGGGATGAATGAGATGGAAGGTTCTAGAAAGACTCCGCCTTCTGGTTTGGGTGCTTGGGGGCCACGTTAGCTCACAGACCTTAATGTTCTGATTGACCTGAGTTTCCCTGAATTGGTTCTGGAGGCCAAGACAGTTAATTTGGTCTTTGATCTCTCCTCGTGTCATCACCACCCAGGATCTGAAGGAATTTTTCAGGGACTGATACACTTGGGCATTCGCTCATCTAAATTGTTCAGTTCCTTTATTAATTCATTTAGCCAGCAGATATTTATTAATTTCCATCTGTCAGGCCCGGACATGGCCTGCCCATGAGATATCGCGGTGAATAAAACATTCACTTGTTCTCTGCAGACTCAGGGTCTGGTGAGGAAGTCAGAGCATACAGTAGGGGGTTACAGGTTAAGCAGCTTTGGAGCCAAACAACCCGAGTTAGAATCTGGATCCCACTACTTGCAAGACAGGCGACCTCATTAGAACCTCATTTTTAAGGGAGCTAAGTTGGTGTCTCCCTCAAATAGCTACTTCACAGTATTTGTAACTTCTCCTGATTTGGCCCAGTAAACTGGTGGATTGGCTTTGAATAAATTCTTCCAGAAACTTAGAAAATTGGAAAAAAAATTGCTTTTAGAATTCATTTTTTAAAACAGGAAATTCCTGTCTAAAGCTAGAAGAAGTTGTCACAGGAGCAGCATAAGTTATGCTCTATTTCTCCCTCTTTTGGATGATCCCTTTAGATCAGCACTTGATGCAGGGAAGCTAGAATGTGGTTTATTTTTTGGTAAAGTTTTCATTTTTGAGTTCTAATTGCATGAAGGATTTGAAAAAGAGTTGAGCTATTTTTTTATTATGGCAAATCTGGATATTCCTGTGAAGTAGAGAGATCCAGTGTTTGTGGGATTTGAAGATAGACCTGGTATTAATAGGGGGTAATATTCTTTTTTTTATTGAAGTATGGTTAATTTACAATGTTGTGTTAGTTTCAGGTGTACAGCAAAGTGATTCAGATTCTTTTCCATTATAGGTTATTATAAGATATTGAATATAGTTCCCTGTGCTATACAGTAGGTCATTGTTGTTTACCTATTTTGTATATAGTAATGTATGTTAATCCCAAACTCCTAATTTATCTCCCCCACCCCGGCTGTCCCCTTTGGTAACCATAAGCTTGTTTTTCTATGTCTGGGAGTCTATTTCTGTTTTGTAAATAAGTTCAGGGAGTAACACTCTGATGTGTAGTTTTCTATGCCATTTCATACAGTGATGGACATTTTCATGGTTCTAAAACTGGGGGAAAAAATCCCATTGTTTCAAGAGTCCTCAATCAATGTGAAATACCGTTCACACACACAAATTGGGGGTGTGTGTGTGTGCGCGTGCGTGTGTGTGGTGTGTATATATATGCGCACTTTATTGTTCCTATTTTAAAAGTTACAAGATCAAATGATATTGCTATGTGCCAGATTCTTGCACATTTATTTGCTATGATTTAGTTTGTCCACCAATGTCCAATCCTACAGAAATTGAAAAGGCTGAATTAGACAGAAGGTGGCACAAAAGTAGTGGTCGGGTTTCCTAAAGGGTAATATTTGCTTTATTTAAAATTACTGATATTTAACCAAGAACAAAAATGCCTCAGTTTTGTCCTGTAAGCTTGTTTTCTTTTTCTTTTTTCTGCAAGTGAAGAGAAAAACAGTATCCTTCTGTAAGGAATTTAAGAAATCAATCATAAAGTAGCATTTGTTTCTTTAATAATATGGTATCAGCCCTACAAAGGGAAGTGATGTACTCTCTTCCATGTCAGGGCACTCTGAGTTTTAAAGGTGGATTAGACCCTAGAGATGATTAGTATGATTAGTCCAGTGCACTCCTTTGGAGATTAACAAGAAGCTTGGGTACCAAATGCTTGAAAAGATATGCAAAGTCCTGTATGAGGTACAGCAGTGAGCGTGGTGGCTAAGAGCTCAGACCTGGGTGCCAGACTTCCTGGGTGTCAATTGGCTCTGCCAATTACTAGTCTTGTGATCTTGTGCAAGTTACTTAATCTCTCTGTGCCTCAATTTCTGCATCTGGAAAATGGAGTTAGTAGCAGTTCTTCCCTCCAAGAGTTGTCAGAGAGTGGATTGAATTGGTAGATATAAAGTGATAGTACTTGGCATGTCACAAATGCTACTTTCTGATTTACTCTAATCTGCATTTCATCAAATCTAAGATGATTTGAGGCTGCTGCTTTCTTGAACTCAGAACATATGACTGGAAGGTTTCACGAAATTACAGTATGATTTGCCAAAGTGATTTAAGATAATATTGGTTGTAAGATGAAGGTGTTAAATGGGCAGTGGGAGGGGTGGGGAAAAGGAGCTTAGAGTCAATTAAATAGGTTGCTATTATTATTATTATCATTATTATTAACTGACTTCAGGCAGAGTTGGAATTGGAAGCCACATGTCCTGGTCCAGCCCTTAGTCCATTGTTCTACAATACATTGTATGTCTGGGCAATGTTTATAAACTAGAGTTTAAGACACTTCCACTTTGGGAAATAAAAATTTTAGCTGTTGATTCTGAGCACACAAAGTCTACTCCTCTTTGGGTAATATCATTTGATTTAAAACTATTGCAGCACTGAAGTTTTGTAGTTCCAAGTCCTTAAGGACAACTGGGTGCGATTCTCCTAACTTATTAGAAAAAGCAGGATAAAGAAACACCCAAATTCCCGTGTAAGAATGAGCCTCCTCTCTCTGCACGTGCTTGCAGGCTCAGGGGTGATTGAGCTGCGTGTATCTTTCTCTGTTTGTTACTGCTTTGTATTTGGATAGGTTAAATCTTTAAACAGTTATAAATTTCTTCCTACTGAGTGAAGATTCAGATTCAGCTTTTAATAGGAGTTGGAAATACTGTTTTCATTGCTGGTCGAGTTCATCCAACAACGGAGGCTGGAGTGTCCCTTTCAGGTTACTACTAAACTGACTCTGGGGCAAAAAACTATGTCCATTTTATATGTGTCTATGTAAATCCTCCACAAACGTGCTTAAATGAGGGCTCTTGTGAATGCCTTTAAGACTTTGGGCCAGTCACTTCTCTTTGGTTTGCCCCTCTATTGCTAGTTGATTATCTGTCCTGCTCTAGGCGACTTATCTTTCCTTCCCCTCCCTCCCCGCCCCTCCCTCTCCGTCACCCGTGGTTCCCCCTTCTCTCTTGCCCTTATCCCCCCTGCCACCCCCTTCTTGTCTCAGCACCCTCCCTTCATTTCTGTCTCTCTCCAAAGTTTATATTTGACTGTTGTCTCTGGGCAATGTGCCCAGTTTGGTTTATTTGTTTCTCATAATTGTATTCAGAGCCTCAGCTACAAGTTTCAGATGGATGTTTCCCATGGCATTTGTCTGCTTTATAACACAAGTCTTTTCTGGGAGTTTTGTAGTGTTTTACAATATAAATTCAAACTTGACCTCTCCAAAGTGGAGTTTTACAAAATGAGTACCCAGATTAATCAGAAGACATTCCAAATCTTAATCTCTCAATTAAGTTTTACTGTCCCAGGTCTCAGTGTAATGGAATAAAGATAGTAACTTATTGGTTAGCCTGATTGTTGCTAACTGCTTTGCATTTGTCTCTCCCACAAAAAAATCTTCTGCTGAGTTTAGTTTTATGGAAGATAAATGTATTGATGGTAGTGTAAAAGAATCCCAAGTATCCTTCATGTTGAAATATAAGCTAGTGTCAGCTTTAAAATGACAACCCTAAACACTGCATACTTCAGTCTCAGCCCAGTGTCTACTTCTACTTTGAGAAAATTGTGGTTTGAGGCCTTCTGTTACTCTGTAACATTCTAGCAAAAGCTCTAAGCTTTAAAATATGGGTCTTTCTATGATGATAATGGGTCTTCCTAATTGTTGTACATTCACAACTTTACATGTTCCAGATACTACATTGTCCAATAAAGTAGTAACTGGCCACTGGCCTCATGTGGCTTTAAAATTTTTAATTAACTACAATTAAATAAAATCATAGATTCAGTTCTTGAAGCACACTAGCCACATCGCAAGGGCTCGGTCTCCCCATGCGGCTACCATATTGGGCCGTGCAGATACAGAACAATTCCATCATTGAGAAAGTCTCATTGGACTGTGCTGTTACAGAGGATTTAAGTTAGGGTAAGTGGGACTAACGGATCGATTTCACTGAGTTTATTAGTTAGGGTAAAACTAAGCTGCTGTAATAAGAGACTACAAAAATACAGTAAAGGAAAGAATTTTTTAAAATTATGTAATATTCAAGAGGTGAGCAGTCAGGATGGCACATGATAAGTCATACCGGGATATGGTTCCTTCCATCTTTTTGACCCATCAGTCTCATGACATTATCTGCACCTATGTGTCCCGATTTCCAGGAAGATCAAAAAGAACTCCAGGGCAAGTGGCTTTCTTATAGGTTGAAAATGAACCAGACGTTGTAGCATCACTTTTGTTCACATCCTGTTGACCCAGACAGAGCTGCACATTGACACCTTGCTGCCCGTGAGGCTTGGAAATGTGGCCTTTTAAATTATTGCTGCGGAAGAGAGAATGGATTTTGGGACAGAATCAGCAGTTTTTACCCTACAAGCTAATGTTCAACGTAAAGAGATGACGTTTAAGGTGACGGTTCATTTGCCATCGTTAATTTGGGTGTTGGGAGAGATGATATGTGGATTTAATTTAGATGGTGCATGGCTCTCAGCGTTTACTGTGTTGCCATTTAAGCAAATTTGGGCATAGAATTCCAGTAAACTAAACTAGAAGGTTTTACCCAGCTGGTTTTGTTCCACCATCCAGTAAGTAACCTAGTGTGTGGAGTGGCTCCGTCTGGATTCTCATGAAGAACCACAGACCTGTGACTCCCCGTGTGCTTTCAGCGCTCAGTGGATTTGGGGATTTGGAAGATGTGCGCAATCTTGCTACTCTAAGCAAAAGGCTTGACTAAGGCAGTGAAGTACACTTTGAAGGAATGGATTTTATGGTCCATTAGTGTGAGTAAATGGTGCTTCCTTCGTGGGAGATGGAAGGGCTCGTGTGTATAGTGAACTGATAAACCTCTTTTAGAGAGGCTGGAGACATTCTTTTCAAATTAGTGGACTTATATTTTACTTTCCCTTTTATATTTTAAAATGAAAATGGGAAATGATTTGTATGTCTCTGTGTGTGATTTCTCTCCTCCTTGCTGCCGATGACCCTCCTCTCTTTTAACCCAGATGTGGTAGGATTATGAAGTTATTAGAATGTACTTTGGAGCATTGGTGTTATTATCAGTTATGGCTTGGAAGAATAACTCATGCAATTTCATTAACTTTGGCAGGTCAGTAAATTTCCTCTTTTTCTTATTATAACCAAACGTTGAATTTTATCTCTTCTCAGGTGGTGTGTTGGATTCTACTTTATCCATTTATCATAGGAGATTAAGTTATAATATAGGTAACCTTCAACTTGCCTACATTAATCTTTCTGCAGCTAATTGTATGTTGTAACTTATGTCCCGACCCATGAGGAAGGGACAGGAGTGGCCTCAGGCCTATGGAAAGGGAAGATGCCTGGGTGAGATGTTTGGTGGACCCCCTCCTCCCAGAGCCTGTTATGTTTATCATCTGTTCCACTGGGTTTAGAATTCGAGAGTGTTTTCTCGAATTTCTGATATTGTTTAGCTCTCTGCAGAAGCCTTTTTCTATAGCATATATGTCTATCATCTCATAGTTTGGATCCTGGCTCTGTCACTTAATGAGCTATATGACCGTCAGCCAGAGAAATAACCTCCCTGTGCCTCAGTTTCCCCATCTTTAAAATGAGAATAGCAGTACCTAGCTCAGAGGGCAATTGTGAGATTTTTCAATGAGTTAAAAAGTCCTAAATGAATTGAAAGTTCCTGGCACGTTGTAAGCCCACTCTAAGTGGTGGCTCTTCTCTGTATTTACTCAATTTCAGTACATCTTTATGTAGAAAAGTAGAGAAACTGTCTCTCTTGGAAAAGGAACACTTGAAAAGGTACCTGTCTTCAAACTTTTAAATTATTTTTCATATAGTTACTAATGAATGAGTCTGACCTCATTCGTTTTTAAAAATCCATAGCAATGCCTTCTTTTTATCATGGTACTTTTAGAATGCGACCCCACCATCTCTAGAATGTTCCCATCCTATCTTTCCATTTTGCAAGTGGGATCATTGAAGCTGGTTAAGTGCAGTCACCTGTGCACACGGACAGAGTTAAGCTGTTGAGTTGTCCCTTAGCCCAGTTACCTGGCTTCCCGGTAGAATGCTTTTTCCTCTATGCATTGCTCTGTGTGTGTGTGTGTGTGTGTGTGTGTATTTACATACCTACATATATATCCAAATACGTATACATATGTAGCCGAGGGATCTATTGTGTAAGAGAAGGCACAGGGGACAGAATTCATGACATGCAATATAAGAGGAGTCCACAGAATGTGATGAGAAGGGATTTTAGAACAATTTGAGTTTTGCCGATCTGGGTCCCACATTAAAGATTCTAGCCAGTCAGCAGCTCCCTGACTCAACTCTGGACACAGTCTCCTCCCCGCAAAGTGTTGCACAAGGTCACTTAAAATATAAGAAAACCATTAGAACATATATGCCTCCTGCTGTTTCGGAGCTGGAATGCTTAGGTTTGGGGTTTTGTAGAGGACACGCACACTTGCACAAACATGGTGATCAGTTCTGAGCATGAAGTCACCCATCAAAAAGTAAAGTACTGTTCTGTATGCTTGTTGGCAATGAAGTGGAAGTGATGAAAGGAACTGGGGAGATGAATGAGATCATCTGCGGTGGGCGGGGCGAAGGAGGGACTCCTGCTGGGGAACCTGGATTTGGAGTTGCTGTGTAAAGTCAAAGGGACTTTGGCTTGGCAGAGGGGACGGGCAGCACTTTCTGCCGGTGGGACGGAATGTGTGATGGGGGTGGCATTTGGGAGTAAGTTCCATGTAGGGAATGGCAGGCAGGGTTAGTGGGATGGAGCAGAGATCCTGGGTAAGGGTTAGCCAAGAAGAGTCCACATAGATCACCCAATTTACTTATTAGTAAAAACTCTCCTGCGATTTCTGTGTTATACTAGCCCATTCGCTCACACCTTGTCTAGGGAGGAAAGCAGAATGTCTGTTTGTGGGAACAAGAATTCCAAAGGCATCTTTTGGTTGCCCTTAAAGTTTTGGTTAACATCCAATCCTGGGAGGAATGATCAAGAAGCCATTTAATCAGTGTAAAACAATGAGTATCTCATGTCAGAATCTCAAAACAATTAGAGCCTTTTGATTCAAAACAGACCTGGGAGGCTCCAAGGAACAGGGCAAGAGCTTGCTGTTCCAGTAGAGGGAAGCCTGCTTAAAAAGCACTGCGTCCACAAATAGAAGAGAAACATTCCTGCATAAAATCAGATTCTAAGCAAATGAAGAGAATATGAGCATGTCATCATAGGGACTGGGAAAGCTCATAATCAAATCTAGACTGAGAGAGTTAAGGGGTGTAAAAAGTGTATACTCCACTTAGACTGTCCTGGACCACTTGCTTTCTGGTGCCTGTGAGGATTGTCTATGCCAAGAAAGGATTGTAGCCTTCCTAGAAAGTACTTGAAGCTATTGTAAGCTTCCTGGAGGGCTTACAATGCCCGGGCTCTCAATCTCATTCCTGGGTTTACTTCAGAACGAATCTCCATTCTCTCAAGGTTGGGTGGAGTCATGCTAAATCTTGCTTACCATTCACATTGCAGGAGTTCAGTTGGTTTATTGGCCTTTACAATATTGATTGCCCTTTCAGACTGGGTACACTTAGAATAGAAAAAAATACACATTTTGCATTTCTTCATTTTCAGGGTTTTTTTTTCTTTTTTTTCTTTTTTTGCCTTTAAACTGCCTTGAGCTTAAAGTAACTCAAAAGTGAGATGAGATTCTTGGAAAATGAGCATTCATCAGTAATGTAAGGTATAATAAAACTATTAGGTCTATATGCTTTCCTGCCTTTAGTGATTATATTCTAGTATCACAGTGTCTAAATTTAATTTACAATAGCTGAAAGAGTCCACTGAGGAAGAAAATGAAATATCACTGATGGCTATTTTTTCTTATCAGCTTGAGAAATTATAAAATATTTATCTCTGTGACTTAACTGTTTCCAAAAATTACCTTCAAATGTGACTATGCCGTGAAGATGTTTAAATTCAATTCATAAGAAATGAAAGCTAGTGTGGTTATCTGTTGCCAACTGGCCAAGTATATGTAGACAGAATATCTCCTTTTACCTTAAAGGAGTTTCTCTAAAATGTTCTCAGATATTTACTACAAAACATTTAGAGGATATAGCTGAGCAAAAAGTATAAAATGACAATTACCATAATCTTACTACCCAGAGAGAATCACTGTTAACATTTTAGTCCATTTCCTTCCGGTTATATGCTTCATAAACTTTATTCAGAGAAGTGTTTTGGGGATATTTTAAAACAGAACATCATAGAATCTTAGACTTGCAGGGTGTCGACTGAAAAAAAAAAAAAGCACAACGTAAAAGCTGAGAATTATATTTTATTCAGTGGACTTTCTGAGGACTTAAGCCTGGAAGATGGCCTCTGGTATTGCTCTGAAAGACCGCTCTGAAGAGGTAAGGGTGGAGCCAGGATGCATAGGAGTTTTTGCAACAAAAAACCAGGTAGTTGGAACAGCAAAAGATTGTTAATTATAGGAAACCAGATAACTCAAGTTAATGAATTTGTTGTTGTTAATTACAGGAAACCAGACAACTCAAGTTAAGGAATTTGTTATTGTTAATTACAGGAAACCAGACAACTCAAGTTAATGAATTTAGTGCTTTTCTGTGTGTGGGAAGATGCAAGAGTCTGGGCTCCTTGAAATCATTCCTTTGATATGCACCTTAGCTATCTTGGGCCAGTATTCTGCTTTCCTCCATCCTGAATCCCCTAAGGGTGCCCGGGTTGGGGTAGCTGTAGTGGCTGCTGGCTTGATGGCTACAACCTCCTTTGTTTAGTGATAATGGCAGGCAACATTTTTCATCCATAAGGGGATCCTTGATTATCTGGTACAGCCTCTTATCCAAGAAGGAATGTCTTCCATACTGCCTTGTTTGGTATATATCCAATATTATGACTCTCAAATTTCTCCTGTTTCAAGGTGCTTTGCCTGTCAGTACAGATCACTTTTAAGGGTAGAATGGTTCTAATTCTTTAGGTATTCTTCCCTAAGACAAAAACTGTTTTCTTGCAAATATCACTTAATGATCTTCAGAAACACATTCTACTTGGTTCCTTCTCTGGATAAACATTTCCCTTTACTTCTGTTTATTCCCATCTCCTCCTCATGGATTTTGTTAAAGAAAAAATTATTATGACATTTGTTAAAGAACTGGAAGGCAGGGGGACTATCAATAGGTGTAGAGATCAATCACTGCAACGGGGCTTTGCAGTAGGAGAGAGAGATTGGGCTCAACTTGCAATACAACAAGGAAAAGTGGAAATTTATGGTCAAGGGGCAGGATGGGGAGTCAGTGGATGGAAAATTACTAAGAGGAAGCATGAGGGACAAGGGGAGATTCTGGCTAACCAACCTAACAGGATTCTTGCTGAGGGCAGAAAGGGTGATCAGCCATCACCTGGGGGACAGTGGGGGACGAAGAATTTGGTCACATATCGAGGGTGGAGGATTCTTGCTAAAATGACTTAACAGGATTCTTGTTAAAATTTGGCAATGCAAAGAAGGATACAGAAGTTTAAAGTCGAGGCTTACTTAGGAAGAGGGTTCAGAGGAGCCTAATTAGAGTTTGGTCAAGGAGAGAATCTTTCACTTTGAAGCCCCAGGATGCAAGGCAGGCATTGGATAGGAAAAGCCTTGGGCACCTTCACTAGTCTACTATGACTGTCTAAGAGGGAAGCCTCTGTATGAGCCCAGGAATTTATTTTTAGCTCATTTACTCAAGACTCAGTTTCCTTAGCTTTCACATTCTCCAGAATATGTTTAGGGCCCTGTTTGGTAGATTCCAGCCTGACATTTATGACCTTCTTCATCACCCTTCCTCACAAATTAACTCTCACATTCCCAACAAAAAGGATTAGAGTCCACAGGCTAACTGTTTTAACCCAGCTTCTTCTACTTTTTCAAAGGCATGGTTGCAAAAATACTACTTTTCTTCTGTGTTTCCTATTACCTTCCTTCTTAATGCTCAGTTTTCTCTTTTTCTTATTTGCATCAGTATATGAATTATTCCTTTCTTCAATAGTGTTATAGACACTATTGGTTGTCTACATATCCATGTCCCCAGCCATCTTGCTAGTAGAAACCCAAACTGGGGTGGTGGTGTATCAAATAAAGTAGTTTCCTTAGACTCCTTCATGATTGGAGTAGCTTCATGGCTGCTGTAGTCAGTGAAATGTAAATCGATATCTCTGGGAGTTCTGGGAAAGCTTGGCTGAAATTGCAGTGTCTGGAGCTGTGGCAACTGTTTTGCAACTCTTAGGTAATACACATGGTGATGAGATCCAAAGTGCTGAGGAAGGTAGAACAGAATGACAGAAACAGTTTGGTTCCCTGATTGAAACAATGAGTAGTTGAATTAATGCTGCTATTCCTGACCATACTTTGTGTTATGTGAGGAAAAACGAGCTCTTACTAGTTTAAGCCATTTTTGGTGAGGTTTTTCCTTGTATTGTAACTGATACAGATGGTTTACAAAACTATCAACCATCCTGATTACCGTTCTCTGTCCAAACACCACACTGTTGATGTCCCTCTTAGAATATAGACACAGAATAAGACACCATTGTAAAACTACTGCCTCCTATTGTCTGGTGCATAATGGGACTTAATACATATTTGTTGAGTGAGTTACTAAATAAACCTTATGTGTCCATTAATAGGTCCTAAGAGTGTGCTCTTTGAATTTTTAAAATAAGTCAGGTACATGGTTGGGTTATATTAGAGTTTGGCTCAACTAAAGCTTACAGATTTCTCAGCTAAGCAAATTGTGTCAGAGGCCCCTAAGGCCACCTTCAGGCTTGATGATTCACAAGACCCAGAAAAGCTATTATACTCATGGTTACGGTTTATCACAGTGAAAGGATACAGATTAAAATCAGCAAAGAGAAGAGGCTTATGTGGCAAAGTCCAGAGGCAAGGCACAAGCTTCTAAGTGTTCTCTCCCAGTGGAGTCACATAGGGTGCCTAATTCTCCCAGCAATGATGTGTGACATCACGTGCAAAGTGTTGACAACCAGGGAAAATGACTCTAGCCTTGGTACCAACCGGGAAAGCTCACCTGAACCTGGGTCTTTATTGGGGTTCAGTCATGTAGGCATACAGCACCCCCATGGCTGATGTCAGCTACTCCGATACCAGTCCCCCTGGAGCAAAAACAGGCATTCACCATAAATCCCTTTGTTAGAATAAATTTATCTGGTCACATTAGTCTGGAATGGCTCAAGGTCTCGGGCATACAAAAACATTCTTATCAGGCAGTATATTCTAAGGGCTCAGAGCTTATCTACTAGGAGCCAACCAAGGGGCAGACACAGATAAGTAGGAAATGTATAAAACATATATAGTATACATGAAAAAGAACCTAAAGCCAGGGCATGAAAGTATTATGATCTCTGAGTTGTGAGATACATGATTTATTCTTTCCTAATCATACTTTTAATAATTTTCCAAAATTTCTTATTAGAATAAAGGATTATTATAATAAAAATCATTAAATGTAATTTAGGGTGATATGGTGACTTTATGACAACATGAAATACAGCTCTAAAAATGTAATGTCAAGGTTTGCTAATAGTACTGCTGTTGGACAGCAAACTGAGTATTTTCAGGAATGTACTGGTGGTTTGGGATGGTTATATGGGACGGGCTGTAGGACGGAGGCAAGTTGACTGGGGTCAGATGAGGGCTTGTGGGAGGCCCAAGTGGTCACGTATCCGGAAATGCTATTTACTCTGCATGTTCGTTATAATGTAATTTTCTTTTCAGTTTTAAAAGTTCTGCTCAAGATGTTACCCCGTCTAACCCAATCTTCCGTAATTACTTACGCATTCAGCTTAATCAGTCATAGTTTATTGAAGCCTACTATGTACCTCACACTAAATTGATCTTTGTACACTACCATTTTTCTCCCCCTGCTGTCTCTTCCCCTCACTGTTTTTAGGACATGAACTATATCAAATTGAATTTACATGCCTGCCCTTCTTGCCATTGCTCTACAACATGGAGTCATACTCAGAGAAACCCTTTGTTGGTCTTGTTTGGCTTAGGGTCAAGAGTGTTTGATCTCTGATAAATTACCAACCTCCCTAGACCTTGGTGTTTCCAATCATAAAATGGAGGCGCTTTTAATAAGAATAGCATAGCTTCTGTGAGATGACATGTTCTGTAAAAAATGTTAACCTATTGATTGGTATATAGGGAGAGCTAGGTAAAAGTTATTCCTGGTTGTTGTTAAAACTAAGCCATATGCGCCTGAATGTACTTGGTGAATACGTGTTCAGTACTGTGTAGTCCGATACGTCTTCTTGCAGTGTCTGCTTCTAGTAGACACTAGAATGAAGAGCTTTGGTTTCCTGAAAATTCTTAGCATATTCACAGAGTTCTCCATTTTATTTATTTATTTATAATAATTTTTATTGGAGTATAGTTGATATACAATGTTGTGTTAGTTTCAGGTGTACAGCACAGTGAATCAGTTATATACATACATGTATCCACTTTTTTTTTTTCCAGATTCTTTTCCCATATAGGCCATTACAGAATATTGAGTACAGTTCCCTGTGCTATACAGTAAGTCCTTATTAGTTATCTATTTTATATATAGTAGTGTGTACCTGACAATCCCAATCTCCCAATTTATCCCTCCCCCCCTTTCCCCCCTGGTACGCGTAAGTTTGTTTTCTGCATCTGTGACTCTATTTCAGTTCCCCATTTTAATATTACTAATATTGCCTTCCACTCTTTAAAAAATATTTTGAAGTGAGGATGAACATTTCTTGAATAATCTGACCAAGACATTGTTTTAGTTTGTTGAGAAGAAAAAGCTGTGACTGATGCTTCTTCAACAGCCTCCACTTTTCTGGATTTAGCACTTGGATAAAGGCCATATTTCTTTCTTTTTTTTTTTTTTTAACAACTTTATTGGGGTATAAATGCTTTACAATGGTGTGTTAGTTTCTGCTTTATAACAAAGTGAATCAGCTATACATATACATATATCCCCATATCTCCTCCCTCTTGCGTCTCCCTCCCACCCTCCCTATCCCACCCCTCTAGGTGGTCACAAAGCACCGAGCTGATCTCCCTGTGCCATGAAACTGCTTCCCACTAGCTATCTGTTTTACATTTGTTAGTGTATCTATGTCCATGCCACTCTCCCTCCGTCCCAGCTTCCCCTTCCCCCTCCCTGTGTCCTCAAGTCCATTCTCTATGTCTGCGTCTTTATTCCTGTTCTGCCCCTAGGTTTTTCAGAACCATTTTTTTTTTTTTTTTTTAGATTCCATATATATGTGTTAGCATACGGTATTTGTTTTTCTCTTTCTGACTTACTTCACTCTGCATGACAGACTCTGTCTAGGTCCATCTACCTCACTACAAATAACTCAGTTTCGTTTCTTTTTATGGCTGAGTAATATTCTATTGTATATATGTGCCACATCTTCTTTATCCATTCATCTGTCAGTGGACACTTAGGTTGCTTCCATGTCCTGGCTATTGTAAATAGAGATGCAATGAACACTGTGGTACATGACTCTTTGAATTATGGTTTTCTCAGGGTATATGCCCAGGAGTGGGATTGCTGGGTCATATGGTAGTTCTATTTTTAGTTTTTTAAGGAACTTCCATACTGTTCTCCATAGTGGCTGTATCAATGTACATTTCCACCAACAATGCAAGAGGGTTCCCTTTCTCCACACCCTCTCCAGCATTTACTGTTTCTAGATTTTTTGATGATGGCCGTTCTGACTGGTATGAGGTGATACCTCATTGTAATTTTGATTTGCATTTCTCTAGTGATTAGTGATGTTGAGCATTCTTTCATGTGTTTGTTGGCAATCTGTATATCTTCTTTGGAGAAATGTCTATTTAGGTCTTCTGCCCATTTTTGGATTGGGTTGTTTGTTTTTTTGATATTGAGCTGCATGAGCTGCTTGTAAATTTTGGAGATTAATCCCTTGTCAGTTGCTTCATTTACAGATATTTTCTCCCATTTTGAGTGTTGTCTTTTCGTCTTGTTTATGGTTCCTTTGCTGTGCAAAAGCTTTTAAGTTTCATTAGGTCCCATTTGTTTATTTTTGTTTTTATTTCCATTTCTCTAGGAGGTGTGTCCATAGGATCTTGCTGTGATGTATGTCGTAGAGTGTTCTGCCTATGTTTTCCTCTAAGAGTTTGATAGTGTCTGGCCTTACCTTTAGGTCTTTGATCCATTTTGAGTTTATTTTTGTGTATGGTGTTAGGGAGTGTTCTAATTTCATTCTTTTACGTGCAGCTGTCCAGTTTTCCCAGCACCACTTATTGAAGAGGGTGTCTTTTCTCCTTTGTATATTCTTGCCTCCTTTATCAAAGATAAGGTGACCATGTGTGCGTGGGTTTATCTCTGGGCTTTCTATCCTGTTCCATTGATCTATATTTTTGGTTTTTTGCCAGTACCGTACTATCTTGATTACTGTAGGTTTGTAGTATAGTCTGAAGTCTGGGAGCCTGATTTCACCAGCTCCGTTTTTCTTTCTCAAGATTGCTTTGGCTATTCGGAGTCTTTTGTGTTTCCATACAAATTGTGAAATGTTTTGTTCTAGTTCTGTGAAAAATGCCATTGGTAGTTTGATAGGGATTGCATTGAATCTGTAGATTGCTTTGGGTAGTATAGTCATTTTCACAATGTTGATTCTTCCAATCGAAGAACATGGTATATCTCTCCATCTGTTTGTATCGTCTTTAATTTCTTTCATCAGTGTTCTATAGTTTTCTGCATATAGGTCTCTTGTCTCCTTAGGTAGGTTTATTCCTAGGTATTTTATTCTTTTTGTTGCAGTGGTAAATGGGAGTGTTGCCTTAATTTCTCTTTCAGATTTTTCATCATTGGTGTATAGGAATGCAAGAGATTTCTGTGCATTAATTTTGTATCCTGCAACTTTACCAAATTCATTGATTAGCTCTAGTAGTTTTCTGGTAGCATCTTTAGGATTCTCTATGTATAGTATCATGTCATCTGCAAACAGTGACGGTTTTACTTCTTTTCCGATTTGGATTCCTTTCATTTCTTTTCCTTCTCTGATTGCTGTGGCTAAAACTTCCAAAACTATGTTAAATAATAGTGGTGAGACTGGACAACCTTGTCTTTTCCCTGATCTTAGAGGAAATGGTTTCAGTTTTTCACCATTGAGAACGATGTTGGCTGTGTGTTTGTCATATATGGCCTTTATTATGTTGAGGGTTAGTTCCCTCTATGCCTACTTTCTGGAGGGTTTTATCATAAATGGGTGTTGAATTTTGTTGAAAGCTTTTTCTGCATCTATTGAGTTGATCATATGGTTTTTCTCCTTCAATTTGTTAATATGTTTTATCACATTGATTGATTTGCGTATATTGAAAAATCCTTGCATTCCTGGGATAAACCCCACTTGATCATGGTGTATGATTCTTTTAATGTGCTGTTGGATTCTGTTTGCTAGTAATTTGTTGAGGATTTTTGCCTCTGTTGTTCATCAGTGATACTGGCCTGTAGTTTTCTTTCTTTGTGACATCTTTCTGTGGTTTTGGTATTAGGGTGATGTTAGCCGCGTAGAATGAGTTTGGGAGTGTTCCTCCCTCTGCTATATTTTGGAAGAGTTTGAGAAGGATAGGTGTTAGCTCTTCTCTAAATGTTTGATAGAATTCGCCTGTGAAGCCATCTGATCCTGGGCTTTTGTTTGTTGGAAGATTCAGTCCTTGTGATTGGTCTGTTTATATTTTCTATTTCTTCCTGGTTCAGTCTCAGAAGGTTGTGTTTTTCTAAGAATTTGTCTATTTCTTTCAGGTTGTCCATTTTATTGGCATATAGTTGCTTGTAGTAATCTCTCATGATCCTTTGTATTTCTGCAGTGTCAGTTGTTACTTCTCCTTTTTCATTTCTAATTCTATTGATTTGAGTCTTTTCCCTTGTTTTCTTGATGAGTCTGGCTAATGGTTGATCAATTTTGTTTATCTTCTCAAAGAACCAGCTTTTAATTGTATTGATCTTTGCTATTGTTTCCTTCATTTCTTTTTCATTTACTTCTGATCTGATCTTTATGATTTCTTTCCTTCTGCTAACTTTGGGGTTTTTTTGTTCTTTCTTTAATTGCTTTAGGTGTAAGGTTAGGTTGTTTACTTGATCTTGTTTCTTGAGGTAGGATTGTATTGCTATAAACTTCCCTCTTAGAACTGCTTTTGCTGCATCCCATAGGTTTTGGATCATTGTGTTTTCGTTGTCATTTGTTTCTACGTATTTTTTGATTTCTTCTTTGACTTATTCAATGATCTCTTGGTATTTAGTAGTGTATTGTTTAGCCTCCATGTGTTTGTATTTTTTACAGATTTTTTCCTGTAATTGGTATCTAGTCTCATAGTGTTGGGGTTCGAAAAGATACTGGATATGATTTCAGTTTTCTTAAATTTACCAAGGCTTGATTTGTGACCCAGGATATGATCTATCCTGGAGAATGTTCCATGAACACTTGAGAAGAAAGTGTATTCTGTTGTTTTTGGATGGAATGTCCTATAATTATCAATTAAGTCCATCTTGTTTAATGTCTCATTTAAAGCTTGTATATCCTTATTTATTTGCATTCTACATGATCTGTCCATTGGTTAAGGTAGGGTGTTGAAGTCCCCTACTATGATTGTGTTACTGTCGATTTCCCCTTTTATGGCTGTTAGCATTTGCCTTATGTATTGAGGTGCTCCTTTGTTGGGTGCGTAAATATTTACAGTTGTTGTATCTTCTTCTTGGATTGATCCCTTGATCATTATGTAGTATCCTTCTTTGTCTCTTGTAATAGTCTTTATTTTAAAGTCTATTTTGTCTGATATGAGAATTGCTACTCCAGCTTTCATTTGATTTCCATTTGCATGGAATATCTTTTTCCATCCCCTCACTTTCAGTCTGTATGTGTCTCTAGGTCTGAAGTGGGTCTCTTGTAGAGAGCATATATACGGGTCTTGTTTTTGTATCCATTCAGCCAGTCTGTGTCTTTTGGTTGGAGCATTTAATCCATTTACATTGGAGGTAGTTATTGATATGTATGTTCCTATTACCATTTTCTTAATTGTTTTGGGTTTGTTATTGTAGTTCTTTTCCTTCTCTTGTGTTTCCTGCCTAGAGAAGTTCCTTTAGCATTTGTTGTAATGCTGGTTTGGTGGTGCTGAATTCTCTTAGCTCTTGCTTGTCTGTAAAGGTTTTATTTTCTCCATTGAGTCTGAATGAGATCCTTGCTGGGTAGAATAATCTTGGTTGTAGGTTTTTCCCTTTCATCACTTTAAATATGTCCTGCCACTCCCTTCTGGCTTGCAGAGTTTCTGAGGAAATATCAGCTGTTAACCTTAGGGGGGTTCCCTTGTATGTTATTTGTTGCTGTTCCCTTGCTGCTTTTAATATGTTTTCTTTGTATTTAATTTTTGATAGTTTGATTAATATGTGTTTTCGCATGTTTCTCTTTGGATTTATCCTGTATGGGACTCTTTGCGCTTCCTGGACTTGATTATTTCCTTTCCCATGTTAGGGAGGTTTTCAACTATAATCTCTTCAAATATTTTCTCAGTCCCTTTCTTTTTCTCTTCTTCTTCTGGGTCCCCTATAATTCGCATGTTGTTGTGTTTAATGTTGTCCCAGAGGTCTCTGAGACTGTCCTCAATTCTTTTCATTCTTTTTTCTTTATTCTGCTCTGTGGTAGTTATTTCCACTATTTTATCTTCCAGGTCACTTATCCGGTCTTCTGCCTCAATTATTCTGCTATTGATTCCTTCTAGAGAATTTTTAATTTCATTTATTGTGTTGTTCATCATTGTTTGTTTCCTCTTTAGTTCTTCTAGGTTCTTGTCAAATGTTTCTTATATTTTCTCTATTCTTTTTCCAAGATTTTGGATCATCTTTACTATCATTACTCTGAATTCTTTTTCAGGTAGACTGCCTACTTCCTCTTCACTTGTTAGGTCTGGTGGGTTTTTGCCTTACTCCTTCATCTGCTGTGTGTTTTTCTGTCTTCTCATTTTGCTTAACTTACTGTGTTTGGGTTCTCCTTTTCACAGGCTTCAGGTTCGTAGTCCCCTTTGTTTTTGGTGTCTGTCCCCAGTGGCTAAGGTTCGTTTAGTGGGTTGTGTAGGCTTCTTGGTGGAGGGGACTGGTGCCTGTGTTCTGGTGGATGAGGCTGGATCTTTTCTTTCTGGTGGACAGGACCGCATCCTGTGGTGTGTTTTGGGGGTCTGTGACCTTATTATGATTTTAGGCAGCCTCTGTGCTAATGGGTTGGGTTGTGTTCCTGTCTTGCTAGTTGTTTGGCATGTGGTGTCCAGCACTGTAGCTTGCTGGTCGTTGAGTGGGGCTGGGTCTTAACGTTGAGATGGAGATGTCTAGGAGCGCTTTCGCCATTTTATATTACGTGGAGCTGGGAGGTCTCTAGTGGACCAATGTCCTGAACTCGGCTCTCCCACCTCAGAGGCACAGGAAAGGCTATATTTCTAAGATAATTCCTTGACGATGTATTCTGAAGTCCAAATTATTCTTTGTATCAGATATTTCCTTGGGTAAGTTGAAAATTAAAGGATTTAATTAAGGGTGAATAAAAATCGTCCTTTCAAAAATCTTACTGACCACCTGGGACCAAAACTGCCTCATTTCCAGAAATAAAATCTCAGTGACCAGTGTCCTTTCTTATGGGGCTCAATTTCCTTTGGTTGTATCTTCTAGATCTCTACCCAGAGAACAAAAGCTCTTATGCCTTTAGAGGGGGAAAGTCAGAGTTAAAGATAAACTCACTTCATATCAATGTTATCAATTAGATGCAACCAGACAGTGGTTATGGGGTGAGTGGTGGATTCAAGAACCACTTAGGACTTAACATTGGCAGAACTTCGTTGATTGTTTGGGTATCTGAATAAAGAAGAAGAGTGAAAGAGTATCCCACGTTTCTGACTTGGATGAAGGTTACGTGGGTGTGCCATTCACTGAGAGGCGAAATGCAGCAAGAAGAGCACGATTTGGGGGCAAGATAGTGTTTTCCCGATTTGTTGAGTTTGGGGTGACTGTGGGGTGCCCAAATGGGGATGTCCAGTGGGCTTTCAAGTTCGAAGCTTGGGAAGGAATCTGGGTCAGAGAGATTTTGGAGCATGATCCTGGCGTTGAAATCACTCAAGTGCATGAAGTTGGCCAAGGAGAGCATTTCTTAGAGAATCACATTGTAAGTCCAGTGCAAGCCGTGCTCTTGTTTTAATGCTCTGCATACTGGGGCTGCTCTATAAACATTTGGTGAAAATGATAAAAAACTCATTGGCTCATGGGGATAAATTGTTTTCTCATTTTGGCTCCAAAGAAATGACAAAACATTTTTGTGGTAGGATAAAGAGGGCATGGCGTGTGGTTATGAGTGATATTAAGCATTGTTTACGTGTAGGGAGCTGAGGGAATTTATGAATGAGTTTCGGAAAGCCCACAGAGACAGGAAATTATATACAGAAATGGGTAAAGGAGACATAATTTTTATCAGATTCTCAAAGCGTCTTGAAAGTGGTTGAATAAATGCCTGTTATCCTGGAGGCAAATAAAGGGAACAAAGGTCACGTCGGAATAACTCAGAAAACCAGAAAAATCACCTAAACAATGAGGGATCCCATTTCCTCTGGGCTCTGCTTTTGTGTCCTGTGCTGGCATTGTACAATATTGGAGGAATTTGGGTCAGGAGTTTCATTGTGTGGCTTGGCACAATCAAAGGCCAAAATATGATTAATTCTAGATGTGGATAATTTGGAAGGATAAGGAATGTAGGGAGGATTAGGGGTAATTTTCAAAATCTGGCTACTTCTTTAGCCAGCGTATCACTCTCTTGTTTACTATAGATGAGACAAGGAAGGTACTTTTGAGAATATTCAAGTATCACTAGTTAGTTAATGTAACCCCGCCCCCCCGCCACTCTTTTTGTTTCCTCTTAAATAGGTTTTATGTTTTAAAGCAGCTTTAGGTTCACCGCAAAACTGAGAGGACGGTCCGGAGATATCTCATGTACCCCCTGCCCCCCTACACTCACAGCTTCCCTCATTATCAGCATCCCCACCAGAGACGTGCATTTGTTACAGTTGGTGAGCCTACACTGACACATCGTTATCACTCAAGAGTCCTTAGTTAACGTTAGGGTTCACTCGTGGTGTTGGACATTCTAGGGGTTTTGACAAATATATAATGACATGTACCCACAATTATAGTGTCCTACAGAATAGTTTCATTGCCCTAAAAAATTCTCTGTGCTCCACATGTTTATCCCTCCCTCCCCTCTAACCCCTGGCAGCTGCTGATCTTCTTACTGTCTCTGTAGTGTTGTCTTTTCCAGAATGTGAGATACAGTGGTTGAAATCATATAGTATGATTTGAAAGATCATAACTCTATGATCAGAAAGAAAAAGATCATCTTCTTTCATTTAGTAGTATGCACTTAAGTGTCCTCCGTGTGTTTTCATGGATTGATAGCTTACTGCTTTTGAACACTGAATAATATTCCAGTGTCTGGATGTACCACAGTGTATCCATTCATCTACCGAAGGACATCTTGGTTGCTTCCAAGTTTCGACAGTGATGAATAAAGCTGCTATAAACATCCATGTGCGGGTTTTTGTGTGGACATAAGTTTTCAACTCATTTGGGTGAATCCCAAGGAGTCTGATTGCTGGATCATATGGTAAGAGTATGTTTAGTTTTGTAAGAAACTGCCAAACTGTCTTCCAAAGTAGCCGTACCATTTTGCATTCCCACCAGCAGTGAACAAGACTTCCCGTTGCTCCGCATCCTCGCCAGCATTTGGTGTTTTCAGTGCTCTGGATTTTGGCTATCCTAATACATGTGTAGTGATGTCTTACTATTGTTTTAATTTGCATTTCTCTAGTGACATATGATGTGTAGCATCTTTTTATGTCCTTATTTTCCATCCGTGTATCTTCTTTGGAGAGCAACATTTTTAACAAAATGTTAAATTGCAAGTTTTGACTGAGGCATGAAAACACAGTAGATATGACACACCAAAGACTCCAGAGCAAGTACAAATGTTTTATTTTTTAAATTAATTAATTAATTAATTAATTATTTTTGGCTGTGTTGGGTCTTCGTTTCTGCACGAGGGCTTTCTCTAGTTGCAGTAAGCGGGGGCCACTCTTCATCGCGGTGCGCGGGCCTCTCACTATCGTGGCCTCTCTTGTTGCGGAGCACAAGCTCCAGACGCGCAGGTTCAGTAGTTGTGGCTCATGGGCCTAGTTGCTCTGCGGCACATGGGATCTTCCCAGACCAGGGCTCGAACCCGTGTCCCCTGCATTGGGAAGCAGATTCTCAACCACTGCGCCACCAGGGAAGCCCAGTACAAATGTTTTCAATGACATTTCAGAAACCATTTTGTAATGCTTGAATCACTCACTGCATAGGGTAAAAGAGTTGTGTTACTGAAGATTAAAAGAGAAGCTATGAGAACAAATATCTGTAGTGAGAGCTATCAGTGTTACGTGGGCCTCCTCCCCTAGCGCAGAGGGGACAGGAAGGGTGCCTGCCCTGCCCTTCAAGGCCATTGGAAAAGCTTCAACCAGACAACTTGCAGTGTTCCCTGAAGAGTAGGAGGAGTGACAGAAATACAAGGGTCTTTCCTCTACTTGCAGAATCTTCCTGGCTAGCTACTTGAGTGCGTGAAGTGAGTTGATAGGGAAAAGGATGCTTGGAGTATTTCCCAAGGAGGTGAGGCTCACATGAGCGGGAGCTGAGGACTTAGATGCTGTCAGATAGGCAGCCCCGGGGTTGACTAGCTCTCAGCAGAGGGAAGCTGGCGCTTGGACCTTGGGCTGTAGAAGGAGTAAGTGGCCAGCTAGAGAAAGTGCTCTTCCATATCAGGGGCACTGCTGTGAGAGACACTGAGCTATGGTGAGGAGAGGTAGCCCCCAGAATCTGGAAAAGTGCGTTAAACATTAGCCAGACCCAGGTTCTTTCAGCGCCAGTAAAATAAGATCTTCTGTTCACCTTGTTTCTCCTCCTCGTAGGACTCAATTCCCTGTGTTTTTATCCAGGAGCAATGGGAAGTTTTTTTCGTTTATTGAATACATTCTAAAGGAGTGGTGGAGGACCAATGTAAATTTATACCTTGTGAGTCTTGCTTACTCAGGGTGCAGTTTACATACTGAAAGGGTGGCACGACGAGAAAAAACAGTTTGAAGGTTGTAACTATCTATAGGAAAAAGTTCTTGATCCTCTTTATTTCTGAGAACGTGATTTTCTTTTAGAAGCAAGTCACTAATATCCTACTCTTCTTCATCTGCTAATAGAGAGTGGAAATACCCCAAATGATGCTTTTCCGTGGGTTTGTTATTCTTAGAAAATTCAAGCGAAGACAAAGTATCTTCAGGGGGTAAACTGAAGACGGCAGCCACCCCTCCCGTGTCTTATACACAACATAATTGCATTGATAGGATTGGAGGAGGGAGAATAATTGGATTTTGCTATATCATAGGACAGAAACCAACAGATTCAAGTTGACATTGAAAGTCAAGTTTTCAAGAAATTACTGGCATTCATGAGTTCAGAATATTAATGGCAAATGTGCTCAGGGAACCTGATACTCTCTCTTCCCTGTATCCTGGCAGAGCCGCTCTTTAAATCTGTTTAAATGCATCGACTCTGATTATGAAAGGGCCCACACAGGCCAGTGTGCACTTGGAGGGGCTGGTGGGGAGCTGGTGGGTCAGTGACATTGTGTTGGTTCGATTCCAGCTGAAATGGGGGAATCAGTTTGTTTGCTTACTTGTGGGTTTACACAAACTCAGAAAGCATGTTTGGGTAATTCTTCTGTACAGATTTAGAGACAGTGTATATTAGAGGAGTCAGTAAAAAATGTTGATGGAAGAGAAAATAAAAATGTATTCTTATGAGTGGTAGACAGGAAAAATTCTAGAGGATAACTCGGAGGAAAAAGCACATACACTTTTTATTAGCGTACAGAACGCAAATGATTTGCAGATGTTCGGCTGAGCGTTTCACATAAAACATACTTATGTACCTGGGCTTTTTTCCCCCTCAGTTATTTTAATAGCTGAAGCATCTTTCTTTTGTGAACAATTTATTCTAATGGCAATAAAAATGCAACAGCACAACCTCATTATGCCCAATAGTAAATAACTTATGCGGCGTCTTAGCTTGCTTTGTAGGGTTGAACTCTGATGACTGATGGCAGCCCCAGCTAACCAGGCACTTGGATGAGTGACTTTGTAAGTAAGGAACCATAGGAAAATAGCTCAGCTCTTAAAGTGGTACTCGGCTTTCAAGTTTCTCCTCACCTACGCACAAACGTAAAGTTCAGAACAAGGATGTTGGGAAATGTTTTTGGAGTTTGCCGAAGAGCTTTTGTAAGCAGAGTCATTCTTGCTGGTCTGCATGGTACTTTGTTTACTTGCCACCATGTTTAAGTTGACTGTGAGTCATCTGTGCATTTACCAGTTGGGCTGTGATGCTTTTTATCTTCAGTAAAAGCTTCTGTTGATGAGGCAGACACACTAGGGACTCTTGGTGTCCTAGAAGAGGGGTTTTATTGGACACTGTACATTTATGGTTTTGAGGGTGTGGGCAGATGCCCCTCCTGTAGTTCATCCCCCTGCCTTGGTGCATTCATGAAAGGAGCCATTTTTCTTTTCTTTTCTTTTTTTTTTTTTTAGTGGTAGCAGTTTTTTATTTATTTATTTTTTCATCTTTATTGGAGTATAATTGCTTTACAATGTTGTGTTAGTTTCTGCTGTACAACAAGGTGGATCAGCTATACATATACATACATCCCCATATCCCCTCCCTCTTGAGCCTCCCACTCTCCCTATGCCACCCCTCTAGATCGTCACAGAGCACCGAGCTGATCTCCCTGTGCTATGCAGCAGCTTCCCACTAGCTATCTATTTTACATTTGGTTGTGTATATATGTCACTGCTACTCTCTCACTTTGTCCTGGCTTCCCCTCCCACCCCGTGTCCTCAAGTCCATTCTCTACATCTGCGTCTTTATTCCTGCCCTGCCCACTAGGTTCATCAGTACCATTTTTTTAGATTCCATATATATGCATTAGCATACGGTATTTGTTTTTCTTTTTTTGACTTACTTCACTCTGTATGACAGACTCTAGGTCCATCTACCTCACTACAAATAACTCAATTTTGTAAGGAGGCCATTTTTCCCATTTTTGCAACAGACAGCTCTTAGGCTTTCTTTTGCAAATTGAAGAATACTATGTAAATAATATTTTGATTATTTTATAAAATAATGGCATTCTGCATATAACTCAAATTATTCTTTTAAATTCATTAAAAAAATAGTTAACACTTAGAACTACCATATGATCCACCAATTCCACTCCTGGGTATATATCCGAAGAAAACGAAAACGCTAATCCAAAAAGATACATGCACCCCACTGTTCATAGCAGCAGCATTATTTACAGTAGCCAAGATATGGAAGCAACCTGAGTGTCCATCAATAGACGAATGGATGAAGAAGATGTGGTGTGTATATATATATAGAATGGAATATTACCCGGCCATGAAAAAGAATGGAATTCTGCCATTTGCAACAATGTTTATAGACCTAGAGAGTATTATGCTCAATAAAATATGGTGGACAGAGAAAGACAAATACTCTATGTTATCACTTATATGTGGAATCTTAAAAAATAAAGCAAATGAGTGTATGTATCAAAGTAGAAACAGATTCACAGATATTGAGAACAAACTAGTGGTTACCAGTGGGGAGAGGGAAGTGGGGAGGGACATTTAGGGGCAGGGGATTAAGAGCTACAAACTAGTATATATATAAAAAAAAAGCAACAAGGATATATTGTACAGGGAAATATAGCCATTGCTTTGTAATAACTTTAAATGGAGTATAATCTATAAAAGTAGTTTAAAATTTTTTTATTTGTATACAATTTTAAAGGTTACTTTCCAATTACTACCAAAGATTAGCTATGTTCCCCGTGTGGTACAGTACATCCTTGGGCCTGTCTTACACCCAGTAGTTTGTACCTCCCACGCCCCCCACCCCTATATTGTCCCCCCCCACTCCGGCCACTGGTAGCCACTAGTTTGTTCTGTATATTTGTGAGTCTGCTTCTTTTGTGTTATATTCACTAGTTTGTTGTATTTTTTAGAGAATCTCTATGTTGTGCACCTGAAACTAATATAATATTGTAAATCAACTCTACCTCAATAAAAAAATTCTTTTAAATAAAAATACTTAATACAACTCTTAATAAGGATCCTTCATTTTACTCTGTTTATGGGTTTTCAGGAAATACAAAGTTGGGTGAAAATCTGATTTCTTGGTTGTCTTTATCATTGTTTCACGATAATAGCTTTTTCAGAATGACTTTATTATCCATTTTTCCCAGGTAAAGATGCAAATTAAGCATTCTGCTTGATTTAGCCATGGTCACTGGAGTAGACTATGGAGGAACCAGTTTGAGGGAGATGGAAAGCCCTGAAAAGAGCACTTTGCCTTAATTGACAGGGATGATATCATTAAAAAGGTCATGAGTCATCATCAATGTTAACTTTCTCTTCTTGCCCTTCTAATCAAGTATTTGTTTAACTTAAGGGAATCTTTTTAATAAAATAAAATGCCCAAAGTACATTTCACTGATTGGTTATATGGTCCTTTTGTAGGGCATCTTGTTATTGTAGCTTAAAATTCTAGATTTGTATATCTTTTTAAAAAATTAATTTTATTAGAGTATATTTGATTGACAGTGTTGTGTTAGTTTCAGATATACAGCCTAGCGATTCAGTTATACATGTACATATATTCATTCTTTTTCAGATTCTTTTCCCATATAGGTTATTACAGAATATTGAGCAGAGTTCCCTGTGCTCTACAGTAGGTCCTTGTTGGTTATCTATAATATAAATAGTAGTGTGTGTATGTTAATCCCAAGCTCCTAATTTATCCCTCCCCCCCAAGTTTCCCCTTTGGTGACTCACAGATTTCAAAAACAAACTTCTGGTTACCAAAGTAGATTTGCATACCTTTTACTGAGCCATTTTGCCTCGAGGAATCTGATCTGCAGGAAGACTTGTTCCACGTTGTTTCTTTTCAGCCACATAGGACTAAGATGTTTCTTCGTAGGTTTAAAGTCTCCATGACCCAATCTCATCTCCCAAGGGGTAATCTCCTGACTGCCTCTCTGAGCCCCTGGCCCTCCAAGCCCTACCAGTGAGGCCAGTCAGCCCTTGGCAGCTCTCGAAGGCTCTGGGTAAAATCCTGTTCAGTGCTAGGAGAAAAAGAATGAAGGTAAAATGTTTTCTGGTAACCTTCCACTGGGCTCATCAAGTTGTAAGATTCTGTCTCACTGTATCTCTCTCTCTTTCTCTACCTTCTCTCTCTGTGTGTGTGTGTGTGTGTGTGTGTTCTCATATGTGAGTATGCACTTGCATATACAGTTTCATTTGTCTGAACTATTTGCAAATAAAGTACAGATGTAGTAACGCCTCACTCCCAAATACTCCAGCATGATTCTCTTAAGAATAAAGCCATTGGCCTTCCCTGGTGGTGCAGTGGTTAAGAATCCGCCTGCCAATGCAGTGGACACGGGTTCGAGCCCGGGTCTTGGAAGATCCCACATGCTGCAGAGCAACTAAGCCCGTGCGCCACAACTACTGAGACTGCGCTCTAGAGCCCGCGAGTCACAACTACTGAAGCCCACGTGCCTAGAGCCCGTGCTCCGCAGCAACAGAAGTCACCACAATGAGAAGCCCGCGCACTGCAACGAAGAGTAGCCCCTCTCGCCGCAACTAGAGAAAGCTCACGCACAGCAACGAAAACCCAACGCAGCCAAAAATAAATAAATAAAATAAATAAATTTATATATGTATAAAAAAGGAATAAAGCCATTTCTTACGTAATCACAATGCCAATATCCCACCCTTTCTATTTGTATTCAAATATAGAGTTTATTTTTCTTTTCATTTTGGGGGATTTAATTATATTTTTTAATATGGGAAACAGTTAAAAGTTTCAAAAGTCAAAACTCTATGTATATAACAAGGTGTAGTGGGAGAAGCATTCCTCCCATCTCCATCCCTTACCCCCTCCCCCTGCTCCCACTCATCCCTGTAGAAAGCCATTTTCATTACTTTCTAGTTTACCCTTCCTGTTTCTTTTTGTCCAAATAAGTGTGTGAGCGTGGAGTTCCTTTCTTCTTTCTTACTTACACAAAAGACAGCATGATTTTACATGGAGCTTTTTTTTTAAACTTAATACTCCTGGATATCACTCCCTATATGTTCCTAGAGATCTTTCTCTAAATGAGGACTTGTTAGTTGAAAGGTAATACTTTTTAAGACATCATATAATTGAAATACACATGAGAATTGATACATCATTATACTTTATACCAGTGACCTTGCTTTATTTAAATTTTTAGAAGAAAAAAATAGCAATTCTCTTAAATATTTATCTTTAGTTAATAACCAAACAGTATGGTTCTTTATATGTTTCCAAATAACTTCCATGTAGATTTTTTCATTTGCTTTCATGTAACTATGGGCATTAAGTGAGAGTGTGTGAATGCATCTGCATTTTCTTGGTTATACCATTTAGCTGACTAATAAATGCAGGTCCAGAGGGTATAAGAGACTTTTTTTTTTTTTTTAAAGAATTTATTTATTTGGCTGCACCAGGTTTTTTTTTTTTTTTTTTTTAATATAATTATTTATTTATTTATTTTTATATTTATGGCTGTGTTGGGTCTTCGTTTCTGTGCAAGGGCTTTCTCCAGTTGCAGCAAGCGGGGGCCACTCTTCATCGCGGTGCGCGGGCCTCTCACTATTGCGACCTCTCTTGTTGCGGAGCACAGGCTCCAGACGCGCAGGCTCAGTAGTTGTGGCTCACGGGCCTAGTTGCTCCGTGGCATGTGGGATCCTCCCAGACCAGGGCTCGAACCCGTGTCCCCTGCATTGGCAGGCAGATTCTCAACCACTGTGCCACCAGGGAAGCCCCTAGGAGACTTTTCTGCCATCACGCCTCAGACCTTCCTATGAACATTCTACAACCCTGCAATGACAAACTATTTTTAGTCACAATTTTAGCACATTCCATAATTTTTTTTCCAATATAATTACTGTAACTATCTACCATGGGGCATATGATCATGTATTTCATGCACTTAGACCTATAACCATTATTATTCCTTTGGCATAGTTTCAACATTTGTGAAGAGCCAGAAATTTCAAACTTCTAATTTTTTCTTGCCTAAATCGTAAGTGACCCTTTGTGATGTTGGCAGACATGGGGCAGAGAGATAAACTTCAGAATCCATAAGACCTTTTGCGTATTTTGATTGAGACAAATCTGAAGTGTTCCAAACTGCAAATTCCTTTTCTGCTTTTTAAATCATAGATTTAGATACACTAAAGCACGAACAAGGTTACTCTGTTTTCTGTTAATGTCCCCATGATTTTTATGCCCCTTTATGCAAACAGGGAAGGTGATGTGCTTTCAGAATAGAGAAGAACTGGTTTCCTGAAGTAGAGACAGGTTGGGGATCAGTGCAGAGAATGGGGTGATCTACCAGATGCCCTTTCCATGCAGAAGGGAAATTTGAAGTTCCTAAGCAGTGAAAATCTAAACATAGGTTTAATGGATGATCATTTGTGAGTAATACAGAGGAGAGTTGGCCTTGGAAGAGAGACTTTTTCATCCAGTGTTTCCAAAAGACAATCAGCAACCCCAGTTTCGTCCAACAACTATTTATACTGTTTTTAATATCTAGCAGGCTTCAAGCTAGGCACTGGGGATAAACTGATGAATAAAGCACACTCCCTACTCTGAAGACTAGCAAGGGCTAGATGTTCCTCTCAGATTTGGATCTTTATGACTTTGGAAACATGCAGGGAGGAACTGCTGGTGGTCAGTGGGGATCTGACAAGCCAGGGTCTGGTTATCAGTCACAGGCACAGAAGGGAGAAAAGTGAAGGGTCAAGCTCAGTGGGAAGGCTATTGGGTAGTGATGGTTATTGGGCTATTGAGCCATAGATGGGATATCTATTTCTTTTAAAGTCTTCCAAATGTTTTGAAAGGGTTCTCAAAACGAAATAGGCCCAGGAAAGAAATGTACTTGGCCTGCCAGATTTGCATTGGCTCTGTCCTCTGTCAGCAGTTAGACTGCCTTTGCTTATCCATCCATGCTTCTCACCTGTTTCAGTAGGTCAAGGGAACATCAAATGAGCACCCACTGGAAATACACTTAAGTCGGTCGGTATATGTGACAGTCAAAGCGTCCTTGCAAAAATTAATTGTTCCCTAAGCCCATTTTTGACCATTACTCTTTTCATTGTATGGTTTGATTTTGTAGTTGTTTCTTATCTAATTTGTCATTTAGACATATGATAATGCCAGCTCACCCATTTTTTGGTGTAATGTCTGCAACACTCACACACACACATACACACACACACACACACACCATCCTTCCACACATGCTTAAGTGCCACTAAAGATAAGTAGCAAAGAACGAAAGATAAATTTACTTTAAGGATTGGGTCTAGGCTTATGCTCATGATTACTTTCAGAGTAGGGTGTAGGTACAGAATTTGCTCGTGAGTGGGGCCATTAAACAGCCCACCGGAGGTCACTTCTAGCCTTGAGACTCTTTATGGCTTCAGAGCACAGCGGAGTGTCCTGTTAACTACTGAGCAGAGTTTGCCTTCCTACATGAAGCATGTGAACTTCACCTTCATCTGACCTCATTCGTTTTAGCCCATCTTATTTCTTACTTGTTCAGTTTTTGATTCAGGGGGTCCTTACGTATCTCGTGTGCCGAGTGAGATCTACCGACACTTTACTAAGAAGGATTATTGAGATGATCTCCATCCCGAGGAGGAAAGAGAAGGGTCTTCCTGGAGACACAGCCTCCACATTCTGCACAGCCTCTGGAAAGAGAGGTGATATCTCCCCACTTTACTGTTTTTGATACACGGGAATATCCTTAGAACGATCAGGAAGACTTAAGTTTATTTCTCTCGTGCTGTCCTCTCTGCTCACACTGGTTCCATATTTCCCATCACGCGCGTTGTCCTTATTTTCATCATCATGGTTCAGGTACCAATCCGATCTGTTACTCGTTCAGTCAGTAAACCTTTTTTATTGAGCAACGATCCGCGCCAGACACTTCACCGGCTCCTTTACCCTACGTTAACAATAGATTACCTTATGAGGTGGTCTAATGTTTTATTAGCAGATATAATAGTTTATGATTTAGAAATGGAAATCAGGAGCAGTGGAGTAATGGAACTTACTGCCTCAGGACTGGGGATTCAACATGAACAAGACAGGCAGCCCGTCCTGTACACTAGAGTCTGCTGATGGCTTTACCAGCTAATCGGGGACCCCCTCCCCACCAAAACAGTGTGATAAAGAGCTTCTGTGCTATGTGTCTTTTTAATTTGTTATCATCTCTAGTTTTTCTCTGGTGCTGTTCCCTCATGTTCTATGAGAATTGCAGGCAGGGTATTAGTATGCCAGCATTTGAAACTTACACAAAAATGCAGATTAAATTGAATAATAGCTCTATGCAAGGGTAAAAATATATTTTCATATGATTGTCATTTTCTTCAACCAAATGTCGCTGTGTCTTTGCTGCTTTCGATTTTTTAATGATTCTATCCTCAATTTCTCCTTTTATTTACTACTGACACACAATTTGTTGGTTCCTTGTCAACAAATTACTACATATTTATTGAATGGCTATGTCTGGCATCATGGTAGATACTCTATGGATAAAACAGATGTTTAATATGTTTGGAGCTTGGTTGTGAAGATAAAACTTATAGTCATAAAATACGTGGAAAAAAGTGTCCAGCAGCATGTGTTGGTTATCATTATAATGGCAGTTCAAAGAAGAAGGTAAAGAGGGCTGCAGGAACTAGAGGAATCTTGCAGGAGGAAGGAGTTTAGCTGATCCTGAGTGCTGGGTAGAATTTAGACCTGCACTGTCCGTGATGGTAGCTACTGGTCACATGTGGTTCCTGAGCACTGGAAATACGGCTAACTGGAGTCAAGACCTGCTGTAAGAGGAAAATGCACACTGGATTTTCGACACTTAGTATGAAAACACATTTAAAATATCTCCTTAATATTTTGTATTGATTACATATGGAAGTCATAGCCTTATGACTATATTGCATTAAATAAGATATATTAAAATTAGTTTTGCCTTTTTTCGCTATTTAAATACAGCTTCAAGAATATTTAAAATAACATGGAAGGCTGGCAGTTTGGCTTGCATCATCTTGGATAGATTCATCTATAGAGAGGAGGGGGCTTTGCAAATTGAATGAGGTGGAGGGGCGGGGAAGGGGGAGGCAGGTGGACCTAGTCCTGTGGTGTGAGGATGTGATCACGGATCAAGTTGAGAGCCGGAAGAAAGAAGCTTTTGTGCACACTGTAGTTGACACACCGTTGGGAGAGTGGGCAACCCAGGTGGACATTACCGTTGGGCATGGTCTGGCAGATTAGATGTGTTTTTGACTGGGAGGAGAGATTTGCGTCAGAGAGATGGATTTGGAGATTCATTTTGCACTTAAAATTCCAGAAGGTACCTGAGGTTTTCACAGGAGAGAGGGGCCTTGGGGTGGACCTCTAGGGCTCGGTTTATGAGCTCCTTCCGGGAGATTTGCATCTGCTGCCCTGTGCCGCCTCTTCTGCTTCTGATGTTTGCCCTCTGGGAATGCATGTTTAAAGCAAATGAAGAAGACTGACTAGCTCTTGGGAAATGTTCCCCTTCAGCTTAGTTCCTAGGGACCGGCAGGGGACTACATAGATGCTTGGCAAGGAAGGTCTGGCAGCTTTGTGCAAAGGCTGGGGAGCCCGGGGACCCGTGAGAGCTGAGTGAAGGACCCATGGGCAGCAAAGGGGGTGTGCCGTCAGGCCGTGCGGGCTGGTTCCCTGGCCCGGACTCCTAGGGGATCCGGGGGGATCCTGGTAAAGGGACCAGGATGACAGACACTGACAAACTGGGAAACATCCTGGCCTGGCATTTTAGTTTCCTGTTTAACCAAGAAAGGACGCTGGGAGTTCTTTTCCTAAGTCAACAATAGACCATCTGAGGAGGCAGTCTAATATTTTTAATGGATAGTTAGCTTATAATTTAGAAAGGGAAATGAGCAAGGGAGGAGTGAGTCTGAATGCTCCCTTGAAGTTAGTAAACTATGGTTTTGAAAGGTAAAACCAAGAACAGTTTGAACGGTGATGCTTTATTCGGAACACTGAAAACCTCCAAAGGTGGACTCCTTTGAAGGACAAAAACTTATTTCGATGTCTGTGTTCTGGAATGTACATTACAACTTCATCCTAATTACTTCATTGACATACCTCATTAGCAAGAATAAAAGTGATAATAGCTCACATCCATCAAACACAGCTCGCAGGCACTGGGAGGTGAAGAGTGCCCTCCCTCTCTGCCTGTGTTCATGCCTGGTTGGGTAACCATGGGCATTTTGCTTACCCTCTCTGTTCCACAGTCTCCTCACCTAAAAAATGGGTGTAAGAATTGTATCTACCTTCTAGGAATGTTTTGATGACCAAATGAGTTAATACATAAGGGACATAGAACACGTAGAATAATTTCCGGGACATAGGAGTTTGACAAATGTTAGCTGTTAGTTCACTGAATGCTTACACTTATCTTCTTGGCCTCTAATATAAAGTGGAGAAAATTCTGTGTTGGAGAAGTCAAGCCAGAAGCTGGCAAGTAAGTTGTGGAACCAGTATTCAACCCAAGCCTAGCCAGAATCTCAAGCTTCTTCCCTAAACCTCCTTTTTAAAAAACTAAGAAAAAAATTTTTAATTGAAGTATAGTTCATTTACAGTGTTGTGTTAATTTCTGTTGTACAGCAAAGTGATTCAGTTATCCATACATATACGTTCTTTTTTATATTCTTTTCCATTATGGTTTATCTCAGGGTATTGAATATAGTTCCCCATGCTATACAGTAGACCTCCTTGAATCAGTAAACTACAGCATGCAGGCCAAGTCGTGCCCTGCTGCCTGCCTCTGTAGGCCCGAAAGCTGAGGATGGTTTTCAGGGATGAACACTGCAATTGAGTTAATCATAGGAAACACTACCTGTGAACCCAAATTAAGGGAAATGTTATCCCCACTCCCTCCCAAATAATTACAATCTCTCATTAGTAGACTTGTGTTCTACAGGTGTTTGTACTCAATCATTATTATTGTATTTTGGATTTCATGAATAAAAGACTTGGAAATGTGTTTTCTCTTTTGTTTTGTAAGTATCTGCATAGTAACCTTGATTTTGACACTAGACCTGCAAAGCCTAAAAGACTCCTTGCTGGCCCTTTCTAGAAAAGGTTTGCTGGGTGCCACCCAAACCTCTCTTGCTGCCTTCGTTTCCGTTAGCTACGAGGGTGCTCACTATAGGAGAAAGTTTGGAAAACCAGAGACCTGGTCATTACAGATAGGGTGCAGGAGACTGAAGCTGGGTATCGGGGCGGGGAGGGGGTGGGAGGAGGATGCTTGTAGAAGCAGGGCTGTGAGTGGCCACCGTGCTGTTGCATGTAACGTACCTACCGAGATTTTGGCCGGAACCTGTGCCCAGCAGGTGCTTCTGTGCAAAGGCCTGGGGGGGTATGTTTCTGAAGATCGCTTCTGCTAGGGAACATTGGCTAAATTTGTAGAACTAGGAACATTCTCCCAGATTACACTTTTCTTTGCACCTCTCAGGGGTGCTCTAAATAAAACAGGTCCTCTAAAGATGTAAGGCTAGAAGCTTGGCAGGACTTTTCAAAAGCAACTTTAATATTTTTATTTTCCCTTGAAGGAGGCTTGGAAAACTCATTTCCACCACTGAGCTATTGGGAGATACCTGGTGCCTGGAATAAAAATCGTGTAACAAATGGCTTCTGGGGTGTGGTTAACGGGCTCTGGTAGCGGAGATGGTGTGATCTGGTGACAAGGAGCCCATGGTGATTTTGATTTTGTGAAATGAAAATAGACCAAAGTATGTGGAATCTAAAAAAAGGGTACAAATGAACTTATTTACAAAACAGAAATAGAGTTACAGATATAGAAAGCAATCTTATGGTTACCAGGGGGGAAAAAGGGGGAGGAATAAATTGGGAGATTGGGATTGACTTATATACACTACTATTTATAAAATAGACAACTGATAAGAACCTACTGTATACCACAGGGAACTCTACTCAATACTCTGTAATGACCTATATGGGAAAAGAATCTAAAAAAGCAGATATATGTATATGTATAAGTGATTCACTTTGCTGTACACCTGAAACTAACATAACATTGTAAATCAACTGTACTCCAATTAAAAAAAAAAAAAAATAGACCAAAGAGACAGAATTCTGGAGGGTGTGAGGCTTGAAAGGAGCCCTGAAGATGTTCAGGCTGTGTCAGCCCTTTCATGTCACAGGTGTGAAGATGGGGACTCAGAGATCTCAAATAACCTCTTGCCCAAGCTGGTGAGTGGCCCCGAGGTAGACGCAGGGCTTCTTGCCAACCTCCTCCTTTACTTTGTCGCCGAACTGCTTCAAACCTTTTTGTTTCTGAAACTTGTGTAACATTTAAAACAAGTCCAGATCTCTTCGTGAGGACCCCAGTTCTCCCGAACCCTTCACCAGAAATGCCTCGCCCTCTGTTCCAGAGACTGCCCGCATGTAATGAGACTGCCGTCACCTTATACCTCACCTGGATCCTGACTAAGGGCGCCCACCTGGCCTTGAGCTCGCCTATCCACCATTTCTGCCCTCTGCTTTCGAGCAGCTGAAACAGTTCAAGACTTGACTTAAACAGTAGCCTACGAGCAAATGTTAAAATTGAAATCCGGGCTTTGGGCCATACAAACAGGGTGGGAGTTTTTATTTTCTGCCAATTCTGAGTAAAATGAACATCCACTTTCTTTAGATTGGGAGAATGAGGCAGAAAACGTCTTACTGGGAAACCCCTGCCTTTCATCTCTAGATGTTTGTTGTCCTGGGCACTGCTGCAGAATTGTCACTTTACGGCACAAGGACCTGATTAAGGAAAACCCCACCAGAGTAAGCTAAGCCCTGGTCCATTAGTTTGTGTTCATTTGCACGTCCCTTGCTTTCTCAGAACATGTACTTGACCCGGGAGCATCTATGTTACCATGGAATCCTGTTTCTTTAGCTGTTAGGCACCAACATTTGATAAGTTTCCCTCTCAAGGCAGAAAGCCTTTGTGCTCTGCGGGCTTCTCTCTACAGAGCACGAGAACCGTGCCTTATTTCTGCATAATTACCCAACTGGTAGTCACACTAGGGGTCTGTCCTGTATGCGTTATGTGGCATATGACCAAGAGCAAGAATTCTACTCTTTCAGCCTTGGAAGGGGATTTTTGCAAGCGCAAGAGTAAACCGTTGCCTGAGTGGTTAAATGATCGCCCAGCCTCACACTGTGAAGTAGCGGCAGAAGGGTGACTGGTGTTCCAGGCTGGGCTTCCTGTTGATCTTTATCTGGTTATTAAAATAATTTTAACTTTTTTTGATATGGGGTAAGTCTTTAGCAATTTCCAGAAAAATACATCTTAAGGATCTTTCCAAAGAAATTCATTTTATGCCTCTTCATTATTTTTCTGGATTTGAAGGTGGTGGTGTTTTTGTGTATGTGTGTTTATGTACGTGTGTGGAAATGCAGTACTTCTGACCTCTGCTTCCATCATCGGCTGGCACTGGGAGAAACTTGAAAATCAATTTCACTCTTGGCTTACACGTCCATTGTAAGTCCTGGTTTCTTTTGTGCCAGAGAGTCTCATGTCTTCCTGTTTCTTCAGTGTCCATCTCATTTTCATATCATCTTGCCTATTTCATGGTATCCCTTAGTCTTGGAGGAATTTGTAGACATAAAATAACTCATCCGATCTTCAAAAGGGGACAACGGGTTGCTACTTCCAGCTGTTGAAAGCCTTCCTTCCGCTTGTGAGGTGCTCTGACATATGGATTGTCTAGTTTGATGCTCACAAAATCTGTGAGCCATTCATGATGGTAATTGCCTTTTTATTTTCAGAGCTCACTTCACCATGCCCTATACTGTCCTGGAGGTTTTGTCTGTTATCCAGTTTAATTCCATTAGCCATCCTGTCATTTGATGGACGCTATTGGCCACTTCCTCCTGTCCTCGTGGGAACACCTGTATCCTTGGCTCTTGACACATCAATCTCCTGGTCTTGCCTCTGCTTCCCCTGTGGACCATCCCGCTCTGTGCCAGTCACTACCCACTGGTCACCCTCTACCTCTCCTCTCCTCACACCATCATCTCTCCCTTGGCAAACTCACCTATGCCCGGGTCTTCCATTAGGTCTACCGGTTGGTCTCCTTGACTCACAAATATATATCTCCGGTCTAGACCTTCTCAGCAGGTCCTACACTCATAGGCACAGTAGCCTTCTGAGATGGAAAGTCAGTCTCATCTTGGCTATTTCAAAGACACCTTGACTCAACACATCCTTAGTCAAAGTCATGACTTTTGCCCCTGTCTCTGGTCCTCTGCCCTGGACCTTTGAAGCAGCCTCTTACCTGGTCCACCCACATCCACTCCTGTCTCATCCAATACATTCTCCACGATGTGGCCAGTGTGATCTTTTCAAAGGCAGATCCGACTTAACATCTTTTTATCTAAAACTATTCATTAATCTTGGAATACGTATCTTAGAATAAAGATCAAAATACTCATCATGGCCCCCACAGCCCTTGGCATTTTGACCCCAGCCCTCTTATCCAGCTTCATTTCATATTACAGTTTCCCTTCTTTTCTCTACAATGCCCCCTGCCCACTTGTTTTTTTTTTGCAGCCATCATATTACCATGCTTCTTCTCTCCTAGGAATCTTTGCAAATGATGCTCCTTTTGCCTAGAATGCTTTTCTCTTCCCTCTTTGCCTTGTTAATCTCTGCTTAGATTCCCTCTCAAAATTCCTCTTAAGTCAGCCCCTTTTGAATATATTTTTATCATATCAGGTACTTCTGCAGTTGTAACACTTACCCAGTTGTAATTTTATGTTTATCCTTATGATTGATTTATCCACTAAAGCTTGTATCTTTTTTTTTTTTTTCTTTTTGGGTGATATGTACGTGAAGGAAGTTTATTTTTAACACTGTTATGATTTTGTTTAAAAACAAAAGGTGTACTGGAAAAACTTAAATACAGAAGTAAGCAAAGAACTAAAAACTGTTTCCCGTCGTATTTCATTGCCCTGAGATAACCCATAGTAACGTTTTGGTGTGGCTTTCCAGAAGTCAGTCTGCACGTACGTAAACATACGTATGTTTATATAAATGATTGTGTACACGTTTAGGGAAATGGGATCCTCTGTGTTGTTTGCCAGGCTGCTTGTTCTGTTCAGTGATATGTCAGAGACTTCTTTCCGTGTCGGTGTACTCTGTATCACCACATTGGACGCTTGTATTGTTTCTGTGATACCCACGTACCGTGACTGACTTACAAGCTTATGTCTTCTACTCTACTGTGAGCTCCACAAAGTTGGGGATACTTTCTGGAATATCTAACCATTGTTTCCCCACTACTTAGCTAGTGTTTGGCAAATAGTAGACACTAAATAAATATTTATTGAACAAATGAGTCCCATTTTTACAGATGAGGAAACCGAGGCTTAAAGAGGTTAATTGAAAGCTTACTCAAGTTTCTTAGACATGCATTGTTTAGTTGTAAGTTCTAGAATTCCCCACAAATTAGTCAAAGAAAAGGGGGAAAAAAGGACACAGGGTAATTATTGAAAAATACAAGTGCAGGACTTGAAGCAAGAAGAGAACTCTGTCAGCAACCAGGAGGGTGGTACAGTATCTCTGTCTGTCCTTTCCCTCTGCCCCTGTTCACGGGCTCTTTCTCTCCCTCGGCGTGTGGGGTTCTCATCCTTGCTTCTCTCTGTTCATCTCTGTCCTGCTCGGTTGCAATGGCCATACAGCTCCTATTATCATCCGCGTTCAAGGTCTGGGGCCACTGAACAACTGACTCACAGGGAAAACCATGGGAAAGTTGTCGTGTTCCAGTTAAATTCCTGGGAGAGAGATCAGATTGCCTGGGTCTTGCTTCCGAATCATTTCTGCCTATTAGGTGTCCATCCCAGACCCACTCCCTATCCACTGTCCTCTGGGTGGGCCACCTGCTGCCAGTCCTCAAAATAGGTTGGAAGAGGTGATGTGTGGAGACAGCAGCCATCTTCCAAAGCATCTTCCATCACAAAGATGGCAGAGTGGAAATGCGAACTCTGTGGTCTTTGCATCATGCTTCCTGTATGTTCCCCCAAAGTAAACAGATCTCTGTCAAATTCATTTGTGAACTTTGAAATTCTCAGTAAAATGTGTGCTTTGATGTATGACCATTATATCTACCAATGGTGAGTGCTCCATATCTGCCAGGTATCTTAAATGCGCTTAAATACTTCCTCTCATTAAACTTCATAGTAGCCTGTCTTAATCCCCCTTTTGTTGGATGAGGAAACTGAGAACAGGAGAAGTTAGGTAATTTGATGAAAAATGTGGCACTCGAAATCTTCTGCTTGCAAATGGAAAAAAAGTCCCTGCTAAGTTATGAGCTAAGAATATTGATACCTCTTTTACAGTGGCAAATCAGAAAGGAAGTAAGGTATACATGTAAACTTAGTTTTAGTATTTTCCCAATCTTGATGATATTAAGGAACAGCCAACATCTCTTTTGTTTGGAGCTTGAGTTACATGGAGCTCGAGTTACGTGGAGCTCATCTCAACTTTGAAGTGGCGTTTTAGAGCAATAACCAGTAACCAAAATGAGAAGTCATTAAAGAATCCATATTATTAACTCTGCCTGAAATCTACCATTCTGTCATTCATGTACAGGGACTTTTTATTTATTAGGTTTTATTGGCATAGTTCCTAAGCCCTACTAACACGTTAAATACAGAAATGAGACCGTAACATTGTAATGAGTAAAGGTCGTATTAGGAGTCTCTGAAATGTATCATAGCAACAGCATAATGCAGTTTGATTCAGAGTTATACATAATTATATTTAAAGTGAGCTGTGGGTCATTTTAAACTGATATCCTATAGGATAAGCCTTCTAGAAGTAAGAGGCTAAGATATGACGGGCTTAAAATGACCCCACTTACACCTTTTATAAAAAAGAACCTTACTTTATGTTAGCTTCTCCATCGGTGTCTTGGACACAAGAGTCAGGCATGCTTTATCTGAAGTTATGGGGCCAGAAAGCTGTAGAGGTAATTGAAGGAAAGATGCATGAGAGTCTTGTATTCAGCTGAGTGGAGAAGGCATTTGGGTCTGCTGTTCCTGTTTGGTCACTGGAATTCTGTGGAACCTTGGGGGGGATGAGATGGCTTCTTGGAGACAAGCAGTGGGAGAGCTCTGAGGAGGACGCAGGTCTCCCCACTCTCCTGCCATCCAGTGTCTAGTGCCTGTGGTTAGTTGTGCTATGAAGAGATAAACATAAAACCTTAAAATAAGGTGACACAAAAGGACAAATATTATATGATTCCACTTCTATGAAATCTCTAGAACAGGTAATTTCATAGAGACAGGAAGTAGATTAGAGGTGACTGGTGATTAGAGGGGCTGGGTGAAGGGGTCATGGGGAGTTTTTGCTTTATGGGGGCAGAGCTTCTGTTTGGGGTGATGACAAATTTAGGAAATAGTGGTGACGGTGGTGCAACACTGTATATGCAATTAATGCCACTGAACTGCACACTTATGTTGAAAATGGCAAGTTTTTAATTAAAATTTTTTAAAGAGTGAAAAAAGAAAAAAAAAAACCTGCAGTGGGATTTTTTGCACAGTGAAGATCTTACTAAGGGCATCAATGGCAGGTCGCAGGGCCTCGGCTACTCCCTTCAGGATCCTGAGGAGGTTGGGCTGGTTATTCCTTTGCTTTCCAAGAGGATGAATCTTCACGTCCCTTCAGAACGCGGAGCACAGATTCTGGCTTCTGCCCTGTTATTTATTGCTGCCAGGCCAAGGGGAGCCAACCAAGGGCATCACACAGGTGCCTGGCTGGGTTTGACTCTAACTGACATATGTGGTTTCTGAGGACTCAGCGTGCTATGCCCAAGGGACTGAATATGGAAATAGCTCGTTTCCTGCATCTGGATTCCAAAAATAACCCCAAGACTCCTAAATAAACTGGAGTCCCTCATCAAGATCCAAGCAATGGCACCTCCCTGTAGGTGAGGCCGCATATGAGGCCCTTTGGGTACTTGGAATTAAACCCACATTGAATGGTCTCCAGGTCAGACTCGTTTTATAGAGAATTATTTTCTCCTCTTATACTGAGGTTGCTCTTTTATTCTTTAGAGTCTCAGACATAAATTGTGTGTGTGTGTGTGTGTGTTCACGCGAGTGCGGGTAAGAAAGCATCCACAGTTCTGGCATTTATAACGGCGGGTTAGGAGCAGGTGTCCTAGAGCTGGACTGTCCAGATTCAAATCCTGGGTCCTCCATGCAGGAGCCATGTCATCTCCGCAAGGAACTGAACTCCCCGGGGGTTGTTATAGGAATTAAACGAATTAATACAGATGAAGTGCTCAGGACAGAGCCTGGCACATAGTAAGGACTCAGTGGATGTGAGCCATTATTATTAGCAGTCATAGTGGTGGTCTGAGTACTAGTGTGTGTATTTGGATGCTATATAAGAAGCAAGTTGTGTTTTGGGAAAGAGAGTGCATAGGAAGATAACATAAAACGTGGAAATTAAGGACACGTTAGGAAGACATGAAGTGCTGAGAGGTGACACATGTCTGAAACAACTGGAAACCCTTCAACCTATTGCCATTCAGTTTAATCTAAAGTGAGATTTGTAAATAAATTCATTTTTATCATTTTTTAGATTCCACATATAAATGATATCGTATGATATTTGTCTTTGTCTGACTTACTTCACTTAGTATGATGATCTCTAGGCCCATCCGTGTTGCTGCAAGTGGCATTAATAGACTCACAGACATAGAAAACAAGCTTATGGTTACCAAAGGGGAAAGCGGGGGGGAGGGATAAATTAGGAGTTTGGGATTAGCAGGTACAAACTACTATATATAAAATAGGTAATGCATACTGCCAGGAAGAGTAGCCCCCGCTCGCGGCAACTAGAGAAAGCCCCTGCACAGCAACAAAGACCCAACACAGCCAAAAATAAATAAATAAATAAATTTATAAAATAAATAAATAAACAAAATAGATAAACAACAAGGACCTACTGTATAGCACAGGGAACTATATTCAATACCTTGTAATAACCTATAATGGAAAAGAATCTGAAAAAGAATATACGTATGTATATCTGAATCACTTTGCTGTACACCTGAAACTAACACAACATTGTAAATCAACTGTACTTCAGTAAACATGAATAGATAGAGAGATAGATAGATTGTGGAAGGGCTATGGTCGTGAATAGATAACATAACCATTTGAAGACTGCAGTTGTGGAGCTAACAATGGAAAGTATCAGTGTGGTAGAAACTCATCTATATGCATACAAAGGGTGTGTGTTCAGTAAAAGGTCCCTGGCTAGGTAGTTGAACTTCCTGAATTTGTAAATAAAAAATGGCATCTGAGAACTTAAGTGACTTACCCTAAGTAATATTCACTTTAAAAGTGATCTGGAAATTTCTCATTGAAGGCCCTTTTCATTATTCTATGGGACAGTTTTCCACACATTTTGTGAACAAGGGATGAAAAAGTTATTTTGCCAAGTTCCTAATTGGTCAGAATGTACCTAGTATTTGATGAAGCAAAACATCTTTCAAAAACCAAAAAAAAGAGGAAGATTAGTGGAGTTAGGGCAGAGGTTTGAAAGATTTACAGCGTATTTGTAATTGCTTTGGCAGTAAAACACCTGGAGGCATGAATGATAACCGTTTACATTGATGTTAAGAGTTAGAACCGATACTGAATAATGTAAGGCAAGGCAGCATTCATCAGTGAACACTGTGGGTTTTTTTCCTTGCATGAGAACAAACTGCTCATCCCCTCTTGTGACTTCATGCAGAAACCGACCCCGACATGCACAGGTTACTTTCGTTGTTCAAGGGTAACCCTGGTACCTATGCCTATGGTAATGATTGTTATGTGTAAGCCTTAACACTAGCATATAAGCTCATTGAGAACATCATTCAGATGTTTGTACCTTCCTGTATATCTAGCAAATATCTTTCATTTTGCTGCTACTCAGTAATTATTTCTGAATGAATAATGGATGAATATACAGTACAACAAATAGTTCATGCCATTATAGACAATAGATTCTTTTTAATTTTTATTTTATATTGGAGTATAGTTGATTAACAATGTTGTGTTAGTTTCAGGTGTACAGCAAAGTGATTTAGTTATACATATATCTATTCTTTTTTAAGTTCTTTTCCCATGTAGGTTATTACAGAATATTGAGCAGAGTTCCATGTGCTATACAGTAGGTCCTTGTTGGTTATTTATTTTAAATATAGCAGTGTGTACATGTCAATCCCAAACTCCCAATCTATCTCTCCCCCATACCCTTTCCCCCCGGTAACCATAAGTTTGTTCTCTGTGAGTTTGTTTCTGTTTTGTAAATAAGTTCATTTGTATCATTTTTTTTAGATTCCACATATAAGCGATATCATATGATATTTGTCTTTCTCTGTCTGACTTAGTTCACTTAGTATGATAATCTCCAGGTCCATCCATGTTGCTGCAAGTGGCATTATTTAATTCTTTTTATGGCTGAGTAATATTCCATTGTATATATGTACCACATCTTCTTTATCCATTCGTCTGTCGATGGACATTTAGATTGCTTCCATGTCTTGGCTATTGTAAACAGTGCTACAGTGAACATTGGGGTGCATGTATCCTTTTGAACCATGTTTTTCTCTGGATATATGCCCAGGAGTGGGATTGTAGGATCATACGGTAGCTCTAGTTTTAGTTTCTTAAGGAACTTCCATACTGTTCTTCATAGTGGCTGTACCTATTTATCAATACATTCCCACCAACAGTGTAGGAGGGTTACCTTTTCTCCACACCCTCTCCAGCATTTATTGTTCGTAGGTTTTTTGGTGATAGCCATGACCAGTGTGAGGTTATATCTCATTGTATTTTTGATTTGCATTTCCCTAATAATTAGCAATGTTGAGCATCTTTTCGTGCATCTCTTGGCCTTCTATATGTATAGACAATAGATTCATAATAGCACCTACCCAAATGACCTTAGTGATACTTAATAAAATATTTTCTTTGGTTCCTGCTTCAACCTTCCAAATTCTGCTTAAGCTGGGTAAGATTTCTTCCTTAAAATATTGTTAACAATTATTTAAAACATTTCTCTTGATAATTGACAGTAGCCAATGCACTATAGGTTTAAAAATATATAAATCAAGTGACACTTGGAGACCAGTTCCCTCAACTGCTGTCAAAAGAAACATATAAAACTGTAAATGGTTCCAGTCTGACCAGCTGACTGGGCGCTGCACAGCCCACACTTGCTCCCTTTGTCCAAGACCTCATCCCCGCCTGCTGATTCATCTCTTGTCAGGTCTGACTTTCTCACCAGATGGTAGGCTCCTTAGGTGACTTGATGTTTTTGTATTAATTATGAAAGTCATAATTGTCTTTACTACTTCTATGAAATATGGGGAATACTAATAAAATGTAAACGCACAGCTCATCTTAAGGAATAGAATGTTACCAGCACATTCAAGTCCTCTCTGTGCTTTCTGCAATTCCATTGCCCACTGCACGTCATCAACCCCGATTCTGTGCTTACCACATCTTTGTTATTCTCTTTCCAGTTTTTCTACCTGTGTATGTATCATAATAGTAATTTTGCATGTTTGGAATCTACTGTAAATGGAAACATACTATATGTATTCTTTTATATCTTGTGTTTTTCAATCAGCATTATAATCATGAGACTTGCTCATGTTGAAGCTGTAGCTATAGTTCTTCCATTTTCACTGTTTTTAGCAATTTCTTCCCTGTCTCTCTCCCTCCTTCCCTCCCTCCCTTTCATCCACGTAGATTTATTGAATTCTTTTCATGTGCCAGACACTGTACTAGGCTCTGTGGAGAGACACAGCAGTAAATAAAGCAATCTCAAAATTCTTGCCCTCGTGGAGCTTAAATTCCAGGTGGGGACACAGATACTAAACAAAATTAATTGTTACCATATTTGTATATTAGATGTTTATCATTGTTACACAGAAAGCTAAAGCATGACAGAGGTTAGGGAGCCTGGTATGCAGGGATGATTTTCAAGGGAAAATCATGGAAAGGGATGGTTAGGGAATATGGCACAACTCATTTAACTATTTTCCTGCTGCTGGCATTTGGTTGTTTCATTTTGAGGCCATTATGAACACTGCTTTGTGTGTCTTCAGCTGCAGAGGTACAGAGTTATCTCCCAGGTATATATTCCTAGGGATGGGACTGCTGAATTTTCTAAAAGTGCCAAATGGTTTTTCATTGATAATGATTTATTCGTCTTTGCATCTTTAGAAGCTAGCACAGCGCATGGCACAGAGTTGGGCTAATATTTGCTTGACTAAGTGGAACTTCATTGCAGAAACAGGAACAACAGGGGTTGATATTCAAAATCTCCTTCACCGTGTTGATTGTGCTCTGCTGTCAAGGTGTTGGACCTTGCGTGGAGAGCAGAAATTGGCCTTCCACTTGTCTTCTGTGCTAAATTATTCTTAGGGAATGCCTTCCGACATTTGCCAAGTTCATGTTGGCTGTGACAGTTGGAGTTGCTAAAGCCTCTTTAATAATGAAGGAACACTGCAAGTAGATTCTAGCTGTTTATTGCAAGTATCTCTCACTCTCCTATTTGAAACAACCCTTGAAGAAGCCAAGTCCTCTTTATAGGACTCCCTCCCCGCCCTTCCTCTGTGCTGCTGGCTTCTGAAGCCCGAGGAGAGAGTGCTCCAGCTTCTTGTATGGAATCACAAGTCTCCACTTGAACTTGCCCCTTTGTACATTCCTGTCTGGCTGATGTTTTGGCAAACAGAATGTTACACATTAAAATTGATCCTTGCTTGCTTGTGGAAAATGAATCTAAGGTACTTGGGGAATTATTTGGGCTTGGGAAGGCTTGATGCCTCATAAAATGAGGTTCTGGACTGAAATACCCTTGAAATATGTCAAGCCCCAGAGTTGTGTCTTTACTTTCTAAATATTTAAAATAAAAATGGGTGGTTGTATCCAGTCACTCTGTGTATGAGTGTCTCATCATGTTATAAAATGTCCAGTCTCAGCATTTAATATAAACAAATTCATTTCTTATGAAGCCCTTTTGAGACATGATCATTGGAAACTGTTCATCCTGGTTAGCATATTTAACAGATGAATTGGGAGTGCTTTTTTTTTTTTTTTTTAACAGTGCTCATTCTTTCCGGTATGTATTGAACCCTTTAGTTACCAGCTAACTTTTCTTTATTAAAAGTTGGGGTAAAATATTCTTCCTACCAAAGGGTTCTTGGCATATACGTTATAAGATTCCTATGTACTTCTCTCTCTCCTCCATCATAACAAAAGTCGTAAAGTGCATTTTTGTCATATTAATGAAAACAACAGAACAGTTGGGCCTTTTTTTCTCATTTTAGTGTAATTGATCATTCTTAAATTTTGGCTCTAGCTTTTAACAGTAATTTTCATCTTCAATCTGGTGGGTAGGTCAGTTATGATGTCAATAATATGTGTGTGTGTGTATATATATATGTGTGCATGTGTATGTGTGTACACATATGACATATTTGGTGAAATTTACTCTAGGTTTTCTCAAAGAAGATGTTGAAAGTAAACGCCAGTGTTCGTGAGATTTATTGAATAAATACATAAAAAAGAGACACACACTCTCAATATCAGTTAGAGCAAGAAATGAAAAAAGGAATTAAAAAAAGCTTGAATTGCTGTTCAGTATAGAAAAAAGTATTAGTCACCATATGCCTCAAATACATTCAAAAGTTATAAGGTTTGCTCTTTTGGTTCCTGTACTGATGATGCACAGCACTGATATTAAAAGACCTGGTAACAGTTATGTAGTCTTTATTAAAAAAAGTAAACATTTCAAGTCTTTCAGCACATAAGAAAAAAGTTACATTATATTTGTGTGTGGCTTCTTTTTGAAATAAAGATACAACTTGGGAAAAGTAAATAAAACTAAGCATTTATGGATGTTTCTAGTATGTCACTATTAAAATAACAGTAATAAAAATAGTACATTTCCCTATTTTTAGAGAGAAAAAGGCACATGATCTTTCCCATTAAAGTGAATGGCAGTTGGCTGCATTTCCCTATCTTTCTGATATGATTTTTCCATGCCATAAAAGTATGATTAGCTTGTGCTTAAGAAAAATTTGTCAAGTTTCCATGGAGAAAATATCTAGTGAAACTTAGACTGTTTCTAACGTGACACCGTATTTTTACAACAAAAATGTGAAGCTGAGGAAGGGTAATAGTCACGCTGAAGGAAACCTTCATCTTCATTCAACAAAACAGTTTGATTATATTTGTGAAAGTAGAAAAGGGAAAAATGCAGTCTTTGTTAGAGACCCTCCATGTCGTGTTGTGTAAGGCAAGGTTCTCTAGAGAAACAGAACCAACAGGATGTGTGTGTGTGTGTGTGTGTTTATGTCCACACGCGCCCACACGCATAGGAATTGGCTCACACAATTACAGAGGCTGACAGTCCCAAGATCTGCAGTTGGTAAGCTGAAGACCCAGGAGGGCAGGTGGTGTGGTTCCAGCCTGAGTTTGAAGGCCTGGGAACCAGGAGAGCCAATCGTGCAGTTCTAGTGAATGCCTGCAGGTTCAGCACCCAGAAAGAGCCAGTGTTTTCTGTTCAGGTCTGAAGTCAGCAAGAAAACTGAAGTCCCAGCTCAAAGCAGTCAGGCAAGGAGGAGTTCCCTCTTACTCACTGGAAGGGCAGCCTTTTTGTTCTCTTCTCATCTTCAACTGATTGGATGAGGCCCACCTACTAGAGAGGGCAATCTTCTTTTCTCAGTGTACAGCTTCAAACGTTAACCTCATCCAACACACTGTCACAGACACATGAAGAGTAATGTTAGACCAAATACCTGGGCACTGTGTGATTCAGTCAAAGTGACATAAAATTAACCATTATCTACATCAAAAAAAAAAAAAAAAAGAAGATGTTATTTTTGAAGGATAGGAAGAGAAAATCACAGAGGATGGGAGAATAAGGCATTTACAGGAATCTGTCCTGGAAAATTCACATCTCTTCTGTGTCGTGTATTGAAAATAGATTGAAGATGATGTAAAATGCTTCAGGCTGTAGACATTTTAATGTTTTAGCGAGAGAAGAGTGTGGGGTCCAAGTTCACTGTTACATTGAAAGAGAATTTGGATAGGAATAAGACTCAAATTGATCAGGTTTCCCAAAACCTGTGCTCCAGGACCTTTTTAAAACTTTTGAGCGTAAGTAGTAAAAATAAACAGCTAGCATTTCAATTATAAGTGCATTTGGCAAAGAAGCACTGGCTTCTCTTGTTTTATTTAGGCCGGCAGACTTAGGAATACCAAACAATAGTTGAGTAGTTTCCCCCAAGGATGCCTATAAAGCATTTAATTCAGTTTGGTGAACTCGAGTAAGCACCATGTGCACGGCACTGAGCTGGGTGTGATTATGTGGGACGTGACTCGGAGCAAACACTCAAGGACAGAAAGGACCTTGGCTTTCTAAATGTGAACATGACCTTTGGGAACTAGACGCTAGTTCCAACCCTGGAAACTGTGTTTTGTACAAGAAGCAGGCTTCTGAGAAACATGTTTTACTGCAAATGAATAGCTATTGCAAGCATTTGGAAAAACAAATGGCTACTTTTCTGCAGTCTCTGAAGGAGTTTTGAATGCCAGGGGCTTCTTAGCACTGGTGTGTGAAATGCAGTGTCCTGCTTTGTATTTCCTTCTTTCGTGACCTATCTGTAGTGACTGGCCTTTCTCCTGGAAACTGGCAGTCAGTTCTGAAATAGATGTGGTATGTATACCAGAGAAAGGTTGTCAGAGAAGGTTTATGGCAGGACCACTTTTTCTCCCAAATTAGACATTGAGTCTCACAGGCTCCTTCCAGTGGTGGAGCTGAGAAAACAGTCATTTTTATCAAAATGACGTGTGTTTACTGCTGATCTGGTTCGTACTGTACTGCCACACTTTCAACAATTTTAAACCTATAGCACCCTGAGGGCACCAGCAGCTAGCTCTTCAGCATCACTTTTCAGGACTTTTCCCCCCTTGTTTCTTTTTTTTTTAGACTTTATTTTTTAGAACAGTTTCAAGTTCACATCAAAATTGCGTGGCAAGTACAGAAATTTTCCATGTATCTTTTGACCCTACACCTGTGTAGCCTCCCCATTCTCAACATTCCCCACCAGAGTGGGACATTAGTTCCAATTGATGAAGTGCACACTGATACATCATTAGCACCCGGAGTCGAAGGTTACATTAGGGTTCACATAGATGTTGTACATTCTGTGAGTTTGTGTAATGACATGTATCCACAGTTACAGTATCATACAAAGTAGTTTCACTGCCCTGAAAATCTTCTGTGCTCTACCTGTTCATGCCTTCCTGCCCCCTAACTTAGGGGGCCTTTTTTTTTTTCCTGTGGCTAATTAATGACTTCTGTGCTTTTAGATCTCCACCTAGTTCATACATTTCATCAATACAAAAAACAATTCACTTCTTTTTCATCCAGACTATAGAGGAGAATGTTAAATATTTCAAAATTTTAATATTCTACTCTACAGTTAGGAAGAAGGAAAAAAAACCCATTTTTTGTATTGCGAAAATGTATGAACTAAATAGAAATCTATAGAATCACAGAACTGGATTGGAGGGAAAGTTAGTGAATACTGAATTAAATTCTTTCATCTTATACATCAGGAAACGGAGGCCATGAAAAATTAAGGTGTTTGCCCAACTATAAGTGCAGTATGTCTAAAAATGTTTCCTGGTTTGTAGGAAAAGATGTCTCCAAAGTTTATTTTTCTTCCCAATAAAACTATACTAGTTGAATTGAATTAATTAGAAAATGTGAGTGTCTGCTTGCAGATCAGCTTCAGTGCCCATTACTTGGGGGTCTAGATGATCTTCATTAAGAGCTCCTTTCCTTTTCCTTAAGCCTGTCTCTTTCTTGTCATCAGAATTATGCTATTCTGCTGGATTCAGAGTGTTGCACGTCCAAGGTAAAGGAGGTGACCAGGGTCTGTGGCTGTCCAGCTCTACTGAAGGCCAGGGATGGTCCACCTCTCACTCCAGGCAGCCCCTGCACACTTGCCAGCTCTCAAAAAATGCCTTCCAGTGTCAGGTTGTAGGGTGTGTGTTTTCTGCTGTCCACACACCCCTCAGCTGAAACTTGGAAGACCAGTTGCCCCCCATCTGACTGTAACTGTGTGGGCTGGTTCCTTTTGAGCTGGTTTATAGCTGTGCTTTCATTTAATGTCATTTATTAATGACATTTTAAATAAAACTTTAAAATGTCATTGTTTCAGCAGCTAAACATCTTTTTTCCGCAGGCGATTCAAATCCCAAATCAGAACTGAAATCATAAAACCTAACCAAGAGTTTGATTCTACTATTTAAATCAGCGGCAGCTTGACATTTTTTCTCTCTTTCCAAATGATGCCTTTTAACTAGCAAAGTGGAAACTGAGAAATGCCGTAGCTTGGCCATCATTTCTTTAAAATTATACTAGCAGCAATTGAAGTGACCTCTGAGGAATCTTCTAAGACCTCTAAACTGTGACCTACCCCACAGTAATTGGAAAATGAACAGGCGTGGCATGCCAGAAGATTAAAGTTTTTGCTTTAAAATAGAGAGGTGGAATAGGGCTTGAGACAGTGATTTGAGTCCAGTGACTTTTCCCCTCTACAAATATGTAAATAGTTTATAAAAATAAAATTATTTGACCATGGTATAGACATACTTTTTCAGAGGAAGTATTTTCCTTTTTTTTTTTTTTTTTTTTTCCTCTTCCTGTTTACGTACATATGAGGTAGTAGCTTGGCATTTTGAGCTGATGACATTTGGATGGAGTTTGTGTGAGTGGGAATGGAATCACCCTGGAACCACCTGGGTGACATAAAGGAGAATAAAGCTTTTGGGTGAGATTCCCTCTGGCACTTGTAGACCTCTGTCTCTTGATCATTAATGTTTTCTCCCATTGTGATGGGGTTTAGCAGTGCCGTGACAAATTCAAGTGCCCTCATGGCTGGACAGATAAGATGAATGACTAGTTCATTTGGTCGGGGCAGGGAGGGAGGGGGGAGGGGTCTCTCACCCTGTTCTTAGCACAGAGATTTCGCCCAGAATTGTCAGAGCTTCCAGGTTGCATTTTCTCAGAATCCCATTTTTTCAAGGGATTCTAAAAAAAAAAAAATCTGTACTTTTATGTGAAATATCCAACTTAAAAATTTTTAATTTTAAAAAAACCCAAACACCACGTGGACCAAATCAAAGATGTCTGTGACTCCCTGGTTTGTGATTCTGGGTGTCAGGTTCCCAGGTCTGTCCAAATGTTTTTAACATTTACTACTGGAAGAAACTTGCCATAGTAATTTAACCTTTCTGGGGTGTAGTTTTTACTTTTTAAAGTTGAAGTAATGATGCTTGCTTTACAAAATGATGAGGATGAAATCAGAGAGGGAAAATGGAAACACTTCGTAATTGCAAAGTCTTTTAGAGGCTTTGAATATTACGTGCAAGGACAAAATGTGGTAACGTTCCGAATGGCTTCAGCAGAACCACCGGTAGTGGCCCCGGCTTGTGCCAGCTGCTTCACAGCTGTATCCCACTAGCTAAACGGTGAACGAGGCTAAAACAAGGAGGAACCAGCCTAGCTCTTTTGCTGAAATACCAAACAGAGGCCAATAACCAGCAGCTCTGTTTATTGTGTCCTCTTTGACTTTGAAGAAGAAGATGGGATTTAGATTGTGGACAACTGACTTAAAGACAGATGTGTCCCTTGGGGGTGGGAATTTGAATTGATGGCTGCAATTCGGGGCTTTGAGGGGCTGGAAATGAGCCCCTGTCATGCTGGCTGGTGTGGCTGCACCTTAACTCAGAAAGTAGACGGCCTAAAGCCAGGGTGAGGTGAGGGCATAGATTCTGGAAACCTGCACTCTACTTCTCCCTTCATGCCCACGCCAAGCATTGTGTACCCCATGCCCCCCGACCCACCCTTGTATAGTCTTTTCCCCTTTTTATACTTTTCCATTTTTGAGGCAAACTCTCTTGATTTATATTAACTCAAGTTTACCCAGGTAAACATAGAATTTTTGTTTGTTAGGGAAGGATCAGGAAGAGACCCAGAGAATATTGTCTGACTGTATGTCTTGAAAAAAGCCTGCAGGATCCAGAGTTCATCAGGCAAAACTGACCATTTCCCCTCCTCCAGCTTGTGTCCCATAGAACCTGGGTACGCCTCTGTTATTGCACTTTTTTGTTTATAGCAGATGTTTGTCTTCTATAACAGACTGTGAAATCTTTCAAGGGACACTGCTCAAAGGTGACTTATTTTTAATTCTAAGGCCCAGTGAGCAATGCAGCAGCTCAATAAATGTTTGCTCAATTGCATTGAGTGACTCTGAGCCCTCCGTGTCTTCAAGTCTCTGGAGAATGTGTTTACAAAAGGAAAAGCATTCTCATTCACTCTAAATAGAGAGGGAACAGGAAGGAGTGGCAAGGAATAACACTACAGCAGAAGGTTTCAAGGAAGGCTTGAAACTGCCCTGCCAATAAGATGGTCAAGCTAGCTAGAAAAATATTTTTTTTCCTTTTTATAAAAAGTCACGGTGAGATGGTAGTTTTAATTTTCTTAGTAGAAGGGGGGAAGAGGGCAGCTGTGATGGCTTTTTTAGTGAAGGTGATGTTGGCTGAAGGGAGAATCCTGCAGTGGGGATCCCTCAGTACTGCAAAGAAGGGCAGTGTTACTGATGCACTGTGGGATTTTCTTTGTTTCCCCCAGAATCAAGATGGTCTTGTGCAAGCAGTGGCTTCTGCCAACGTAAACTAGATACTTTCTGATGCCAGACGGTGCCCTGTTCCCCTCATTGGATACCCTTTTTCAGCTGGTCAGCACTAATGAGTAATGTCAATATGCCTCACATCTCTGTAGACCATGAATATAAGGTCATCCATTCAAATTGATAGTTTATTATGTGGTCCTTGATTTGTACTATCATAAATATAGATAAGCATTAATAAACATTTGTCCCATTTACGTCAACTCCCCCACCAAAGAAAAATAATACAGCTGGAAAATTTTGAGACATATAGACATGTCCTAAAGCTGATATATAGAATTGAGTGTTCCCCTACATTGGATATCTTGCTGAGACAGAATGAAGCCCATAATTTCTTTACTTCTAGGAAACTCTTTAAAGACTTCTGAAGGCAATTTATTTTTCCCAGAAATCCTTTGGTAGCTTTTTATTGTCTATACCTGTCCTTATTATTATTTCAAAAATATTGCAAATACTTGGCAAGTTTTGTAGGTGCAATATCTCTGTAATAATATATATCTTTTAAAATTCAGAAATATTTTATGAATGCAGAAACTGTGCCATCTCCAGAGTGGTTTGTTATATAACAGCTTTGGCTTAAAAAATAAACTTTAATTCCTCCAGTGTAAAAGTGCAAAGGGAGAAAATATGGTTTAACAACGGAAGTACTTACTGAGCAGGAACTTACCAGGTTCCATAAAATAATTCAGGTTCAACCCAATATTCACCAGTGTAAGAGAAGAGTGTTTTTTAGGGTGAAGTAAATTCAAATCTTAGCAGCCTTTGGATGTGTCTTTCATTATTTTATGAAGAAATGTTTTGTGATGTGTTAATATTTCTGGACTATTGAAATTAGATTAAGACTAAACATAAATGATGAAGGATTGAAGTAATCCAGTAACTTCATTACTCATGCATGCCCTGGAAGTTTCCATGTGAAGAAAGTTTTGCTTGCCCTAAGGTAAAGTTTCACTCTATGTTGGTGTTTAATATTTAATGCTGGAGAGAGTGAGAGCACGGGCCTGATGGTGGGCTGCTCTTAAGCCTGCACTCATTATGGCACTTGGGCTTTCGGCTGGAATGTTCTGGTAGCAGCCAATCTTAGGTCATTTGCTTTAAATAAAACTAGGGCTTTTTGGTGTAGGAGTTGGGATGGTGGAAAGTAAAAACAAGGAAAACAACATAAAAATGAAACAAATCAACTAGAATCAGGATAAGTACTAAACTAGTTGCTCATATTTCTTAGTTATCCAGACTTGAAATCTTTGTAGTCATCCTTGATTCTACCTTTTCCCTTTAAATTTATTGTATCTAAATTGGAAGATCTCTTGAATCTCTTCCCTGTCTCCTTTAATGGTCTTTCCGATATATTTTTTGTTCCCTGCAGCCCCATGCTGGGATGATTTAGTGGTAAGACTGGTGGGAGAACAAGTATGACTCAAATACTTGCATCAAGTGTAAGTCAACCAAATGTAGAATTGCATCCAAGTCAGGAGCTTTCAAAGGAAAGATGTGCTGTAAGAGCCTGTTATAAGGCAGGGAGATCAGGGAGGCTGCCTGGGGGAAGTGATGACTTTACTGGTATCTGAAGGGTGGCTTAGAGTTTAACAGTCCAAATAAGGAGACCAAGCTCTTGGCGGATGGAACCGTGCATACAGTGGCCCTGTGGCGGGGTGAGCATGGCAAACTTGCGGGACTAAGTCATTGGTGGCTGGTTTCTGATGATAGTCAGGCCTTGCTGAGGCATTTTGTACATATCGTAAGATCACTGGGAAGCCATTGAAGAAGTTTAAGTGAAGTGGTGATGTGGTTAGGTTTGGAATTTGACCTAATGACTTGGTGTTGGCAATAGGGAAGCAAGAATGAATTTGGGTCAGTTAAGTCAGGACTGTTATGGAAACAGTCAAGCAAAGGAAAATGGCAGGTTGGGCTAAGGAGGTGCAGATAGAGGGCAGAGAACAGGAGGGATCTGAGAGATGCATGCAAGGTCATACCCACAGGACCTGCTGGTAGGTTGGGTCGGGGGATGAAAGTGTGACATGCAGGTATCTGACCTGTGTGACTGGATAGGATGTGGTACCATTTCCAGAGAGAAGGGACATAGAGAACACTAGGCTGTGTGGGGAATATCATGAGTTCAGTTTGGGATGTGGTGAGTTTGAGGCGACTTCAACATGTCCAAGGGGGGGAGGTTAAATAGGCAGTGAGTGCTGCCACTCTGAGTGCGAGGCGAGGTCCAGGAGGAGAATTTCCAAACCACGTGCATACAGATGAGAATTGAAAGAGCAGCCATGAAAACATCCAGGGAAAATAAATTAGAAGAAATGACTACAGGGTGCCCCGCCCCCTGGGGGAATCTGACCTGCGCTGGATGAGCCTGAAAGGGAGTCAATCAGGAGTGTTCCCATGGCAACCAAGGGAAGCTGGTGTTTTATTTTGGGCTTCTTGCTTTAGACATGAAACTCGACTTCCTGCCTTTGTCTCTTCCCTGGATCCTTTATTTTAAGAGCTTTTGAAAGATTAATTTTTTGAATTACAGTTTTACTCTTTTCTCAGAAATGTTCAGAGGTTCTCCATTTTGTACACGGTTTAACACCCTCCAAGGTCTGGTTTCCATCCACCTTATTCTCCTTTACTGCCCTAGTCAGATCCTGTGAACGGAGGGAATTGAACCGCTTGTTTTTATTTTCTGCTGTTATATGCCCTTGATTTTCCATCATGGTGATTTTTTTCTCTTGTAATTTCAACCAGAAATGCCATTCCCCACTCACCCACTGTCTATGTCCAAGTCCCCACCAACCTTCATGGTCTAGCTCAAAGGCTTTTAAGAACTGTCCAGGGATCCAGATGCTTATGTAACTGACCCGATGTAAGCCTGGCCGTTGGTAATTTGAAGAAGCTCTCCCAGATGACTTGAATATACAGCCAGGTTTGAGAAGGACTAGTCTATATGTCTCAGATCTTAATGGGTCCCTAAACTCCCTAAAATGGCAGGACCCAGTTCTCTCTTATCTTTGTATCTCATGCCTTGAATCCTGATAGGTGTCCAATGCGTATTTATCAAATGAATTGATGATTTATCATTTACAATATCTGAGACATCTTGTAAACCTTTCTTCCAATATTTCTTATCTATTTTAGTTTCTTGATTATTTTTGGTGACTGTTAAATGTTATCCCTCTCCTTTCCTTTCTGTTGGTTTCTAAAGTTTCTACATCATCTAGACGTGTTAAATAGACTTTGCTTATACAGGTAGCTCTGCTAAAGTCCCAGTGTATAAACGGAAAATGTCACTCTCAGAAGAGGAAATGCTCTGGAAGCATTTTGGGACAGTGTGAGGTTTGAAGTTTTCCCCCCTTTGCATTGGCCTAGACATACTGCCTCTTGAGCAGAGAACATAGTGGGCTCATTTGAGCACCTTGGACAGAGATAGGCTAATTGCATCTATGGCCATGCAGCATTGAAAGCTATTTGGCTTTACCTTGTTGTCATTGGGTTAGAATAGTGGTTCTCAATGGGGACAGTTTTGCTCCCTAGGTGACATTCGACTCTCTGGAGACATTTTTGGTTGTCACAACTTGGAGAGGGTGCTCCTGGCCTCTAGTTGGTAGAAGCCATGGAGGCTGCTAAATGCAGAGGACAGGCTCTCAAAACAAAGAATTATTTGGCTTAACATCAAAATGTTAGAGTGCCAGGACTGAGAAGCCCTGGATTAGCAAAAGCCGGCTCAAAAGAATCACTTGTCTGCTTTCTTCCAACCTGAGTTACGTAGCATTCCAGGCTTGCTGCTAACTCATTCTGACATGGAGATGTGTTTTCATATAAATTTCCTCCCGTTGTGCACTTATTTATGTGTTTTTTCGTTTGTGTGTGTGTACTTTGCCTTTTCTGTGAAATATGAAATACATCTAGAGTTTGATTCTTGGATGATCCCCACAAGAGGATTAAGAATCACATGAAAGACAGTTACCTTCTTGGAGTTTTGTTGGTTCTTTTCAGTTATAACAGCTCTCTGTTTTGAATGATCAGAAAAGACATATGCTTTTGCATTAGAGGAACCTATGGTTAGCCTCATTATTTTAGGTTAGCTGTTTCTTTCTTGGTGGCTTCATATTTTAAGTCTGTGATAATAACTGAGTATTGCTTTACTTTAAAATACAATTTTTGTTTCTTTGTCCTTAGTATTTGGACTGCTTAGCTGAACATTTCATCTCCTATGAAGAATGGCTGGTAACTATAGCTATCATTTTCTTATGTCTTGCACTTAAGTTGTTTTCAAGCTGGCATGCAATAATATAAGTTGAATGAAATATATTAAATATTGTTTATGTCTATTGGGAAATATGGTATAATCTCAGGCTACTTATTTTGTTTCTGTTTTAGCACATCCAACATGCCTGTCTCATTGCACACCAGTCTAGGGGGCAAAGAGCTGCAGTTTTCTACAAAAGAACAACAAGAGACCTATAAACCTATAAATTATTGGCAACTCACATCCCTGATCTTTTACGATACATTCTCAATTCCCTGCTTTAGTTTGTACCATAAGGTTTTGTGTTTGATTTATATTTTTAAATGGGAACTGGGTTTAGTGGTTTATTAAATAATGTCAAAGATAATGTTTGTCAGAGAAATTCTTAATATCATATTTTCTTTTAGGCATTAAAATTGGTTTATGGCTCACTACTTTCATAGCAACATGAAAGATGATGACTTTTGAATCTAATGGTTAAAGTTTCATAGTAGGATGATAACATTTAAGTAGCTAGACTTTATAAATAAGCAAGACGCTATATCTTTGGAATTAAGAATAATATTTATGTTGTTAGTGCTTAGTGAATGGCAAAATTCACCAGGCAAAGTTGATGTAGAGCCCTTGCTTAACTTAACAGCTGGTGTGGATCACTGGCATTTAAGATACATGCCTTTAAAAAGATTGATTTTTTTTTTTTTGTCCTTAATAACTTGTTGGAACCATAAAGTTTAGATGAGGTAGTTGGCTGTCTGAAGTTTGGTCCATCAGTTAGAAAAATCATTGCCAAGCGTGTATGCATCTCATTACAGTAGTCATCACTACATTCCTGACACTCTGATTATCTGTTTGTCTGACTTTCCTATTATTTTGTAACTACTTTGAGGGCAGAAAACTTTTTCTGATCATCTTTCTATCCTGGGCATTTCCTAACACAGTGGTGTGCATATTAGCAAACATTAAAACATTTTTTTAAAAATTGAATTGAAAGAAAACAGTATCCATTCTATTGCCATAAAGGCTTTGTGAAACAAAGCCTCCAAAGTTATGAGATTTTATGTAAAATATTTTGAGAAGCACCTTGTTGACAGTGTCCCCTAAAAGACTTGCTTCATTTTAATCTGCCCACCATGAAGCCACTTGTGACAAGCGTGACTCACTCGCTCATTCCTCATCCTCCAGTAAGTAGCTTCTTCTCATTCCCAGATGCTCTGGCTTCATGTGGTTTCTGATGATGTCATCTCACAAGGCATTCATTTTCCATATCATAGTATGTGGGTTCTTCAGAAGATTGGCTTCCATCATCCTCATTGGCATGAGGGCATTTATTTTCTTTCCCTGGAGTATGTGAGCTTCCTGTGGGCATCACTTATCTTCTGAGGAAAGTCAGACAATATGGAAAATATCTATTTGCTACATGACAAAGAGTAATTGGCTCTCCATTAGCTAGCTGCATTGCATCTTCGTTCTGTAAGACTTCTGAAAAAGATGTGTTCTGGGTGACATCATGATTTTCAAATAAATTAAAATGGTTTCTAGCTGTTTTTGTTTTTGCTCTGATTCAAATAATGAAACATTATTAATATGTAAAACATTGTGTGTGTGTATGTGTGTGTGTGTGTGTGTGTGTTTATAGGCTTAAAGATGTGATAGTTTAGAGGACTTGAGGTCTAAATATACCCTTTGTTCAAATTTGTTTTAAAATTGTTAAGAAAAAAGAAGCTGGAAGGTCTGGCTAATTATTTTACAAATACAACCTGTTGTCTTTGTCAGCCACCATATGTCTCCAAGGAACTCTGCCTTAGTGCTTTAATCTGTGGTCATGTTTAGTCCAAACCCCATATATTATAAAAATAATGATAGGTTATTGGGGTTGATGTCCATGTTTCCTAGCTATAATTATACCCTTATAATCTTGTTTTGAAGAAATTGGTGCTTATGGAGCTGTTTTTCTGCAGCACCTGTGGTTTTTGTCCTTTGGATTCTGTAAGTTGTTTATGGGATGAGTGATCATGGTTGTAATTTGGGCTGTACAGGTGTTTCCCTTGGCTGATAGGAATGCTGTACTTTGTCTGAAGATATACAAATGTTAACTGGCCATCACCCATAACATAAAAGCTTCTTTATTGTACTGGGAAAGTGCCTAGAACTATTCTTGTGAGAATAGAGAAATTTCTGGAACTTTCTGCCAGAAACAGAGAAAATCCTTATATAAAACAGAGGGGTGGAGAACAGCATCTGGGTCATGTTTTGAAATAACTAATGAATTTCTTGAGACAAGACACAACAATGAATTGAAAAAGATCCCCTTTGGGCAATAATTAGGATGTGGTTTCCAGTAGGCAGAGACTTGATCTCTTAAGAAAAATAGTGTTGTTTCTAGACTGATTCCAGATATCAAAAGGACATCAGTTGGTCTGACTGGTCAGCCTGTCGGGTGGTTTTGTGTAAGCCCAGTGGATTTGGAACTTCTGTGTCTTCTTAGGAAAAGTCTAAACAAACTAACCCATAGCAATGGTCTCAGATGTAACTCTGGCAAGTCTGGAGTGCACTAAATACTCTAAATGCATCATACAGTACTTTCAGCATCAGACCCCTCATGAGATTTTCATGCCCCTCATGATGCTGCAAGAGATCCAAAGTACTTTCATAATTTAAGCAGGAAATAGCACAATCACCATATGTTTAGAAGGAAAATTGATACAATTCCAATCCAATATGAAGCAAACACAGGTGTACTAATTCTGCAAAACAAACATGTTCAACTTTTCTTGTCCCATCTTATTCCCCTCTGAAATTTTTTTTTTAAGTTTGGTGGTTGAATTAACTTGGAATGTTTTGAAATTGGCTAAATGTTTATGTATGATTTTGTCATCCATGACATAGAACATCTTGATGAAAAATAAACGACTCAGCTGCTTTAGGCATTCACTGTTTCCAAGTGAGTTACATGTTTGTCATCAAATAGATACATATAGATATACAGCTGTTGCCAAAAAGTGCAGTGTATTAGTTTGGTGAGATTGAACAGTGTCACATTCTTCGGCATTTTCATCTTTTCAGATTCTGGGTCTTAATGTCTTTAGGCTTAGAGGTTCCTACCTGCATGTGGGAGGGTTACAGTATGAAACAGGAAAGCAGTGGTATTCCTCATTTCATGAAAAGATACAGGAAGAGGTTTTATACCTCATTACTTATGTGTAACCACATTCAAGTTAAGACTCCCCCCTGCCGCCCAACCCCTGGCAGCAGTATTTGGCCATAAGCAGTATGGAAAGTAGATTTCTTCAGGGGGAATTTGAATATTTTACTGTTGGGCTCTGTGAATAATTGGTATCCTAGGGGGATGTAGGACTCCAGGATGCTGCTTCTCCCACAGGCTATAATTTGTCCATTAATATGTGGCTTTAGAATATAGCCTGTAATTCCTTATCCAGAAAAACAACATGTCTGAAGGGAAATAATGAAAGTTATAAAACACAGATACTTCCCTAAGCTAACCAAAATTGCTTAACAAAAGGGCAAGAAATCATATTTCACAATAAAGCATTTCTAGTCTCTTTATTATTATGTCACAGTGTGTTCTAGTTACTGTTGCTGCATAACAAATCACCTTAAAACTTAGTGGCTTAAAACAACAGACATCGTTTTATGATCTCTTTTAGTTTTTGTGGGTCAGGAATTTGGGAAGGCTTAGGCAGATTGGTTCTGGGGCCAAGCGGTGGCTGAAGCTGGAACATTAGGGCTGGAGCAGTTCTGGATGGGGCTGGCCTCTCTCTTTCTCTCTGTCTGTCTGTCTGTCTCTCCCTAGGGTCAGGGCCTCTCCTTGTGGTATCTCCACATGGGCTTCTTTGAGCTTCCTCACAAAATGGCAGTCTCAGAGCAGTCAGTCTGCTTACATGGTAGAGAAAGTTCTCAAGAGTGGTTTATTCCAGTGAACAAGGTGGAAGCAGTGTTACCTTTCACAACCTACTCTCAGTGGTCATGCAGTGTCGCTTCCCACCAGGATTGAAGAGGAGGGGAATTAGACTCCACCACTTGATAGGGTCTAGAGGGCATGTGGATATAATGTGTCATCCTTTTTGGAAAAATACAGTCTACCATACTTTTATTTTTTTTTTTAAAGACTTTTTATTTATTTATTTATGGCTGTGTTGGGTCTTCGTTTCTCTGCGAGAGCTTTCTCTAGTTGTGGCGAGCGGGGGCCACTCTTCATCGCGGTGCGCGGGCCTCTCACTATCGCGGCCTCTCTTGTTGCGGAGCACAGGCTCCAGACGCACAGGCTCAGTAGTTGTGGCTCACGGGCCCAGCTGCTCCGCGGCATGTGGGATCTTCCCAGACCAGGGCTCGAACCCGTGTCCCCTGCATTGGCAGGCAGATTCTCAACCACTGCGCCACCAGGGAAGCCCCCTACTTTTCTTTATAATTACTTAAAAACAGAGTTTTAGTCTCTGTTTCTGGATAAGCAAACGGAGAAGCCATCCTTTTACAATCTTTGAACAAGTCTTAGAATATTTAACTCCTTTCTTTTGTAATAGGCAAGTGCCAGGCCGTGCCTACCTGGGGGAAAATACTGAAGGCAACATGAACATAAACCTCAGGGTCAGTGGGTGTCAGAGGTGCTAGAATAGGAAAGGCAGCTAATGATGATCCTAAGAATCTCACAAATTGCCCTTCCTGTGTGTGTCTCGAGCCCACGATGAGTCTCTTGGCTGCTCATGGTCTATCTCGGGTGTCCAGGTGAGCAGTCAGGAGTCTGAGAGAATGTCTCAGCGACACAGATGCAGCAGTGTATTTAAATACATGGCTAGAAGGAGAAATGGCAGACAGGAGGGTGGAATCCTGGGGTAATCCTACTTTGAGCTGGCAAGGTGACGCAGCAAAGGTCTCTTCAAGATTACAAGTTAGGCCAACCCCTAATCATGGTTGAAAAGTTCCAGCATCCAGGGACACATGCCACTAGCTGATGGGCACAGCATTCTTGCTTCCTCACATGTAACCAAGGTCACACTTTAATGGGCATCATATCTGAAAAATCCTCAAAAATCATAGTAGAGGCCACTTCAACATATTGACCAATTTTACCTTGATGCACACTGAGTATAACATTGGGCGTATCAAGTATCATTTGTAATGATCAGCATCAGCAATTTCCCTACTGAAACATTCACTGGCTATTGTTTATTATTTCAAATTAACCTAGAGAAAGCAGCCTCTAGGGCTTGTCTGGAACCAATGTAGCCATTTTTACCAGCTTTATGGGACCCGATCTCCCTGTTGTGGAAACTTCTCCCAGATTAAAACACTTAAGACTCCTCAACAGTCTGTCCCTTTTCAGCTGGAAGACTCTCAGACTTTGGTGTTATAAATAGAATCTCTTTTGCTTGTTTGCCTACTTTCCTCCTTCCCTCCCTCCCTCCTTGTGTTTGTTTATGTGCTTGTGTGAGCATTTATGGGTGTAGTATGCCTGTGTGTGAATTTATGGGGTGGGAAGAAGGCATGAAGGGTGGGAAAACAAGATTGTTTCTGACAAATACCCAGCTCCCTCCCTGAAGCCCACGTCTCACAAGGCTGACATAATCCCTCTTAACACAGGCTTGCTCTCTCCTTATGTTACTAACCGGGGTTCCTGGCCTTCCCCAATCAATAGAAACTGATTAGAGGCCAGACAAGAAATTCAGGCAAGGCTTTACTGGGGCCCCTGCTGCAGCAACGGGGAGGGAGAACAAACAACAGGTTCCATTGCTTGCTTGCTCCCTGAGGGGAGAAGAGCTTGTTCCTTATATGGGGTGAGGATAGGGGTGTGTCCAGGGGGTCGGGCTGCAGGGGTGGCTTAGGTGGTTTGCCCACCACTTAGGTGGTGGTGTGTGCAGGGAGCGTGTACAGGATCCTCCTTTTGCTCCGGGGCTTTTCAGAAGTGGCGGTTAGGCTTTTTTGGTCTTTTTGTATCTTTTTGGTTCAGAATTTGCCCCAACTGTGCATGCCTGTTAGTTTTAGTCCCTTATAGTTTCTTTGTATTTTGTTGCTCAAGGAGAGGTTTGTCCAGGTGCAAGAACTGCAGCACTGCAGCAAAGGGTCCCAGGTCCCAGCCTGTCTCACTTAACACTAAAATATATTCCAGCTAGATGAGAGATCGAAATGCATACACTGAAAATTGAAGAGGTATTAGAAGAATGTCAGCATGAATTGTTTTCTACTCTGAAATCTAATTGAATGATATTAGGATATACTGAAAGCATACAGGAAATGATGAATAAATTTGACCATCTATGTTCTTCTATGTAGGAAAAGAGGAAGGAGAAATCTATATGTTCATACAAAGGTAACTTACATGGGTATCACTCCACACATGTGAAATTATGCCACACATGCCATTCTGTAACCTAATTTCATTCAGTAGTGTCATTGAGAGATTTCCATGTCAATGAATGCATCACATTTTAATGTTTGTATAATCTTCCTTTGGATGTAAGTGACAATTTACTTAACCATTTCTGTATTGTTCTCTTTTTCTTAGAAACGATTAGATGCACAGCCTGAGGAATAAACGTTTTCAACTTGTGCAGTTCTTAGGCTAAATTCTGAGAAGTCTTCTTGGGTTAAAGACTATGCTCCTATTAAATTTTGATACATGTTGTCAAATTGGCCTCACACATGGTGACCAGCTTCTCCTCTTACTGAGTGCTGCAGAGTCCTTGTTGCCTGCCTCATCCCACAAATGTGGTTTGGTCAGTCTTTTCAAATCTTTTATGGTCTCACTAACACACACAATTTCTTCTTATTTTCATTTTCATTTTTATTATTACCACTGAGATGGAACATTTTCATATGTTCACTAACCACTTGTGTGTTTTCTTTGCTAAATAGCCTAATCTTTTCCCTTGCTCATCATTATGTTGGAGCTTTTATTCTCAAGTATTACATGGTAACTGTTCTTTGTCCATAAAATGTGTTATTCATATTTTTTGTAGTTTTCTTAAAAGTCTTTCAACTTTCTATATGGTATTTTTAGGGTGAGTTTCTTTTTTTTTTTCGTTTTTCTTTTCCTATTTCATTTCTTCTTGCGTGTGCCTTATTCTGAGTTTTTCTCTCTCTTGCCTCTTTTTGCTACATAGAAGTTCTACCTTATTATTAGGTCTCCCTTATGCCTCATTTCCATTAGGATTTCTCTAATCCAGAGCAGAAAAGCTTTTACGCTTGTGTTCTTTTAAGCACCTCTTCAGTTTTCAGTTTATGCATTTTAATGATTCATTTGTCTGAAATATATTTTAGTGGAAGGAGTGAGGTCAGATCTAGTCTTATTATTTTTTTCTAAATTGTTCAATAGTTGTCCCAAAATATTTGTTGAAGCATTTGTAAGAGGGACGGGGTGGGTGTGTGTGCAGCCATTCGCGTGCCTGTTATCGCGAGACCATTACTGTGAGACCCTGAGCGCAGCAGTTAGGGGTCCCTCTTTGCCAACAGTCGGCTCGCAGTGGTCCTCGCGGTGGCAGAGAGTGCGGTGAGAGGTGGATCGGGGCCGGTGGGTGAGCTGGGGGACCCAGGGACAGGCTGAGGGCTGTGTCCTGCAGAGCCTCCAAGCCCTCGCCAGGCCACCCACTGGCCAGCCCAGGCCTTGAAGCAGCAGTGAACCTCTCCCCCATCCTCACCTCTGCGACCTAACGGCAGTGGCAGTCTCTATGAGTCCATGGAGGCCTCAGCAACTGGAGTTAAGGTAACAGCTTTAACCAGCTTCGGTCTCTCCATTCGAGTTTCAAAAATTGGTCCAGCTTCCATCAGTTTTCTATCCCTAGGAGGTGTCCAGAGGTCAGGGTTAAGTTGCAAGGACACTGCACATCGTTACTTCAGGTCCACCTCTGTGATGGGGCTCTTCTCAAAGAAGGGCAATTGTTGTGAGCTGGGAATTCACCTGATGGGTATTTGCTACCACATGTATTCCTGTTGATCCTGTGCAAATGATTCTCTCCAGTTTACTTGTCAGAACAGAGAGTAACATTTGTTTTGGTGGAGGTTTACGAGAACGTGGTGACCTGACCGAGACCTGACCTCAAGAACAGAGGATCTGACACCAAGAAGTTTGCAACCACTAATCACACCCCTCCCTCACCTTTCCTATAAAAGGGCGTTGCTGAAAGCTCTCGGGGAGTTTGGGGTTTTTAAGGCACGAGCCACCCATCTCCTTGCATGGCCCTGCAATAAACCGTTCTCTGTTCCATACTCCAACGTTTGGGTATTGTTTGGCCTCACTGTGTGTTGGGCACACGGACTTGCGTTGGAGAACACATTCACCTTTCCTCCTATTGGTTCGAAATGCCACCCTTACAATGGACTGAATGTCCATGCAACTTTGAGTTTATTTTTAAACACTTGGGTATTTCTCATTGCTTTTGGAACGAAGACTTCTGTCCTTAATGGGTTTTGAAAGTTTTGCATGATCTTCCTTCTGCCCATACCTTGTCACCGCCTGCTCTGCGCCCCAGCATGTGAGCCTTTTTAACTCCTAAACACATTATGCTCGTTTTTTCTTGGGGCCTCTGCACAGGCTGTTCCCTCTGAGATTTTCTGGACCCAGATTCCTCTTTCACCTTCAGTTACCTCTTAATTATCAAGGGAGGCCTTCCTTGATTTCCAATCTTAGGTTGAGTTTTTTTCTGTCTTTTATTTCACTTTCACAGAACTATATTCATTTCCTTTAGAGTCTTCAGTTATAAACTATACATCTGTAAGTGTGATGCTTTGATGAGTACCTCCCTCCCTCAGTGGGCTGGAAACTTCACTGTGTCAGGACTCTGCCTGATTTTGCTTATACTTATATCCTCATTGCCAGCCACATGGTTGCATTTAATAGAGATTTCTTGGTTGCCAAATGAGTAGATGAATATGGGTAGACATTCTTTCTACGACTCTTCTATGGGTATTAGATGTTATTGCCCGAGTATGTATATAAGACATAATGAGAAGTTCTGGGCTAAAGTCGATCTCTGGGATACCTTTGAAAAAGGGATTTGTGGTCAGGTCTGCCTGGGTCTTGAATCTCCTTTGATTTTCAAGCCTGAGTCAGATGCAGATAATTCCTACCCTTTTTCTGCCTCTTGAACCGGATGTGGTAATGAGGTTTTCTGGGGTCCAGGATGCTCTGGGATTGCCCGGTTCTTGAGGGTCTCTGTCCAGGCTTATGAATCCCGTGGTAGATGTCCTGGTTGCTGATGCTGGACTTCAGCCAGAAGTAGTGAACTTCCTGGTCTCCTGGTTTTCCTGGGGGTTGGGGGAGAAAGAATGATCATCAGAGAATTCTGTCTTTATCCTGGGACCAAACTGCAACGCACTGAAACCATTTGATTGAAAAATCCAGGCTCCTGGGAGGATGTTTAATGCCTATGAGAAAAATTTTTCTTTTCTTTTTTTTTTTTTACATCTTTATTGGAGTATACATGCTTTACCATGTCGTGTTAGCTTCTGCTGTACAACAAAGTGAATCAGCTATATGTATGCATATGTCCCCATATCCCCTCCCTCGTTTGCCCACAGTCATATGCTATTAAACCAGTTGGTTCTGTGAAGTCATGAACACAGGTGTAGCCAAGCTTCCAAGTGGAATCCCTTTCAGCCACACCACTGTAGGGTACCAAAACAATCAGATACATTTCTTTAAAAAGATTCTGTGTTTTGTACTTAATTAGATTATGATTCCTCCCTCTTCTTAATTTAAAATGTGTATCTGTGTTTAGTAGTGGGGTTGAGGAGTTGAAGGGTTGCCCCTTGTGAGATTTAACAACTTCTAACATACCAAAAGGAAGGGAGTGCATTTGTAATTTTTACTAGATAAATGAAAAGACTGAAAAGTATAATGAGGCCAAACCATGAACCTATTTGTACCACATGGTAACTCATTGTCTTTGCTTGTAGAGAGAGAGAGAGAGATGAGACCAGTTAAGTGAATTATAGAAATGATAAGATTTAGAAATGATGAAAAGTTGGAGAAGCCCAGGTTATTGTTATTTCATGTGATTTCCCCAGGGATATAGAAGCCACCTGTTTACATGGAAAATTTGCCCTCTGAGATATTTTTCAGAGCAAAGAGGATAAGTGTTCACACTTAAAAGTTACACTTCAAAACTATCAATCGTTGTTGTTAGCGAATTTACCATACTATAAGCATAATTGTGGAAGTTAGACTTTTAAGCCTCGTTTACCTTTGGGTGTTATTGGTGGAGAAGACTGTGGATTGTGTGCCTAAGATATGTTGATAAGAAGCGAGAAAATTTGTATTCACTTTTCTTCCATCGAAGGTTCAGATAGCATTCGTTATACCTCCATCAAGTTGCCTAAGCTGTGCCTTATAAATCCTGGTGAGTTGTTAAAACTGATGTAGTTTTGTGCTAGAGTTGTATCACGTTAAGTATTTCTTGTCAGACTCACTGGTATGCATTACACGTGAGCATGTATCTTATTAAATGTAAATCCAGTTCTTGCTCCAGGCTGGTCACCCAAATGTGATCTTGTTTTTAATTGTGAAATGCCAATAAATGGCTGTTCTGGAGGAAGCTCCCCTTCGGCTTGTTTTAAAGTGGATGATGTAAAAATGATTAACTGAGGAACCAAGAAAATATGTGAAACTACAAGGCCTGGAGCCAGTCTCCTAAGTTAGATCCCAATAAGCCCTTACAAATATGTGCTGTCATTGCAAAGCTCATTTTTCCAAGCTAGAGTCTAATGTTAGAGTCTAGCTAAGAACTTTTCTTTTTCTGTGTTTGCTCTCTGCAGAATCTGGGGGATATTAAGATTGATTAAGGAATCAGAGCTTGAGGTTTGGGAGCCAATCGCACTTCTGGGCGATGACAAATCATGCCTTAGTTCCCTTCCTTTATTATATTTATCCTCTCTCTCTCTCCCTGCCTCCCTCCCTCCCTCTTTCTCCATCTCTCTCTTCCTCTTCTCTTTCCTTTTCCAAAGCACAACATGATAGGTTGGAATGGAAGCCCATAATTTTCACGAAGCATTCCCTATGTTAACCTTTGGATGGAAAGCTGAAAACAAAGTTACTGCTTTTGGGCCCTTTACCAGGAAGCTATGGTGGGGAAACCTCTCCTTCCTAGTCTTGGTTGGCATCAGACCTCTAGCTCATGTTCCAAAAGACGATTTACCATTTCATTCAAAGTGAAAACAATAAAGAATTTTCCGCAACCCAGATTTAACATCATCGTACATCTTGATTTTACTTTCTAAGTAATGGGGTCTTTCAGCTCTCAGTCTAAACCACACCAAGCAGTCAGCCTGAACTGTCGAATCCATTTATGGCTATAAACTATCTTGGTAGTTTGTAAACTTCTCTGGCCACTGGCTTTCACAAAGAGAGCCATCTGAAGAACTTCAGTAAAATAGGGACTATTTAAGTTTTCTTTTTTTGCCATTTCTCTTGTGCATGTTTGCACCAGAGAAGAGAATACCAGGGCAGACATTTGGTGAGATTTCAGGAGGTGTCATAAGTTCTGTCTCTTTCTCTCCATCTTCCCTGTCACTGCCTAAGCCAAGCGATCATCCTCTCCCACTAGAATTTCACTAGACCCCCAGTGCTTTCATTCTGAACCTCCCTAGTTCATTCACTATCCAGCAGCTAGAATCGTCTTTCAGAACAAAGATCTGTCATTTTCCCACTGGAAAACCATCCAGTGATTTCCTAATTCATATAGATAGACTCACTAAAGCCAAATTCTTTGTTATTGCCTCTGGATACTGCATGATTTGCCCCTTCCCTACCTTTCCCCAGTTCCTGGAACACAGCTGGCCAATTCCAACGTCAGGTCCTTTGTAGATCACAAATCCTTGGCCTGAAGTGGGCTAGTCTCTTCTCTTTGCATGGCCCACTCCAGGGACCTTTAGATTTCAGATCAAAGATTCCCAACTCAGCAAAGCCTTCTATGATCCCTCTATCTAATAAGCTCCCCTTCATTTTATTCATTAGTACCCTATGCATTTCCTCCAGGTACTTGGTTGGTTTTCAAATTCTGTGTGTATTTATTTTTATTTCCTAATTATGTCCTCTGCCTCCCTGGAGGTGGGGATCTGGCTTGCTTTATTCACTGTTGTAAATCTCAGCTTTGGCATGGTGTCTGGTACAGAGGATGCATGGCCGTGGTTTAAGTGTCTTGTACGTTAGGTACAGGCATTGTCCCATTTTACAAATGACGAAACTGAGGTACAGTGAAGTTATATAATTTCTTCAGAGTCCCAGAGCTAGTAGGAGATAAAAGCACAATTTGTTGAACATTAATTGAATGAATGAATGAATGTATCTTTATTCATCTAACATGTGCCTTCTAGAGATAATAGTTTTAGAGATTAAAAAAGAAAATCTGAGAATGGGTCAGCTAAAAGAAAAAGTCATTAAATAGCATGTTTTCTTAGCTAAGGTGAAAGCTCTTCTCATCCTTTCATTCCCCCATCCCCCCAGCTGTTTAGCGTATGCTTTTGTTTTCCAAACATTTTTTTGGTTCCTAAAAACTCTCTGAATTCTGGGATCCTTGACAAAGCCTCACTGTTATGCCAGGTTGAAACTCAGTCACCCATATTTGCTCATTTTGCATCAGATTTACTGTCCAGCAAAGGCAAAACTGAGGTCACTGAGTTAAAACTAGACTCCTACTTTACAGCATTATGTCTGGTGTAATGCTGAATTCAAAGATTTATTATTCAGTGTTGATAGGCTGTGGAGAGACCATCGTGTGATTTATTTACTGTCAGAACTAAATGGTCAGGTTTTTCAAGTGAATGCTATTATTCCCCAAATAAGTTATCACTTTAAAAAAGATTTTAGGCTGATTTTACTACACATTTTATAGTATTGATGTGTAAATCCGTGACTCTGGGCATTACAGAAAAACTGTGGCACAAGACAAAATTGGTGTTATAATCTGAACTCAGTAATGGTTTATGTGCACGAAGATGGATATATATATACATAAAGTCATATATATACGATTTTGCTCCCAGTTGTAAAATGTCTCTCTGACCTCTATCCCTGTTACGTTTCCATGCAAACCATAGAATAATTACTTAAATATGAGTGTTTGAAGGCCAGTGCCATCAGAACCTCCCTTTGTTTAAACTTTGAAGATTTTAGTTCAATTTCTTTCCTTTTAAAACTCAATTAGTTCCTTTATCCTCTTTCTTTTGATATTGTTAATCTGTTGCCTCTTTATTCTTCATATGGAAATCATTGAACTACTGTGGATCACAAAAACCTCTTTCCTAACGGAAATTTCAAAAGGTTTCTTATTGTAAGTAATGGAATTACTTATAAAATATATTCAGTGAGAAAGAAGGATGAATATATAAGCAGAAGAATAGCAAGACACCCCATGTTCTTGACGCAGACACCCAGTAGCCTTGGGTATTAGTAAGCAGCCCATTTGCACCTGTGTTCCTGGGTGGACACGGTACATGTGATGTGGGGAGCATGGTGCTGAGTATTTGCACTTAAAGAGCCTTGATGAGTTGCATTATTTCCCTATTTATTCTTTAAATCAGAAGGAATGGCTTTGGAAGCTGTCCTTAAAGAAACCTGGAAGACAGGGTACCTTCTGGTGGTAGTAGAGTCCGGCCAACATGTGGCCCAAGCCGCTGTTTTGTTTTCTGAACATCCCTGTAGGGTTTCCCAAGCCAGCCTTGGGCTCAGCCAGCGAGTCCTCCGTGCTGTCATCAGAGGTGATGATGCGCTGAAGAAATGCAGACCGGCGGCTGTGGACCCTGCAGCCACGTGTTCAAGTGGCTTCTTCATCTGCTCTACAGCTAATGAATAGGACTGTGAAGAATTGGCTAAAACTGGATCCTCCGTGTTTAAAAAAGGAACCAAGATTGGTACTTCATTCACCATCCTGAGGCCATGCCATGTTTTTTTCTTAAAGGATTGATCTCTCTTTACAACATGTTCTAAGTTGTCTTTGACCTTGAGAGACAACAGTGGTATATAGACATGTGTGGAAGAGGCAAGTGGAGGGGAGGGAAGCCATTGAGTCCCAGATGGACCTGATCTCTAGGGTGAAGAGGAGAAATAAGAGCGCTTGAGAATCCCACAGGCATGGGGAGAGTGCCAAGAGGGAGACAGATGTGTATGGCAGGGACTGGAGTCCGTTTTCTGGTTGCTTCTTGGTGCAGGCACGATTCAGAGAACCTTCCGTCTTCAACTGCTCAGACATGCAGGCTAGGCAGCGTTTACCCTTCTGAACACTTGAGAAGATCATGTGGGTGTCACCTGTGACTGTTCCAGCTGCCTCACCCTGACTGTCCAATCACAAATTCCTGGTGTTTCTACTGGACTCACATCTCTCAGATCCATTCATCTCTCTGCACCCACCACTGCTGCTTTCAGAAACATCTTTCTAAGCAGTCTCACTGCCTCCAATTGTACCCTCTTTGGTCCATTCTCCACATGGCAGCTCAGTCTACCTTTCTGCACCTGATATGCCCCTCTGCTTGTTCAAACCCTTCAAAGGGGCCTCACTGCTCCCTGGATGTAGTTCAGTTTTCCCACCAGAATCTGTGAGATTTCAGGATTCATGACCATCTCCCACCTCCTTCCCTTCCTTCACCTTCTCTGGCCCCACTAGATTATCTGTGGTTCCTGAATGCTCAGTGTTCTCTTTTGCATCTGGATCCTTCACTCTGCTTGGGATGTGCACTCACCATTACCTAAATTTCCAGATCACCTTATTCCCCCAGCCAAGTCTGAACTAGGTGGACATACGGTGAACTCCGGAGCATCTTGTGTTTATTCCTGGCATTTGTAGAGAGGATTATGTTTATTGGGTTAGTCCTTCATGAACTGTAAATGTCTTGAGAGCAGAGATGCTGTTGCTCTTAGGTTCCCAGCTCCTAATGTCTGGTCGTTAAAGCAGGGACCAAGTCAGTATCTGTTGTATAAAGTAATGAGTCAGATAGCTTTGTTTGGGGAAATGCTTCTAGTTAACAGTTGTATTATTGTTTTACTTCCTGCCTCTTTTCCCATTTGTCTTTACAGCATGAAGAATTCTGTAAAGAAGGCAGATTTTTAATTGTGTGAGTGAGTTTTGGACCACATTGACTACAGCTTGCCCTGTTTCTTCCCTTAGTATGTCAAAGACTCGAATCTGGTTTTCCTGAGGCTCAGCATCTCCCCGACCTGAATGATTGAGACACCATTTTTTCCACAAGTAGAAGCAGGTTGTGATAGCTCTTGGTTAAGACTTGAGAAATGGGACTTCCCTGGTGGTCCAGTGGTTAAGACTGTGTGCTCCCAATGCAGGGGGCGCGGGTTCGATCCCTGGTCAGGGAACTAGATCCCGCATGCTGCAACTAAGACCCGGCGCAGCCAAAAAACAAACAAACAAACAAACAAAAAGACTGGAGACTTTTACAGGTCATGGGGCAAGCCACTAAAGTGCAAATTTCACCTTAAAAAATGGAAATAATTTCCTTGTTTAGGACTAGGACAAAGGGGGAAGCTCAGAGTAGCGGAAACCTTAGTAGACCAGAGTTGACTCTGGAAGTGTCAGCTTCCATTTCTCTCTCCACTTGGCAGGTCCAGGAGCTCAATGACATCAGTCCCCTTTGGCCCAGACCTTGTAATGTGAGTCTTGAGATTTGTGAGAAATGAGATTGGCCCCCTACTTAGCCATCTGCCTACTGTGGAAGGAGGGCCCTCTGAAGGCCACTGCACTGAAGGCATCTCAGAGATTCATAGAAATATTTGGACTCAGTAGGTGCTCATTGACCGCCTACTGTGTCCATGCCCTGAGGAAATTGGGGCTCAGAGACCCTAAATCGCTTAGCTAGAAAATTCTAGAACGTGGACTAGACTCTAGGTCTTCATTCTGTTCATCCTCTGCTCCAAGTTGATATAGTCCACCTCCAAACTTCATAGTTGTCCTTTTAATTTATGGTGGCTCAGGATTACAGAGAAAAGGTGGACCTGGTTCTGCTCTGGGATGGCATTGCACTGTGACCCTGGGAAAGTTCAACTTCTCTGCCCTGATTCTCTCACCTTGGGAATGAAGATAATAAGGCTTGGTTCATAAGCTTGTTGTGAAGATTAGATTAGATTTTGTATATAAAATCCCTAGTACACTGCCTGAAACCATCACAGATATTCTTTCCTCCTATGTTTAGAATGCCTAAAATCCACACTATTTAGCCATTTAATTTCAGGCTCCTCATGTAAAATATGGGTGCCCCTGAAAGCTTTGTGGTAATGGTGTGTTATTTGCCCCTGCATATGTTTTATAGTAACTGATTTGGAGACCTCAGTCATCAGAGGGAAGAGAACATCTGTCTACCCATTTAGTCCAAGCCCTTAGTCTTTGTATTTTTGCTTTCTACATAGATTAAAAAACTGAAATTCTATTAAGTGAAGAAAGTCAGACGAAGACAAATATTGTATGATATCGCTTATATGTGGAATCTAAAAAAGATACAAATGAACTTATTTACAAAACAGAAACAGACCTACAGACATAGAAAACAAACTTATGGTTATCAAAGTGGAAGGTGGTGGGAAGGGATAATTCAGGAGTTCGGGATTAAAATATATACACTACTGTATATAAAATAGGTGAACAACAAGGACCTGCTATATAGCACAGGGACCTATACTCAGTATCATGTAATAACCTATAATGGAAAAGAACCTGAAAAAGAATATATATATATATATATATATATAAAAATATGGGAATATGAGTAATATATATATATGTATATGTATAACTGAATCACTTTGCTGTACACTTAAAACTAACACACTGTAAATTAACTATACTTCAATTAAAAAAAAAAACTGAAATTCTGCTCCTAACATTTAGCTCAGCTTAAACACATAGAAGGAAAAAAATTTATCAGTGAGAGATTATTTTATTAGTTGGAGAAATTTACAACTAATGCTGTACTTACTTCACATTTTAGCCTAGAGCTAAAAGTTTCTTTGTACTTGAAAACGAAAAAGAAAAAGAATGCTGATGAACGACAGACTCCAGTATAAAATACGCATATTCAAACCCAAGGGAAGTGCCTTCCACATTATGCTGCCGCATGAGTATAATTTTCTTGAATGCTGGGAAGTATTCAAGGATAAGCAGTAAAACCATTCTCCTTACAGGACAACAATACAAGCAAACATTTGAAATTTTAGAGCTTTTCAAATGAAAAATGACTGACTGAAGGCTAGTTAGCTGCAGTAGAATCCAGCTGGTGAACATTTGCTTACCATTGTGTTCCCTTATGTGGCCCTTCTTCTCTCCCACTTCCTCCAAATACTTCTGTCACTTGCTTCTTCTTTGGAAATAAGCAGACCTTAGTCTTTCTGTGCTCTGCGTGGAATTCTCATTAAGTTTTCTGACACAAAGATTTAGATTAGAAATTAATAAGCTGATTTTCCCAAGAGTTATGTAAGAAGTTAAATAGCATAGGAGATGGACATAAAGATGTACAGCTTTTGTTGTTGTTTATTTAATTAGTATAACAAATATTTTTATGCTTAGTGGAGGTTTGTGAATTTTCTCTCTTTAGGCTAAATATATGTTATTTCTCTAAACATGTTCGTTGGTAGCTCACTATGACACCGTATGCTGTAGAGAAGAATTCAGTATGTGGGACTCTATCTTGGGCACCATCCAATGAAATTTAGTTACTTCATGCTGATCACCAACCTTTTAGTGTAATCCCCAAGAAATGTCTATAATTAGGTCGAACCATGTCAAAAGGTTGATTTTTGACTCTTTTTTTCCCTACAAAAATGGTGGTTTTTTGGTAACTTATGCAATATTAAAGATCCAGTCAACTGATTTTTTTCCTTAAGCTAAATGATGTTGTCTGATGCCATAATATGTTCTATATACATAAGACACTTAATATTTAGTTGTTAATGGGATAGTGGGCCTGAGTTGATTTAGTGAGACTGATTAGGTAGGTTGTAAGGCATTTGCGTCCACCTCTACACCATGCAATGAACATAAAACATCATGAGACTGAGATGGCTGAGCTGGAGGTTTAATGTCTTGGTTGTATATAAAGGGAGGACATATTATGGGTCAAGGAGGTGAAGAATTTCGTAAGGCATTTGAAAAGTAAACAGTTGAAAAGGTTAAAAGTGTATCTGTTCTGATCTTGGGAGGTCAAGCTAGTAAACTTAACATCCACTCTTTGAAATGGTGTTTCTAGTCCTTCCTTGGCGTTGAAGGAGGTAGATTTTGCATGAAGGATGGGACTGCTCATAAGCCATCACCAGACAGTCTATATTCCTAATGCATGTAATTCAGAGACAGGAACAGGAGCTGAACTGCCATTCCCAGCTCACACTGGGGGTGGAGAGGAACGGTGCAGCGCATCTGTGGGCTCTGCCTTGGATAAAGAAGCTGAGGATGGGCTTAAGGGACCCATAGAGACTGATGCTTGAGAAAGGGCAGGTCCAAAATAGAGACTCACAGGTGGCCGTGGACATGTTCCAGAATTCCGGTTTTCAAAATTTTAGACCGACCATAATAATCTGTACTGTGGCACACTATATTCCAGCTGCTGCTGACAGAAATGCCAGACTCTGTTCTTTGCATATGACAAAAGTTCTCGATTGCAACAGAAGTGCTGCGTCTCTCCTCTAATTCTCTGTGTCCATCTGCATTGCTAACTTTAGTTACTTGGTTATGCTTCTGCACGAATGTGCACACACTAATGTAGAATCTTGGTCAATCTTTACTTTTAAAAAATAGACCTGCACATGACAAAGAAGTCCACTGTGACCTTCTTGTTTTCATTTCCCATTTTCTAGAACATTGTCTAGAAAGTAGACTAAAGCAGTAAACGTTTCCTGAGGGTGTAGTCTTTTTGCCACCTGCAGTGTATGAGAAGCTATGATCCCAGGGTGTGTTAAGAAGATAGGAATGCCAGTGCAGTGAGAAAGTCTACATAAAAACAAATTGGTATATTCCCGTGATGGCTGTAAATATCCATTGTGATTATTACATTTTAAGTGCCAAATGACTGTAAATGGTACCAAGTGGGGAGGGGTCCCCGAGACCTGGAGAAGGCTGTTGTGGAAGAGTTGCTAATAGATAAGGGTCATGTTTAGGAAGGGAAGATACGCCATTCTAGGCTAGCAAAAGCATGAAAACAAGGCACGAAGTGAGTTTGGGGAGTTATAGGCAGATCGAATTGGCCAATACAGGGACAAAAGAACCACCTAGAGAGACCTAGTCTGAATTCTTTATACTGATTATTACTGCAAAATAAATTGGACAAAGTGCTGATCTGGGACCTTAATTTTGAAGTATCAGTTTACACTCTTGGAACATTAATAATGGGTAGCATTTACTGAGCACTTACTATGGGCCAAGCATAGAACTAGGTGCTTTGTAAGTATTGATTCACCACTCTGGGACCTCATTTTATAAATAAGGCCACTGAGACAGAGTTAAGTATCTTTTCAAAGTCAAGGAGGTGATAAATGACAAGGGATTCAAATCCAAGTGCACTGATTCCTGCCTTTGGGCTTTTCCCCAAGAGCCTGTAATAAAAATCTAAGGGAATATAGTGTGGTGACCAAGGTCACTAATGCCTGATGCTTTCATTTGCAAGCTTTGGGAAGGTTACACAATCTATGCCTTAGCTTTCTTGTGTGGACCATGGGGATAGTAACACAGGTCCTATCTCACAGGGTGGCCGTGAGGATTCAGTAGAATAACGAGATGTCAGAACATGCTTGGCAGGGGCTGGCTGCCATGAGAGAATGGGGAGTACTCAGCCCGAATCTTCCTGCAGGACAGAAGAAGCAGTGGAGGCTCACAAATATGAACTGTTTGTTCAAGTACAAAGTTGGGATTAGAATGAAGTCCTCTTGTCTGTAAGAACAAGGGGTCTTGTCTCAACCCGTGCTAAATCAGGATGTGTGGTCATGCCAAAATGGCTGAGGATTGCTTTTGAAATAATAAGAAAAAGACATTTTAAGGTCAGTTCTGATGCTTGTGGATGAACAAATTATTTAATTTTGTGTAATAGGTAGATACATGTGTGTTTGTGTGTACAGAGTGCTTGTTTTGTTTTGTTTCTAAATAGGAAACTAATTATTCAGAAGTAGCCACTAATTCTTCACTTCTGTATTTTTAAATATGTGTTTCCCTACATTAAAATAAACATGGATTCAACTTTTCAAATACTCAGAAAATTTTATATACGATACATTGCTATTCCTAAACGACTTTTGTATGCTGAATTTATTCAACAACATACAGTCTTGATGATTATCTGTTATCTCAAAATCCCTTTTTGATGGCCCTCCTTGATTTCAGAGACACCAAGAAATCAGGCTCCAGGGGCAAGGCCAGCCCCTCTGTTGGCCGGGTGACCCTACCCATCCAGTGGCAAGAGAGGGTTGGGCTGGAGGTGGGCAAAGCTGGTGAGGCTAAATATCTGCCTTCCCTTGCAGCACAGGGACAAGGGAGAGTGACCAGACTCCCATTCTAGATGCTGACTAAGTTCCACGCAGAGATGAGAATGTCAGGGGCTGCCCTAGTAAATGCCCAGGCCTTGGTACCAGTGTCTACTCAGGTGCATCATCTCTAGGATCTTACTCTCACTCTCTCCTCAGGGAGAAAAGGGTCACTTCCTCTCAGCACCCACCCTCTCTTCCTACTGCCTCCCAAGGCTCTCATCCACTAAGCAGGATCAGAGGGGCAGTGCATGCATGGACCTTCCCATACCCCCATCCCAGCAATGTGGGTACAGATTTCCCCCTAACAGGGCCAGCTCCTTGAGTTTTCTGCCCTGTGTTCAAAAGGGCCCCGTGCTTGGTTTGTTGCTCTGCTGTTGCCCTCTTGAAATTCCTAATCATTTTGTTTTTGTTTTTTGGCTGCACCGCACAGCCTTCGGGATCTTAGTTCCCCACCAGGGATTGAACCCGCACCCCCTGCAGTGGAAGCTCGGAGTCTTAACCGCTAGACCGCCAGGGAAGTCCCAATCATTTCTTAATAAGGGCCCCAGATTTTCGGTTTGCTCTGGGGCCCACAGATTATGTAGCCAGCCAGTGCTGCCCCCTAACATGCTCCTTGACTTCACTATATTTACTTTCAAAGACAAGTTCAAGGATACAGTAGGTAAGAAAGGAGCAGACTGCTTCTGTTAATTTAAGGAGAAGTGGACTTGCTGGGATAAAAAGGTTTAAATCGTTATCAAGGCTTTTTGATGTGCATGTTGCCAGATACTTTACTCGTATCTGTTTATTCTTGCAGCCATGCAGTGGATATTCTAACTCAAACAAACCATTTTGCAAATGCATGGACTATAGGTGGTGTCTTCTTGTTTTGTTTTGTCTCTTTATGAGCAAGTTAGACTATGTTTCAGTTTCTATTACACCATTTGTGTTTATTCGGTGAATAGCCTATTGTCATCTTTTTTAGCAACTTACATGCTAGTCTTAGTGTCTTTCAAGTGATTTGTATGAGTTCTTTGGAGAATAAAGACATTTGCCCCTTGTGATATTTTTCCCCCAAAGGGTTGTTTAGCTTCAATTACATTTGTTGCTATTTGTTTATTTTTCTTATACGGAAGTTTGAAATTTTTATATGGTTGAATGTCCTGATAATTTTCTTTGTACTTTCTTCTGTTGGTTTTGGGTTAATAGGCTTATAACCTTCTAGAAATTTGATAAATATTTAGTTCTGTTTTCTTTTGAATTTATATCTTGTGAGTTTTATACTCTGTTTTTTGAGTAAGATGAGGATATGATTTTTAAAAAAATAGATACCTAATTGTCCCAGTACCAGTTATTAATTCTTCCTTCTTCACTGATTTTCAGGGTTACTTTTCTGTCTTCACTATTTATATACGAATTTATCTCTGGGCTCTCCATTCTGTTCCACTGGTATTTCTGATTTAATTGGTGTACCTTTGTATGCCATAAATGGTGTAGGACTGGTCCATTTCAAAATCCTTGCAAGTTTTGCACACATTTAATTATTACACCATTTATGGATATGATTGGATATTTTACCATATCCAAACGGTAAAATAAAAGCATAATAAACTTGCTCTCAAAAATATTGCAATATACAAAGCAACATTTAAAAAAAATCAGCATTGTTTCCTTCCTGTCAAATACTGTAAATAAATGAAACCTTCTTTTGATGGCAAATACTGTGGTAAATCAAAGCACAGTCTAATGAATTCAGATTAAGTTCTGTGGTCTTCAGACACTTGCCAGCCTTCAAAAGAAAGAGTAAAATGGGGACTTTTCAAAAAGAAAAAAAAAAAGCATCCCCTTTCTCTACCTCCAAATAATTTTCTTTTCTGGTCTATTCTCAGGTATCTGTTTTTCTCTTAACCACTGTCAGATTTAAGTAGTTTTCCTATGGATTTAAAGTATGCAAGTGGCATTTCTTTTAAATGTTCAACATTCAGACGCTTTACTAAATCATTGTCTTATACTGATCTATGTTAAATTTATTTTTCTGTACTTGATTCTTTGTATTTTGAAAACTTGCTAGTTTTATAATTTGGATAAACTAAAAAGGCAAAGTCTGTGTTTACCTGATAGCTATTACCTTGTTCATTCAACAGGTCTGTATCGAGGGTCTTCAAGCAGCTGGCACTGTGGGTAGCAGTGATCTCCACAGACAGAGTCCTTCTCTGGGGAACCCTCAGGGTGCATTCCGGGAGGAGGGCAGTTGCTCCTGTCACACAGAGTCTCATGGGCCGTAGTAGAGAGTTTGGGCTTAAGCCAGAACCCAATGGGAAACTGTTAAGGGGTTTAAACTGGGCTGGTGATGCGATCTGGTGATGTGCGTATCATCGTCTATGACACCTCAAGAAGATGGGGAAGGAGGGGTAAAAAGGGCAGGGGGAAGACAAGGCAAAATATTTAATTCCATCTCTTTACTGTAAAAGATAGAAATCTGGAGGCAGGCAAGATTATTCTGCCTGTCTCACACCATACATCTGAAAACATTTCCTTAGCTATCATCACACTGAGAAAAACAATACCATCACAAATGCCTGAAATGTTTACGTTTTATTTAAATAAGTGAAGGCCCTGTAAGTTGCATTCCAACAAAGTCTTTATGAACATACTCGTGTCATAAACATCCCCTAGAATTTCCATCGGGGTTCCACAAAATGTATTCGATTTTTAGGATGAGTATAATAATTTTACAAGAAGGTGAATGAAGAAGGGCCTGGAGTAGAGGAAGACATTGATGCACAGCTTGAAATGTCAGATCCCCGTGACCTGTTCTTCCTTCAGACTAAATGGGTTAGTCAGAATGTCCCTGTCACCTTCACGGATGAAGCGATGCCTTTGTACTAGAAGAATTTGGGACAAGAATTCTAGGGAATTTTACAGTTATTAATCAAGTATCTGTACGTCCAGAAAGAGAATGAAGTAAAGGAACAACAGCTATTGGAGTATTTGATCTATTTTGGCTAAAAGGCAAAGCTTATATTTTCAAAAGAGAGGAGAGATTAGCTCCTAAGTTGCTATATTCAAGAACTATTCTAGTTTCAGGCAGGATTTATTTTGCTTAACGTTTCTTGTTTTATAGAAGCCAGACGTTTCGCTTCACTGGCCCCTGCAAACCTTAAGTTAGGTTATGACCGCAATTTATATGATAAAAGGGCTGTAAATGCAAAATTTAGGGAGAGCGATTTTTTTTAATGCATAAAGCTTTGCAAAATACAACACAGATTGTAGGTGGAAGCTGAATTAAAGTTTTTAAAAGAAGAAAGACCTACCAAGTCATCTGTTCATTGCCCAGAGCAAATTAAACTATTTCACAGGGTCTGGAAGCCTTATCAAATTTATCATGTGGCTATATATACAGCTTCTTCTTTTTACTTGGTTGTGCTTTTTTAAAAGTTACAATTCATCACTGTTAAAATAATTACTTTATGCTTATTCCACCTTTCACAGAGTCAGTCTCTACAGGAAAAAATTGCAGCATATTTTTTTCACGTAGAAAAAATATCTTTAGGATGATTTTTTTTTTCTTTTTTTTCTTTCTTTTTTTTTTTGGCTGCACCAAGTGGCTTGCAGGATCCTAGTTCCCGGACCAGGGATAGAACCCAGGCCCTTGCACTGAAAACGCAGAGTCCTAACCACTGGACTGCCAGGGAATTCCCAATTTTTTTTTCTTGAATTCTAAGTTTTATCTTTGTTAAGCATACATTTCTGCAATTCCAACATTGATCACCAGGTGCAGCAGACAGACTCTTCCTTTGTTTCTTATTGGTTCACATAACAGAAATCCAGTAGCAGGGTGAGCGTCAGGACCGATTCGAACTGGTTTATGTCTTGGGGATGTTCTTACCTGATTTCTTTCTGTCTTTCTGCTTTGCTGCATGCATCTTCATGGTAAGGTGGATGCTCCTTTTTGATACAATATGGTTGCTAACAACGCCTAGGGTTATCATCCAGAGAGAGAGAGCACCTTTTTCCCTACCGTTGACAACTTTGGCCATTTAACTGCCCCTCTCTATCTGCCTAGTCAATCACTGGTCAGTGAGGATAGGCTCATGTTGATTGGCTTAGGACAGGCAGAGCTCCCTGCTGGAGACAGAGGTGAATTCACTGTCACCCAATCGTGAGAGAGCTACATGAAGGCAGGGGGATGGAATGGATTCAGGGTGGGGGCAATCACTGCACTCAGTGTACTGCTTTGGCCTCTCCTCCCTTCCAGTTCTGATTTAGAAGGATTCTGGCTATCTGTTGCTGCCATTCATATTTTCTCAGTTGCTTTGTGCTCAGAGATGCTTATTGACAGAAATGGTTACCTCTCCTCCTATGAAGTAGAATAGTGGCTTCCCACTGTGGTTCCAAGGGAGCCTTCTCCCAGCCCAAGGAAGGTGGAAGAGAGGTAGGAGGAGAAGAACGATACTCTTAGGGAGCATGGCAGGTAATAAAATTGGGTCTTTCATTTGGGCACTAAGAAAGATCACACTGGACATGCAAGGTCAGAAGTCACACGCCCAAAGGGAAGACATGGCAGTGAAATAACCCAGGAAATTTTTGTATATAAGTTTTATATATATATATATATATATATATATAATTCCTATTCAGTTGAGGAAGGAGGAAGTTGGTTAATAACTCTAGCTCTTCCACTTGACCTTTAACTTTTAGGGTCCTGGTTTGTGATTGTAAAGTGGTTTTTAGTTTTGCTAGAGGGTTGGTAACTTTTTGAGTCAAGGAAGAATAGAGAATGTGGGAGTAGAAAGGGATCTTGAAGATGACCTCCTCCGATATTCCTCTCCCCGGTCTGATATGCCGCACTGATTGTTGCTGAAAAGTCTTGAGTAGCTTCAGGACCGCCCAGCTAGTCAGGGAGTAAGTGTGGATCCGAGCTATGAATTCTGGTTTCTTCACTTAAGTGATTTAACGGTATTTAGTGCCTGTGTCTTCTCTGTGGCAGGAAAACCTGCTTGTTGTAATCTTCTTTGCCAAGCAGGGCTGTTTGGATCTTTCTTAATTCCCTTTACAGAATTTTGACAATAGACTTCTGCTCATGACTTCCTAATAAATGGGCCGTGTGGGATGGGAAACATGATAAGATCCTAAGATTGTCTTGTATTAAATAAGATTAAGATCTGAAAGTATAGCCCTTTTTTTCCCCTTTCACTGTTGGTAGACTTACTGCTTATGTGTGAAAGGAGGAGAGTCAATGCCTTTTAAGATGTATTATTCAGAATGTCCACGAATTTGGATAGATCATCACAGTTAATTAAGGTAAACACAAATAAACATGCTTTGTATAAAATCCCTAAAATCAATGAGTGGCTATAGGGTACAAAGGTCTGTAATTGTCAGACATAGACTGGGTTTGGGTCACCTAAAGCCACAAAATATTGCTGCCTGTCCGTTTACAACGCTTTCTGTTGAAAGGTGAAGTTGGTATTTTCTCCACTCTTTCCCTGTCCTCAATGTCCTGCAGTAACGTAACCTCTGTCACCAAGATGGCTTGATTATGGAATTGTGTTGGACATGGTGTCTAGCACATGGGATGTTGAATGAATGAGTGGGTGAATCAAGAAGAGGCACTTACTTACAACTTTATTGTCACTTGAGCCTCTTGATGCCAGGAAACAAGCATGTGGCTTTGAATTTGCCCTCAGATCCTGCTGAAACAGCCTTGAACTTCAAAAAGAACTCTTGTCTTTCCCTGCCCATCTGGATTAAGCCAGGCACGGTCTTCTCATGATCTTTGGGACATAGCAGTCCTTCAGAACTTTGGAGGAAAATCATTGGTGCAAATTGTAGTGAGGCTGTTATTAGCATAAAACTGTCTTGTGAATGACTTACAGTATGACGGAAATTCTTGTGCCGACGCACTACCCTTTAGCCTGTCCATGGTCTGGTCCTCTCATTACTCTGCTCAGAAACCCAGCTGTGAAGCACCATCTGTCAGCAGCGGCAGCAGCATCAGTCTTAGTGTCAGCTGACATCTGTGTTAACTCTGGAGGAATTGCCTGAAGGCCCTTTTAGGTGGGTGTGAGGCTCGGGGGAGCAGGCTCCGCCTTGGTGCCTTTGGTGAAATATTGCCTGGCCTTTTCAACTTAAAACCACCTGTGATGGAGTGCCAAGTGCTTGCTTTTTCGCGTGCTGGAAGACTCTTTTAGGACTTCTGCATTCCATGATGCATTCAACCTTATGGCTAATCTTCCTTCTCCTCTCATAATAATACTGCCATGCAATGAGACTGGAGTAAATGCTCATATTGATAGAACTCAGGGTAGGATTTTCTGCTTTCTGCTTCATTCTGCAGAAAATGGTGTTGGGGAATCTACTGGGTTGAAGAGTGTCCTCCCCCTCCCTTCCTGAAACATCAGAATGTGACGTTATTTGGAAATAGGGTCGTTGCAGGTGTAATTATTAAGATGAGGGCACACTGGAGTAGGGTGGGCCCTTAATTCCATAAGGCTGGCGTCCTTCTAAGAAGGGATACAGAGTCACGTAGAAGGAAGACGGCCATTTGATGACAGGCAGAGATTGGAGGTATGCTGCCACAAACCAAGGAATGCCAAGGATTGCTGACAACTGCCAGAAGCCAAGAGAGATTCTTGTCATGGAGCAGATTCTCTCTAGAGCACTTGGAGGGAGCACGGCCCTGCTGGCACCTCGACTTCAGACTTCTAGCTTCCAAGACTATGAGACAATACACTTCTCTTGTTTTAAGCCATCCAGGTAGTGATAATTTGTTACAGCAGCCCTAGGAAGCTAATACAGGGTAGTATACGGTATGTCACCACTGGGAATCTGTATGAATTTTGTAAGTTCTGTTTTGCATGCTCAACACGTAGCCATTATGTAAAGACTAACTTTTGGAGTAACATAGATATAACTGGTGCCTATAAGGAAGGGATAGTGCTTTTTAGGAAATATTACGAGAACAGGGCTATTCCATTAGGAGTAAATTTCCAGTTTATTCACTCAGTCAGTCCTTCAGTCTTATGCCAATTCATTCAACACACATGTACTGACTGACCATAATATGCCAAGCACAGTGCTTGCTTTGGAGAGTAGAGCAGTGAACAAAATAGGTATGGAATCTACCCTTGTGAAGTTGAGAATCCAGTGGAGAAGACAGACTGAGTTTGTTTATAATCAACCTACATATTTTTAACATCATTATAAAAGAAAAAAACAGTCACACTAAAAAGCGATGAAATTTTATGAATCAAATAGTATTTGGGAATATCACTTAATGATCCTATTTAAAAACTTAAACCTACTGCATTTATGTTCAATTCTATTTGTGTGTCTGTGTTTTATATCCTCACCCAGTATAGACTGTCTTGTTTTTTGTAGTGCTAATCATAATCCTTCACATGCGGTAGGTTTAGCACGTAGTTGCTGAATTAAATTAAATTATTAAGAATAAAAGTAGGGAGGATGGTTAATAATAGCTAACATCTAACATCTATTAAGAATGTATTATATGTATATGCCTTATAGAACTGACCTCATTTTATTCTCATAGCTGTTTCTATGAGTTTATATTTCCCAGTACACCATTTTACAGATGGAGAGACTGAGGGTCTCAGAAAGTAAAAAAACTTCCTCCAGCTCCACCAGCTAGTTCGTGGCAAAGCCAAGATGCGGGTCCGAGCAGTGGGCAGCCGGGCTCCACGCCCTGGGCCGCACCTCCAGCTTTAGTCACACTTGCAGCCATCCTGCTGCCTTCCGTGGATTCGTTTAAGAGGACTGTGTCGGAATCATGTGCCTTCCTTCTTTTTCTTTTTGCTCATCACAGCCTCTGGGAGTAATGCAGAAAAGATTGGCTTTAATTGACATTTTGGCTAAGAAAACCTTCTTTCCTCACCAAGGTAAAAAGTGCGTGACACTAGAATGTGGAATGATTGCTGATCACTTAAATCATTTCTATTTAATTCTTTCTCTCTTTAGCCTTTGGCTTCTAAGCTAATGTCACTTAAATGACTAGATACCCTGCAGGGTCGTGTGTGGTTAAGCCCAGGCTTGCATTTCACATCATGGTTTCACTTGTGTGGTGTTGGAGCGGGGACTCCCGCTCCTGTGCTGTCTGCCTTGAGGCTGAAGCTCTTGCCTTTCCTAGAGAGAATGTGGACCATCCCCAGGTAGAGGGCAAAGGGGACGTCCCCAGGCCATCTCCTGGCTGTCCAGCGCCAATCAAAGTCCCACGGGCTTCGGGAGAGCCAAGCTTTGTGCAGCAGGTGTGTGTTCGGATCCCAAAGGCCTGTGCTGCTCCATTAACGTCTGTGATGTGGGCCGGTTGGCAGCCCATCCTGGAAGCTGCTGCAGGATCGTAAGTAAGTGGCTCCAGAGGAGCTGCTGACTCAGCCGCGGGGTTGTCCCTGTTCCTCTCCTGGAAGAACTCTGTGTACTGTGTTCGCCTGCTCTAGCCGCAGCCCTCAGGATCTGATTTCAGCTGGAAACAAGCAGCACTAGAAGTTTCAAAGTTAAAAACCACAAGTATTGAATCCAGCACTCTGTCATGACAGCATCATTCACAGTAGCTACAAGGTGGAAACACCCCAAGTGGCCATCAGTATGCCCCCCAAAGTGGTACATACACACAATGGAATACTATTCACCCATAAAAAGGAATGAAGTACTGATACAGGCTACAATCTGGATGAACCTTTGAAAACATGATAAGTGAAAAAAGCCAGGCACAAAAGGATGAAGATTGTATGATTCCATTTATATGAAATATCTAGAATAAGCTTATTTGTAGAGATAGAAAGCAGGTTAGAGGTTATCAAGGGCTGGAGGACAGAGGAATGGGGAGTTACTGGGTAATTGTACAGAATTTCTGTGTCAGGTAATGGAAAAGTTTGTAAACAGTAGTGATGGGTGTACAACACTGTGAATGTAATGGATGCCACTGAATTGTACACGTAAAAAATAGTTAAGATGGCAAATTTTATGTTATATATGTTTTTAAAATAATGAAAAAAATGCCAGCACCCTGAACCAGATCTTGCCTCTCTCAGCAATGAGCTAAATGTTGAAAAGCATCCTTGACTTTTCTCAGGCTGGACGTAAACCTGTGAGAACTGTGGCCTTGTAGGGGAAGGGCCCAGCACACGGGCCGGGTGAAGGAGGTGCTCAGTTAACGGGTCTTGTTCCCTGTTTCTGCCTGGTCTGCCCCCCAGTTACAGCATGTGTGGCCTGCTCAGTGGCCCTGAGGTCACTTGTTAGGTGCTTTGGAAACTGGAGTAAAGAAAGTTCCAGTTAGGACATTAAATGGCTTGGAAGGGAAAAAAAATCGAAACATGACTGAGAGTTCTCTATTTCCTTTCCTTTCCTTTCTTTCTCTTCTTCTCCTGAGACTGTATTTCCAGTCTTCACCAGGAGAGAACAAAAAATGGAGAAGCAAAGCAAAGGACATCATCTACTGTTCTTCATTCACAATAAAGTGAAGCAGGGGCTCAGGATTTGATGTCTCCTCATTTCACTCTAGTTCAGCGTCTCCGACTCTGGAGAACTCATCTATTAAATCCCCGCTGGCCTGCAAGAGCTAATACGCGTTCACAGTATGTGTTCAGTTTCTTTCCAAAAACTAATAATGCACCTGGGCCAGGGATTAATCCAGATCATTTTTTGAGGTAACTAATATTATTATTCTGTATATACAGACATTTGAACTGTGGATCAAAGAAGATGAGAAAGTATCTCAAGATAACAATCAGGAAAATAACTGAATTCAACACACAAACATGACCCACTGCTCCCTTGATCTAATTCTGAGATACAGGAAAAAAAAAATGAGAAACTCTCTTTCCTTTGGTGTGGACATTTAATATTAAAGCAGGCTCTCATGGTGCACCGGCAGCCGCTGGGAAACAAGGTGCCGGAGAGAAACAGGAAATAAGGGGCTAAGGCCCTCACCACGTGGGGCCGCGTGCTCCTTTGTAGATTTCCTCTCAGAGGTCTGTGGCTGAAATCTGCAGGAATGAGTTCAGTGCATATAGTTTGGAATTGATAAAGGGAATCAATTTTGCAAGGGATTTCTTGGACTCTTAAGAATGTTAGAAATCATAGGACCCCACTGATTCATTTTTTTGTTATGTCTTGATTGATCTTTTCTGTTTTCCCCTTTACCTTCCTCCTGTTATCAATAAATAACAACGGAATGTCTGACTGTCTTGTTTTAAACATCTGCATTTGCATAGTCAGCCTGGGCACTGGGAAAGAGAAGAGAGAAGAAACTTAGTGTTGCAATTTTATATATGGGGATTTTTATATTAAAAGAGACTTAAAATCCTATTCTAATAGGATCCCCATTTAATGAACATTCTCCTTCTCTTCAGACATTGGGAAAACCTGTCACCCTCTAACAGAAAGCCTGAAGGAATCAATGATTGGAATCACATTCTTCTGCTAACATTCCCGGGTTAACAGTGTGCCCCAAGTGACCGAAATGATTGACCCACCAACTAATTTGTCCGTACAGTGGTTCACATTTACACGTGTGTATGTTCACCTGTTAACAGACAATGCTTACCAACTTCAGTGCGTTATTAGTCTTCGCTTGCTTTGGTATTTGTATATTTGATACCTAATTGTTTGTTCAATTGCCCTCATTTGGGCCTCTAGCCCACTTGGGAGGAAATTCAATAAAAAGCCAAATTTTACTGTACCAAATCCAGCAGGCACAGTTTGGATATGCTAACAACTCCTAATGGGGGTTTTGGCCATTGGTCAAATAAACAAACTTTCATGTAGCAGTTGGATAGAAAGCAGAATTGCCAACTTTGTTTATGCTTGAGGGATTTTTTACTGGATCTATAAGGCATGTAGAATTTAATTTATATGCGTATGTAATATTTACTTACTATTATATAATAGTAAAATAATAATTAGTGTTTTAAATTTCATTTCTTGTTTCCTGATACAAATTGAAAGGTGATAAATGTGTCAGTAGTAAACAATCATGGTGGACTCTGGCCGGGACCGGATGTGATTGAATGCTTTACAGCCCCTAGCTCATAGCAACCTCTCCCACCCTGAAAGGTGGCGGTACAGTTCCCCTATTCGTAGTAGAGAAAATAGGTAGTTGGTTTCGTTTGTTTGTTTTTATCCGTATTTTATGGATGAAGGCAGTGAAGCTTAGAGAGTTTGAGAGATCTTCTCCCGGGCATGGTGCATGGAAGTGGTAAACATGGATTTTAAACTCCCTTGGGTCTGACGTTGTGATGGACAGTTGTATGTGTCAGCTTGGCCAGGCTGTAGTACCCAGCTGTGGAATCAGACACTAATCTAGGTGTTGCTGTGAAGGTGTTTTGTGAATGTGGTTAACATCTGCAATAGCTGACATTAAGGAGACTACATTTGATGATTACTGTCGACTGGACCGTGGGCCTTCAATCCAATCACTTGAAGGTCTTAAAAGCAAAATGTGAGATTTACTGGAAAAGAAGGAGTTCTGCCTCAAGGCTGCAGCATTAACTCCTTTCTGAGTTTCCATCCTGCTGGCCTGCCTACCCTACAGATTTCCAACTTGTCAGTTTCAACTATCCTGTGAGCCAATTCCTTTAAATCTCTCTCTGACTCTGTATGTATATATATTATATGTGTTGATATTATATATATATCTTACATATATGCATATATGAATAACCCTATATATATATATTTATATAATATATAATATATATAAATATATATATATTTATAGAAATAATGCCATAATTTTCCCTGGTCATTACATGTATCCTGATAGGAGATATTTACACATCTCCTGTCAGTTCTGTTTCTCTGGAGAAGGACATCAAAGCCTGGGCACCATGACACCCATTTGCAAAAAGTGAAAGAGGTTTCCATCTCCACATTACAGGAGATGAAACAAGATTCAGAGTTTGAGAGACTTGCTCATAGATACGCATGTGGCTTGGAGATGGTAGAGCTGGGGTTTGAAGCCAGAGACTCCAGAGATAGTGCTCGAAACACTCAAACCCAAATCACTCCAATTGCATGAGAAGTGGGCAGCCGTGATGCATACAGGACAGGGCGGCTGATGTCCATTAAGCACTTGTGTGTGATGGTCACCGCGCTGAGCACTTTGCCTGGTCCTCCTGGGCTCTTGGTACAGCTTTCTGTGGAGGTCAAGGCATCGGTCACCAGGAGAATCTCCTGGCTGCTTCTCAGACCGTATGGCAGATCTGAATCACCTGGAGGGCATGTGGAAACATAGGTGGCTGAGCCCTCCCCTCCCCCCGCACCGTTTCCCATTTAAGGGCAGGGGAGATGAAGCTCTGCCTTTTGTAGTGGGGCTGTCACAGAATTTGTAGATATGTTTTGAAACCGGCACACCTCAGTTCTTGCTGGTATTAGTGTTTTCTCAGGTCTGGCTGTGCCTCCCCTGCACCCCTCCGTGGTGATCAGCTCTCGTTCTGGCTGTAGAAGAATCACACCCGCTAAGCTGACTCTCCTAGGCGGGTCCCCAACAGACGCTCCTCTGCTTGGGGTCCTGTCGCTGCCACAAGGGATCCCAGGCAACTCCAGGAAGTCGCACCTCAGGAGCTCCCTGAGTCCAGCCAGACTACCCTGCAGCCTGACGTGGCCGTGCATCTGGTTGGTGCTGGGGTGTCTAAGGGTGATGCTCTCCGGTGTGCTAATTATAGGGAGTGAGGTGACAGCACTCCTCTGTCCCCAGAGCTGCTCTTCTTTATCTAACACACCGCCCCCTCTCTCAGAGGAAGCCCAGAGAGAGAAACAGGTTGCAATCTGGGTATGTCTTACCTGTGCTTCCCTTTCGCCTGGTCCTTTCCAGTTATTTCCCTAGGCTGGGCTTCCTGCCCCATCTTCCCACCTCCCTCTGGTCTGGACTTCCCTTATATAAAACTCCAGGATCTAATCTGACAGGTCTGGCCCTTGATTTGCTAAAGGAGGTGAGATATGTTGGCAGTCCCTTCCTAAGACAATAACTTAGCTTACAAAAACATTGTCACACAGCAGATTTGTTTTTGACTATTAGAAGCCAAGTATCACCTTGTTCTTTCCTTCTGAGTTCCTCCTGTGACAGTTCTTCTGTAAGCGCCCCCTCTCCTCCTGCCCCCAACACACACACAACTTTTCCCTTTCCACTTGAACTCACTGGGGAGATGGTTATGTTTCCAGAAGCAAGGCAGAAGAGAAGAACATATTAATAGTATCCAAAATATGAAACCCATTATACTAAGATTTATTGAGTATTTTCTAAATGCACTCTCCGAAGTGATATATCTGCATTATTTTATTTAATCTCACCCCACCCTGTTTATAGCTGAAAACACTAAAGCATCGAGAGGTTTTATAATTTGCTCAGTACTAGTAAGTGGCAAATCCAGATATAAACCCTGGCCTCCTGACTCTAGATCCTACACCCTACCCACTTAAGTGTACGTGAAAACTGGTTACAAGCTGTGAAACCAGATTTAATACAAGATTATATGTAGTTGATCCTCGCTATTTGTGGATCCCATATTTGCAGATTTGCCTACTAGCTGAAATTTATTTGTAACCCCAGAAGGGGACTCACGATGCTTTTTTCATGGTCATCCTTGGATGTGCACAGAGGGGGAAGAATTTGAGTGGCCAGGCGTGCAGGATCCCAGCTGAAGTTGAGCAAGGTGACTTCTTGTTTCAGCTCTCATGCTGCAAGTAAGGGTCCTTATAGTCTCTGTAGTGCCACGTGTTTCACATTTTTATGTTTTTATTGGTGAATTCACGATTTGAAATGTGTAGTGCTGAAGAGCTAGGTGTCTAGTGTTCCTAAGTGCAGGAAGGCTGTGATAGGCTTTACATGTGTTAGGTAAGCTTCCTTTAGGCTTGAGTCACGGTGCTGTTGGCCTTGAGTTCAGTGTTAATGTATGAACAATATATATTAAGTAAGGGGTCTGTATTTTTTTTCTTTTTAAAACATTTTTAGTCTTATATTGGAGCATAGTTGATTAACGATGTTGTGTTAGTTTCAGGTGTACAGCAAATTGATTCAGTTATACATATACATGCATCTATTCTTTTTCAAATTCTTTTCCCATTTAGGTTATTACAGAATATTGAGCAGAGTTCCGTGTGCTATACAGTAGGTCCTTGTTGGTTATCTAATTTAAATATAGCAGTGTGTACATGTCAATCCCAAACTCCAAGGTGTGTTTAAAAACACGCATAAAACAAGTTTACGTATTGATGGGTTGACAAAAATGTGATCAGAGGCTCACAGACACCTAATCCTGTGTTTCCCCTCAGAGCAGTGATTCCCTGTTGTTAATTCAGTGTTTGCAGAGACTTCAGGGAACATAACAAGAATGGACTGTATCGATCTCTCTGTTACCTTGCTTTCCTTAATTAGTTAATTCATTAAATACTCAGGCATTTAAGAATGCTTTGCTTATCAAAAGGCATACATTCTTAATGGAGGTGATATCACCCCCAAGGGGACAAAAGTTGGTTCTTGGGGTGGAGGGGAGTGAAAATCTTACTCTTCTTATATAAAAAGCAGATATATATATATATATACACAGTACATAACAAATCTGCAGTACATCTGTGGTATTACAATTTCAGTTAGAGGGTGATAAGGAAAAATCTCTAAAAAGTTTCCTTGGAGGGAGGGCAATCATGAAACAGGTTGAGACACACAGTTGTAGGGCACGGTGAATAATATGATGAAGCATCTAAAGTATTTACTAGACTATGCAGCACAGCATATGCGCTCAGTGTTAGCTATTTATTAGAAAAATCGTTAATAATAGTATTTGTTTCCCCAGTCTTCTTCCCTTTCTTCATAGACCGTCATTTCCTGTACTGCAGATTGTGGTCTTCTGAGCGATCTGCACACACATTTTCAGATCTGTCTGAAAATTTCTCCTGAAATTTGTTGTTTTCTTTTGTGCTTTCATTTTTATGATGATCTTAAAGATGATGCTTGCATACCGGTCCTCTTTGTAGCAGAGTCCTCCCACAAGATTTCATTGCCCAAGTTTGCACCTGGCTTTTAAGGAGGGAGCTCTCCTTCAGTGGTTATAGGCTAATAAGGAATAAAAGAAGAGCAGACTGAAAGCACATGAATGATACAGTCAGAGCAAGTGAGGGCCAGCTGACGTGCACCCTGTTGTAGCAGGAAGAACTCCCCGAGTTCAAGTGGATGGAAGTGGTGGGCAGGGCGAGTCCCCACAGGTCCGGGGTAGTGTGGACATGCCCAAACCAAGAGCCCATTGGCTTCAGGAGCCAGTGCTGCATTTACGTTTTGAAAGGCAATGTAATCTCAGCAAAATAACATCATCTGCCAGGTTAAATTAATGCTGTTCCTTTGAATTTTATGGGTTTCATTGTTTTCGTGTCCAATTCGTTAGTTTGTTTTGGTCTTATTGTTGAATCAGATCTAAGGCAGATGGAAGTCATTTCTAGTTTTCCATTTGTGCATCACAAGTAACAATATAATAAAAATAATTTCTATAAGTTAGTGGTGCACAATAATTGTTTTTTTGCCATATTACAGTAGTATTTGCATGACTCAGGTTTGAGGAGAACGACCATGGACTCATAGAATCATAGACTATTTGAGCTGCTGGGAATCACTTAGTCCAACCATCTCCCCTATCAGATGTCGACACGGAGAAGTGAATGTCCAAGGTCAGAGAACAAGGGAGCAGCAGACTGAGGTCAGAGACCAGGTTGACATTCTTCTAACTAGGTACCAGGTCCAACATGTCAGCCCCCACCAAAGGTGAACCATGGCAGATAAATGGTGCTTCTTGACTCACATAAATGCTGCCGCAAAGGCCTGACACATACTGATGGAGAGTTTCTGCACTGTCTGCTAACTCTGAGAGAGGAGGATGTGAAATGGGCAGAAATGATGGGAATAACAGAATTGTTTCAGAGCCATAAGTTATAATGAGCAGTGGTGAGAAGAAGCAACAGCCATTGAACTTCACTGCTCGGGTGATATCGCCCATGAACGTGGATTGTTCCATTACTCTCAACATTAGCAAACAAAATCCTGAAGCTCTTTCAATGGAAGCCCATTTGTGCTTTTCTACTTTGTCCTTTTTATAGACTATAAACTCACTCTACCTAACTGGGGTGTGTACACTGTGCAGGGAAGACTATTGGAAAACAGTGTTTCTCAGCTTAATGTAAGAGTTTAGATCATAACTTGTGGTGTGAAAAGAGTTCATCTGGGATGTAATTGGTTGGTGACTGTTTTAGTTTTCTATTGCTGCATAACAAATTACCATGAATTTAGCAGCAGCTTACCACAAGATATCTATTATTTCACTGTTTCCTTGGGTCACAATTCTGGGCTTGGACCAGCTGGGTCTTTTGTTCAGGATCTTGCAAAGCTGCAGTCAGGGTGTTGACCAGAGCTGCTTTCTCATGTGAGGTTGGGGTCTTCTTCCATGCTCATGTGGGATTGGTAGAATTCATTTCCTTGCAGCTGTGGAACTCATGGTGGTTTGCTTCTTCAAAACCAGTAGGAAGGATCTCTCTCCTCTAGGCTCTTTAAAAGGGTTTACTTATGTATTTAGGTCAGGCCCACCCAGGATAATCACCCTTTTGATTAAAGTTAATGCTATAGGAAATTTAATTACATTGGCAAAATCCTCTGACCATTGCCATGTCCTGTTGCTTAGTGGCAAATTGCAAGTTCTATCCATACTCAAGGGGAGCAGGTTACCAAGGGCATGGACACTGGCTTAGCCTGTCCAGGTTGCTACCACAAAATACCATAGACTAGGTGGCTTATAACAACAGATATTTCATTCTCACAGTTTTGGAGGCTGAAAAGTTTGAGATCAAGGTGTCTGGTGAGGACCTGCTTCCTGGTTCGTAGATGGCCATCTTTTCCCTGTGTCCTCATGGTAGAAGGGGCAAGGGAGCACTCTGGGGTCTCTTCAGTAAGGGCACTAATCCCATTCATGAGGGCTCTAGCTCTACCCTTATGACCTAATCACCTCCAAAGGCTAATCACCTCCTAATACCATGGCATTGGGGATTAGGTTTTAAGATATGAGTTTTAGGGAACATAAACATTCAGCCTGTAGCAGGTACCATGGGGATCATCTTAGAATGCTGTCCACCATGGTCATTGGCACTTCCCTCCCGAGGCAGTGAGTGTGGTTCATATTTGTAGACTTTCATGTGCATTTGGAGAATGTCTGCAATATTAATGTATATGTTCAAATTAAAATTTAGAAGAGTAGAGACTCAGTTGTGAGCTGAGGTGAGGCTATTTAGACCAGGGTTTCTCAACTTCAGCAAATTGATGTCCCGGGCTGCATAATTCTTTCTTATGAGGTGCCGTTGTATACATTGTAAGATGTTGAGTAGCATCCCTGGTCTCTACCCACTGAATCCAGTAGCACACCTTCCCCAGTTGTGACAATTAAAAATACCACCAGTCATTACCAGATGTCCACTTGAGGGAGAGGCACCCCCATTTGAGAAATCCTGTATTAGAAAAACAAAGTGGGTTTTTTTTTGTTTGTTTTAATGAAGAACCCATTAAAGCAGGGAATTTGGTTTTTAAGGTGATGCAGCTGTTTGGAGCCAGCAGGCTCTTGCTCCTTGGATAATGCCTCATTCTTAGATTTGTCTTTATCCTTTATTAGGAAACGTATAGTTTATAGTTGCAAAGAAAAACTTAATACTGTAGATGTGTTTCCCACATGGACTCTCTTATCCACATGTATGCCAAAACAAGATTACGTTATCATATTTGACTATGTTTTATAATCTTGTCTGAGTTTAGAGTCAAGCCATATTATAATAGGGCTTTAGTTCTACTATGACGTGGGTCAGATATTTCCCAAAAGATATTTAATGCCTAAGGCAAGGAACCTAATGAACTCCTTTCTTGGTATCATGGCTTCTTTCTTGGAAACAAGTGATACGGCATGGTAAGGGATGGAGTGCAAGGCACGGTCCAGTTCTGAAATTACAGAACTCAAAAGCTGCTCGTTCCTGTTTTCTCTAGGCAAAGGCAGCTCAAGCATCTCATCCGACGTGAGTTCAAGTACAGATCACACGCCGACCCAAGCCCAGAAGAATGTGGCTACCAGTGAAGGTAGGCATCTGCTCTTCATTATCTCTTGCCCTCTGGTCGCAGTACTGGCTGTGTTTGGAAGACACGTAAAAGGTGTGAGTTTCAGTTCTGTTCTACTGAGTGGAAGCATATGAGATTCTTAAATATGAGAAGACCAAGGTTTTCCCAGGTTTCTTTTTTGTTGCATTGCTGTCACCGTCTACTAAAGTTGTTTTGATGCGGTTTAAGGTAAATGCTGTTATTTTGTGAAAATATAACAGGCTGACTTTTGGGAAGTGTTTGTGAATGACATATCTTATTTTTCAGTATGGAAAACATTATGATTGTAAAATCTTTATGCTGCAGTTGAAAGTTCCTGCAAGAACTTTCAAAATAGGCACACCTGGAATTCAGGATTTTGATAATGGGAAGGTCATAGTCATGTGATTTGTAGAACTTGAACTAGTCACCAATACCTGGGGAGTAGGAAAAGAGGTTTGTTTGATTCTTTAAAGAATAAGTGAAAAGTCCTGCTTGTCAGAACAAAGATTGGTTGCATTGATATTCTTGGTAAAGAATTTGACTATATGTAGTAGCACGTGTTGGAATTTAATTGCTTCCCAATAGTTGAGAAGCTTTTCAGTCATTACTTACTCGTTTGAGCGTGGAAATCATTGTTTCTATTGTAGTTATTTAGTGGAAAGTTGACCCAATTATGGAATCGGCTCCTTTTATTTTAATGTGAAACACATTTAAATGACTTCTTTTCTGACGAAGAGTTCTTTCTAAACGAATTGTTGAATGAAGGTCCATGGAAGACACGAATGCCGTTTATAATGAAAGACTTGTGAGGTGTCAGCTGATTTTCTCACGACACTGTATAGAGCCTACTTTCCTAGTGTGCAGGGTGTTGTGGAAACAACATTTCCAGTCCTTGTTTCAGAGGCTTAAGTTCTGCTGCTTGTAATATCGGGAAACGCCCTCAGAGCCTGGTGTTGGTCATCTCAGTTGTTCGATTGCTCTTGATCTGCATTACAGGATATGCATTAATGATGATGCTTTACTTCTGTTGTGTGTATCTTCTCTTTGGGTATTCTTTGACTTGGTGTGTTTCAAATAAGAATTATCTTCTCTGGGTTAATTATCCCCAGACGGATGGATAAATAGCTTTTACAACTGGATTGTATTCCCTTGTGTTTAGTGCCTTAACGTTGTTTTTACCAGCATTCTGTGGCAAACAGATTGGGGTGTTCTCCTTAATGTAGTGAAGAATCAGGTAGCAATCCAGCTTTAATTTTGTGCCTGTTCGTTCAAATATGGGGATTAGATCATTCTTGAAATTCAGTTAAGGTAATGTGCAAATCGGGTAAATTGATTTTAGACCTTTGCTTTGATTGTTAAAAGCCAGAGTGGAAATCACTTCAATTTAATTGATTTATGATCTGCTCTAATCAGAAATCTATGTTTTTGTAAGATTATCACTTCTTTCCACCATTATTTTACAGTCACGCTTGTCACAGTAATTTGTCTAATTTGAGTGGCTGTGAAAATAGAAAGTTAAAAGTATGTGAAATAATTCTTCTGGGTTTCCCTATCCGGATTTAAGTTCTCTTAATATTTTTTCTCCTTTTCAAAAATAGAAAATACAAAAATATATGAGCTCTGTTGCAAAGGTTGGGGGAAGGGGCCATGGGATTTCATGCATTTTAAAAATGTCTGCTTTTATGCTTCAAAAAAAACTATATAACTATGAAAAAATTTTTCATTTTTGTTTTGCCATTTTCTTAGGAAGATCCTTTTGGTGTAGGCCCAGTCAGTGTTTCATACATTTTGGTCACAGTGTGTTTTCAGGAGAGAAAAATGGGAAAATGTGTGATGTTCATATGAAACAGAATTTTTAGCAACTGGGCTAAATTGATACGGAGTTTTTTCCGAACTCGTTAAGTGGAAGAACCTCGTCATTATGAAAGATGCTATCCATTTTTTGCTTATCTAAAAAATTTTTAAAAGAATGTGTTGTTTTGCTATTTATTTGCATGAATCCATTTTGCCACTGTTTTTCAATCAATGAAAATTTTACAATATTAAAAAATGAATTTGATGCGGGTATTAGTTACATTAAAATGTGTTTCAGGGTTGTTTGCCACAGAGTGGTCTCATATTATGGGTCTAGTTTTTCCAGATAGAAGCATAATGGCCAGTGCTCATTTTCTCAGTGCACAGATGACAGAGCCCAGGTCCACCTCTCAGGACGAGCAGTCAGGGCATCACATTTTCTGACCTCCACAAGGTGGATTTACCTGATGGCATTAACGGTTCCTCCTACCGGAAAACACCTAGGTAACCACTGTATGCAACACACTGACAAAAGAAAAGAAAACAGAAGGTGGACACCAATTTCTTACACATGCTAAACAAGAGCAGATTTAAAAATGCTTCTTTGATTCTCTTTCCACTGTTTTCTAGGGCTATATTTAACCTTTGATGTTAAAAAGCATATTGGGTAAGTGGTGTGCCTGACTTTCTGGAAGCTGTATGATTACGGTTATTTTCTTCAGTTCTTGGATCCTCTTAGGATTTTTCACCTCTGAATTCATGGGTATTGTCTTCAAGAAGCACAGGGAGGATCTCAGTTTAAAGGTCTGAGTGATACTGAGTTCTAAACGTGATATCTTTTGTGGAGGATAATATTGTTTTCCTGCAGCTTTTGAAAACCGTGAGCATACCTGTAATAGCTGGGTTGGAAGCATTTTGGAGCAGTGTTGGACTTCTCCCTGAGGGGCTGGATGAGGAGGCGGTATGTCAGCTCCCTGGGTGGTGGTGTGTGTGTGTCTGTGTGTGTGCACGTGTGTGCATTTGTGTCCAACCTCCACAGGGTAGCTGATGGCCCAGGCACTGTCTCTTACTGGGAAACACGTGGGTAACCACTCTATGCAGCGTATGCTGGGAAATAAACTGAGGACCTGGGAGTGGAGGGAAGGGAAGGACTCACAACGTGCGCTAACCTGGGGCTGGCAACAGGAACGGTGATTAACTGTCTTATTGGGGAGATGGCAATGTTCTAAAATTGGATTGTGATGATAGTTACACAGCTCAGTAAATTTACTAAAACTCATTGAATTTTACACATGAAAAAAGGGTTTTGGGGAGCCGCCGCCTGACGTTCAGACTTATATCTAAAGCATCACAAACCATTCTTTTAATATGCTGCCTCCCAACTCTGAGAGGTGAGAGGCTGAGTCTTGGCCAGTACAAAGTGCAGGGCTGGAGGCTGGAAGCTTCTCCTGAGATGCTCTGGCCTTGGGGCCAGAACTGGCCTGAAAGCCATCATAACAAATCACTGGACCAGGAGGGTTCATAGCCCAGCATGTGGTGCCCTGTCAGAGTTGACCTATCATGGTACGTGCATATTCTCCCATGAAGCTCTGGAAGACGGGAGAGATTATAGACCCACAGATTTCCCAACCTTTTAATTAATTAATTTATTTTTTAGCTTTTCTTGGGTAGTTGCTAACCTCAGCTCAGGTTTTAAACATGTTAGCATCCAACCCTAATGGTTGAGGCATCACGTTTATTCACTCTAAGTCGGATTCTTCGCTAAGGGCTTATGTCTTTGCTATCTAAAGTTGCAGCGTATGATCCACTTTGGGTCATAAGGCTATTCCCCTAGGATGGTGGGCCCAGATGATGATACAATTTGATTTTAATCCAAAAGAGAATGGCATTTTTTACCTGATGGTAGTGTTCTGTTCCAAAATCTCATGCGTCTTAATTTGTGACTCTAAAGCCACACCCCTTTCAAGCAATTGGCAGCCTGAAGTGCTTTCTCTCTGATAAGGTATAGGCTTTCTTTAAGACCCATTATATTTCTTGTGACAGTTTAAGTTCCTGATTTCCTGATACTGTAGGGGGTCTGGGTTCAAGTGTAGAAAGCTGGAGAACTTTCCATTTTTTCCCAACGAAATCTGCATTCCGACATCATAAACCATAGCTTAATTCTTTCCAGTTGTGTTACTATTCTTTCTCTTCCATTTTTTTCTGTCTTTCTCACCCACAGGGTGTTTTCTCTTGTACTGGAAAGGATGGCCTTTGACCTTCAGCTCTTTGAAAGCCATGTCCAGCTGTGAGCAGAATAGGTTGGGTTAGGTTAGATCATGAAGAAGCTTCCTAGAAATAGGAAGCTGAGCTTGGGCTTCTTTCGTGGAATGGGCGGGGGACGGGGCATGAGGGTGTGGCTTTAAGGGTGGCATCTCAACAACTCAGCCCTCTCGTGAGCTAGGGGAAAATGAAGTGGTTAGTTCAAAGGCCAGATGTAGTTGGCTGATGAAGAGTCGGCTTCACTCAGCTGCTCTTTAATCACGTTCAAGTTTAGATACTGAACTCATGGACAGCACAATTTATAGGTGTGATGGCTGTTTATCCATGTTGGTTATCAAGCCGGGCAACCGTGGAATCCGAGAATTTTTAGAGCTACAAAAAGCCCTGGCAATTTTCTGATCTACTGCAGTCATTCTACAAAGAAATTCCTGTGGCACAGAGAACTGAAGAGATTTGCTCAAGATTACACACCTAATACATTGTCAAGCAGGAGTCTGACACAGTAATGTTTTGGTGAAAGATGGTCCAATTAGAAAAAAGCATAACCTTTTAAAAAAGCTTTTGCCTTTGGAGCATGAAGCTATTTAACTCTCATTTGTGCACCCGATCTCTTGCTGCCTATTTTGAGCTGGTTGCAAAGCTGAGGCGGGCTGTTTGGAAGAGTTTGAGAAAGATTGTTGAGCCCCAATAGATCAGTCCTTCCAGTGGGAGGAGGGGAGCTGCTTCAAATGGCAAAAGGATCTCAACCTACTTGAGTAGATTCGCTTCCAGAGATGGAGACACTACCGTTGTCAGCTCATGATTATAAAATACCCTTTTAGTAGATTCGCATAACATTACTCTGTGAAATTGCCCATTTAATTAACTCCCTGAAAGAAGTTCATTTTAAAATATTTCATTTGGAATGAGTTGATTTATGAAGAATTTGAGGTGATATTCTTGCCGTGAACCTAAAATCACCAGTTTATTTCTACAGTCCTGGGTTCTTGTGTTTTCGGTGCCCAATTTAGACCAGTTCTAAATAGAGTTATTTTGAAAATGTCCAGGCATTTGGCTTTGCTTTTATTCTCTTTGTCTTCTTTATATTATCTTTTTACTTCTTGAATGTACTCCTCAGACAAAATTCACATGAATCACTCAGGAAGAGAAAGATGATGCTTTTAACTCAAGGTAGATTCTGTTTCCCAAAAAGCCTTTTTGACTATCCAACAAATTCAACAGACATTTCTCGGACACTTATTTCCGGCTCTTACTAGTACTTTCATGAGCATTATTGCATTCATCTTTGTTTCATCGTCATACTTCTCTTGTGACGTAGGCGTAAATGTTTCCATTTGGCAGGTGAAAACAGGGAGACTGGGGAAGAATCAGGGTGGCCCAAAGTCATGTAAAACTGGTGAGTAGCAAAGATAGGCTTTGAGTGCTGAGTGCTAAGATTTATTCTTAATGCTTGTTTTGTAATTGTCATGCAAAAGTAATGAGAATTTCATACGAGTCATTGTTATAAGTTTATATCAAAGTATATTTTGAAAGTACTTATGAGAAGTACCTTTTCAAAAGCCAACTCATAATCGTGTCTAGATTGCTGATATTCTGCATGGAAACACTTTTGTGTCCATGTATAGTCTAGAAAATGACTTCAAATCCTCAGTTATAGAAAGCAAAAGTCAACATTCCAAGTTGCTTTTATACGGCACTGTTGAAGGCTTAGTTTTCCGGTTACCGTAACTGTGCCCTTAACAGACTGCACAAGACAGAGTTGGGGTTTGAAACTGATATGTAAGTTAATCATGATTATGGGGTCTATAGTGTATGTAATATAAAAGTACTGAATAGTTGTATTGCTTGTTTTCCCTTTAAAACTGAGCCATGGAATTATTCTTAAATTGGAAGTGCACACAAGTGGTAGATACCAATCTCAGACCATGTGCCTTGGAAGAATGGAAATGTACCTTGAAGCAGTCTATTACAGTTGAATGAAATTCTTTCTATGACACAGGAGCAAATAGAGTGATAACATAGGAAGAGGAATATAAAGAACTGGAGAAAGAAAATGACGCTGAAGAAATCTCTTTTGAAATAGTTATAAAGGGACGACTTCCCTGGCGGTCCAGTGGTTGACTCCGCGCTTTCACTGCAGGGGGCGCGGGTTCGCCCCTTGGTCGTGGAACTAGGATCCACATGCTGTGCGGCACAGATAGATAGATAAATAAATAAAATAGTTATAAAATGACATTTATTCAAATTGGAAGGTAGGGTGGAGGACCTTATGGGGAGGAAGAGATTCCAAAATCAAAAACTGGTGTTTAGGAACTTTTATTCCATATATGAGGAAGGTGATGACTGATTATTATAGAGCTTTGTTTTGCCTTTAAAAATTAAATTTTAAACTTAACTATCTCTAAAATTTCAGGATCATTTAGGAATGCCTTGCAAGGCTTTAGCTTTGAAGCTTAATGTGTTTTGGTAATTAAATTAACACCTTACTGCTTCCTGATCAAATTTCCTTTATGGTTGAAGCGACTGCTTAATTGTAAGTTAGGTGACTTTTGAAAAACTGCACCAATTACATCTGGCGATTTGAACATTTTATAGATTCAATGTGCCCAATTTAATAAGGAAGTCACATTTGCATCTGAGGGTTAGTTTAAGCAGAGGAAAGCTCATCAACTCAATATCCAGAAAATGGTTATGTAAGCCTAGAAATGTACATTGAAATTATAAATACCGTCTCAGACTCAAGAAATAAGTTTAATTTCTTGAGGGAATTATCTTCCCAAATGAATTATCCAGAATGGCAAAAATGTCATTTAATAGTCTCAGAAGGAAACTAAGTTTCTCTGTGAGTGTGTGTGTGTATATGTTGTGTGTTTAAGGACATTTTAAAGTAATACTTGAGACAGCCAGAGTTTCTCAGATCTTCAGTATTCTAATCTCATGTGCAAAATTCTATGTTTATTTCCTTCACCTACATCTTGTAACTTGTAAAAAAGCACTCAAATAATCAATATATTTCAACTATAGACATTCTGATACATCTAAGTACAACTAAGTGTGTTTGTAATAAAAGCTTGGATCATTCTTAAGATATCAGTAATTTCAGTAATTTAACTAGATGGGAATTTATAAAAGGATGTAATCTAGGTTCAAATACATTTGTTTAGGCACTGATTGGGGGCTACAAAATGTATGTTAGTCACAAACTGGTAGCACAGAGAATGATCCCTACCCTTCTTCTGCCTGAAGAATTTTCAAAACTAACTTTGGGTTTAACGGATTTAAGTGGAGCATCCAACCTGCAGCTCTTGAGTCTCCATCATTCTCTAACGCCATAAACAATCATCCTTCACAATATTGCTATTAGCTATTTTGGTTCCCTGAGGAATTCGATTTTATGACAAGATCCACTGCTTCCAGAACTTTCACAATTACTGGGGGAAATAAACACTTATGAAACAGTTAAATAGTAGTTTGGGGTAGTATGGGATTGTGTCCCAACAAGTGATCTGAAGAAATGCTATAGCTGGAGGAGTTGGGAAAGGCATCCTGGGAGCCCGGGACTTGGCTTTTGCTGTGTGGGTAGAAGGTGGAGGGTGGAGAGGGTGATACAGCATGGCATGTTAGATTGTGAAGAAAAATCCATTTGGGCTTACATGGGGTAAAGTGGAGGCTTCTAAACAGACCTTTCTCTGGCAACGTTGAATAGGGTCAAAAAGTGCGTTAAACACCCACTCTTTCACAGAAACGGTTAGTTATGGAGTGGCTGCACATTCTTTGTATTAGGTTTTCCGTGGATCGCATATAATTGGGGTTGTCAGTGACAAATAGGCTATCATTCTGTGACACTGTGCACCCACCATCTTTGTTTGGGTTATTTGGAAGGTTTTACACTCAGGAACCAACTTCTGAGCTCATCTCAGGCAAAGAAAGAATATGGAGGAAGTTGGGAACCATCGTTTTAGGACAAATGTCCTGATGTTGGAAATATTTGCCCTTTACAGTCATGGACAGAATCTGACCTTAGAACTCGGGTTAACATGTCTGTTTACTTCCTCTTTGACCAGGAAATAACTTCCTGAGGATAAACTAACTTCCTCAGGAAGTCCCTGACTTCCCAAGGCTGTTAGGCTGATTAATAAATGAGAGAAAAGCACTTGAGTTGTAAAGGACATTCCTTTACATTCTATGTATTCCTAAAAAATATAGAAAACCCACATTATGGACGGAATAATATACAAGTAATTTAGAAATTCTTTGTGATCATTAAGAGGCGATTGAAGAATTGTTATAAGGATGCAGTCTGTGGGAAGCAGATAGTAATACAGTCAATAATTATAAATATAACTGGGGAGTTTTCAGCTGTTTATAACTGCTTCTGCCTTCCAGGGTGGGGTTGGCCACCTGGTACACCGGAGGGCATTTGTTCTTCCAAATAACTGCATGTGTTTGAGTGAGTTTCCCGATGTGGGCTTTAGAAAGCTAGATTCCTCTGCACAGTAGAGATTCTGAGCTTCAGAGGAAGGAGACACAGGGGGAATCCAGGGGAGGGAAGAGGGAGATGATGGTAAGAAGAAGGAATAGTGGAGCTGGGGAGATACTCCAACAACTTGTGGGGTAGTGGTGCCCAAAGTGACGCTGTCCTGTGTCCCTGAAAATCGCTAGTCAGTCTTTACCAAACTCACAAAATTCTTGGAGGGAGGGAATTTCCTAGAGAAATCAGTGATGGACTCACTTTTGAGACTGTTCGCTTGCCTTCTTTGTAGTCACTCGACTTACACAGATACAACTAAAGCCAACTTCTAAAGAATCCGTCAACGAACACTCCCTTACCATTAACATTAGCCCAAATTTAAGTATTCTATTATGTTTATCTTCTGTTGTATATAACAGTATTTTATATAACTTATAGTGACTTATGCAACTTATATTACCTTTTCTCTTTTGACTCTAATTACAAACTCACTTTGTTCTGATTGTTAATAATTATTATTCTCTTTTTGATCAAAAAGTGGATCTTTTTGATCTTTGGCTTTTCACAACTTCTGTGAAAAACCTTGAAGCATCTCCTTTGCCCTTCCAGCCCTGTCCTTCATGCTATAAAACCATCCTTGCTTTCTGGCCACAAAAGAATGTCCATCCTATTTTCTTTTCTTCCGCCCAAGACACAGAATAAGTCACGCCCCAAAGAGTCTGGGGCCTTTTAGTGGAGAAATATATTCAAGACATAAATCTGGGAATCAAGCAAAGGGTTCCTGCTGCTGTGGGCTCACTTTGAGTAAAGTTAGAGCAGGGGTAAAAGTATTTCTTAAAGTAACAGTATACACTGATTTTACCAATTTATAGTATTGTATATTATAAATCATTGCTCTATACATATGTTCTTATAGTATGAAATTTCATTTGCTACTAAGATTTTTCTACTACTCAGCAACCAAACCTATCACCTCTGTTGGGCCTGCCCCATCAGATCTCCAAATATGCTCAGATATGCATGCTCTGTAGCAGTGACAAGTAATAAGCTACAGCTCAGTCGAGATGTCAACTGCATAAGCATTTTGTATATGCTTCAATTCATACCTCCACGGTGTCCTTCCTGTACTAGCTTGAACTTCTTTGAGGAAAGAACTGTGTCTTATCCAGCTTTGTATACCCTGTGGCTACCACAGTATTTGACATGTAATAAACATTTAATACATGTTTATTGAATGAATGACTGGGTTGTTAGTCAAGATTTTAAGGAGGAGTAGACCTCTTGATTAACTTTCCAACTATAGTCATAAAGACCGTACCGACAAAAGCTGTGCAAAACCAAAGTAATATGTGAGAAGCATAGTTACTTTTTAGAAAAAAGAGTGATGCTATTGCTTAGGGAAACTTGAGGCACATCATGGGAATATTTGCCATCAATGTGTTTTCAGTTGCCTTTTGTGTTAAAGGGACAAACAACTTTTTAGAGAAGAATAGGCATGTTGAAAGGAAGACATGTCTAGTTTCTATGTTTTCATATGTTTTACTATTTTAAACCAAAAGGTTAAGTTGTCTGAATACTAGCTCTATAAACAACCAGTTTCTCTCAGAAAGTTTTTTAACATTTTAGATGAGCAAATGAAATAAACTTAGAAATCTAAGAATTCTAGGGCTATTCAGCACCCCTCCCTGCAACCTCAATTTTAAGGGACGAGGAAAATATGTTCTTTCCCCTCACCAATTTAATTTTATTAAATCCCTTTTTAATCTCTTTTAACCTCAATACATTGAATTGTTTCAATTCTTCATTTACTGACATCTCAAAGTACCAAATTAGAGCCTGTGGTTCTTTAACGGATGAAATTGGAGAAGTAAGTTTCATTTTATTGGCACAAAATATGGCTGAATTGGCCAGTTAGCAAACGTGCTCATATTTTTTGGGTTCACTGACTTCTTATGAAGAAAATGTTAGAAAAACCATTCCTAAAAAAGAAAATAATATTGTTCTTTACTTTTTTTAAAAGAATTATCCTAGAACCAACCTTGACCTCAGATTATCTTTTGCCAGCTATATTCTATTTCCTAGAAACTAGGAAACTATAAAGTTCAGATGTTTTGTCTTGCTGAATTGGAACTGGTCAGGATGGAGATTGGGAAGTGAATTCATCCAATTGCAGAGATTTACAGAGCTAAATTCTGGTTAATGGATGTATTTGGAAAATGAAGTTGGAGATTGAACTCTTCATTTAATCTGAATGAGAGGGGAATAAAACCTGTACAACAAAAATTTTGTGATTTTGTAACTCCCCATATATATGTGACCCAAGTTACGTAGCTTTAATTTTCTTCTCTGTGAACCAGGAATAATAATATTATCTACTTCATGTGTTGGTCATGCGGATTGAATTTAAAAATTATACTCAGTGTGAGTCCCTCTGCATATTAGCTGGTTTAATTTCATCAGCTTAATCACAGTCACTTTACGTAAGTTCCATATCCAGCCTTGTTCTGGGACAGGAGGACTTTGTATGGAAAAGTCTCCCCTAAATGAATTCAGCGTAATTATTATGAAAATCCCAATACAATTTTTAAAAATATATATTTGTTTATTTTTTGGCTGCATCAGGTCTTAGTTGTGGCACGCGGGCTCTTTCGCTGCAGTGTGCGGGCTCTTTGTTGCGGTGCGCGGGCTTCTCTCCAGTTGTGACACGAAAGCTCACTAGTTGTGGCACGTGGGCTTAGTTGCCTCGCGGCATGTGGGATCCTAGTTGCCCCACTGGGGAGCGAACCGACATCCTCTGCGTTCGGAACCACTGGACCACCAGGGAAGTCCCCCAATATGATTTTAATTTTGAAACTTGACCAAATTCTACTTTCTTAACCTAGAAGAATAAATCCAACATCTATATGTACCTACCGTATGTGCATGATGAATTCAGTTCAATTACATATGTATCAGAGTATGGATGTTGAATTACTTATATGTTGAACTCATTTGTTGAATTCATACATGTGCATGTGAGAATATCCAAGAAAAATTTTGGAAACGAGTAATGAAAGTACCATTTCCTTAGTGTCACGAAAATATATTCTGCATTTACAAATATTTAAGAAGTGTGGTATGGTGGAGCTTGGTGTAATGGAACAGAGAGCTCAAGGTAGATTGAGTTATCTATGGCCATTTAGGATATGATAAAGATGGCATTATAACTGGATGAGGGAGATAAGCCTTGTCAGTATTCCTAACAGGAAAATCAGCTTCTCATTTTAAAAAAAAGGAACATGGAGAACCTAAGGTGTTCCTGATGCCAAAATAAATTCTTGATGGACGAAAGATTTAAATGTTCAAGTTATATATAGATGACTTGTTTTATGATCTTGGGGTAGAAGAACCTTTCAAAGCATAAAAACAGAAGTTGTCATAAAGCTAAAGGAGACCACCAGCACACTCATGGGGTAGTTCATGCCGTATGGGGTAGAAAATATATTGTTCAAAATATTTATCTTTCTATTAAGCTAAGTTCAACACAGGTTTCTTTTTTATTGCTGGACTTCTCAGAGCTCTTGATGTGTTAGTCTATGTTGTTAATCTTCAAGTAGCATATTTTATTTCTCAAACTTCTTTTATTATACCTCACAATCAGAAAACGCCGATACATGTGAATCAAGAGCCTTAAAAAAGGTATACGTACTTTGATCTAGGAATTTCACGCTAGGAAATTACCTTACAAGTCTGAATTTTATTTGTAGTTATAGTTTCTTAACTTTTATAATATAAACATGATGGTAGAATATTTTATTGAGACATTTGTGTGTAAAAGTCCTGTTAAGCTATTAAAAACATGTTAGCAAACAATGTTTAATGATGTAAAAAAACATTTATGAAGAATGCAGATTATGAAGCATCATTTCTTATGTGATCCCAATTGTCCCTAGGATTATATTCTTAAAGGAAAACGAGTGAGGGGACATATTTCAAGATATCATCAAGGGTTATTGCTGAGAATCACAGATTACATACTATACCATTTTATGTAAGGGACTTGAGCATCCATAAATTTTGATATATGTGGGGACTCCTGGAACCAATCTTCTGCAGATACTGAGGGACAACTGTAGATTTCTTTTTTGTGTTTTCCAATATTGTCCAACTTTCCATGTTAAAGAGACAATTTATAGAAAACTCAATTTGATTCTTTTTCTGTAAGGGTGTGAATGTCTCTTTGGTCAGTTTTTTTTTTTTTTTTGGAATTTTGCTGAATGTGATATGATCAAAAATTCAATTCTTTGATTTTTTTCACTGTTGGTTAATATTTTTGGGTAAAGGTCAACCTTGCTCTTTTTTTCCTCCCTGATGCTCAAATATGCATTCAGCCCCATCTAGGCAGCCATCACTTCCTTTCATGGACTTTCTATAATAAGTTTTAAAAGAATTTTCTATTCTTAAAACTTTTTTCCATTAGTTGAACACACTTCTAACAGTTTGTCTTCTTTATGTACATTTACAAACTAAGGCTCCAATACATTATTTTATTTTTTTTTGATGATGTGTTAATGTAAGGTTTTTTTTGAATTTTATTTTTTATACAGCAGGTTCTTATTAGTTGTCTGTTTTAAACATATTAGTGTACACATGTCAATCCCAATCTCCCAGTTCGTCCCACCCCCCCTCCCCCCACTGCTTTCCCCCCTTGGTGTCCATACATTTGTTCTCTACATCTGTCTCTATTTCTGCCTTGCAAACTGGTTCTTCTGTACCATTTCTCTAGATTCCACATATATGCATTAATACACGATATTTGTTTTTCTCATTCTGATTTACTTCACTCTGTATGACAGCCTCTAGGTCCATCCACGTCTCTACAAATGACCCAATTTCGTTCCTTTTTATGGCTGAGTAATATTCCATTGTATATATGTACCACATCTTCTTTATCCATTCGTTTGTCGATGGGCATTTAGGTTGCTTCCATGACCTGGCTATTGTAAATAGTGCTGCAATGAACATTGGGGTGCATGTGTCTTTTTGAATTATGGTTTTCTTTGGGTATATGCCCAGTAGTGGGATTGCTGGGTCATGTGGTAATTCTATTTTTAGCTTTTTAAGGAACCTCCATACTGTTCTCCATAGTGGCGGTACCAATTTACATTCCAACCAACAGTGCAAGAGGGTTCCCTTTTCTCCACACCCTCTCCAGCATTTGTTGTTTGTAGATTTTCTGATGATGCCCGTTCTAACCGGTGTGAGGTGATACCTCATTGCTGTTTTGATTTGCATTTCTCTAATAATTAGTGATGTTTAGCAGCTTTTCATGTGCCTCTTGGCCATCTGTATGTCTTCTTTGGAGAAATGTCTATTTAGGTCTTCTGCCCACTTTTTGATTGGGTTGTTTGTTTCTTTAATATTGAGCTGCATGAGCTGTTTATATATTTTGGAGATTAATCCTTTGTCCATTGATTCATTTGCAAATATTTTCTCCCATTCTGAGGGTTGTTTTTTCGTCTTGCTTATAGTTTCCTTTGCTCGAATACATTATTTATATTCTAATTCATTCTGTATTCATTTACATCGAGTATTTACAGAATGCCAGGTATTGCACATGCAGAATGGGGATTCTTTGGTGAGCCAAATAGACCAAATAGACCTCACGTTCTGGAACTTTTCATCTTGTAGGGACTCAGATATTGTATAATCTCAGATATAAATTACATGCTGAGAATATATTCTTCAGTACATGCCTACAAGTAAAAATTTAAGCTGAGGTTCTGAATGATGAACAAGAATTAACAAGGTAAAGATTTGTTTGAACATAGGTATGCGGGGAGGTGTGATGGCAGGGAGAGTTGTGTTCTGGTTGTTTATTATTGTGTAACAAACTACCCTAACACTTAATGCATTTATTTCCTGTTGCTATTGTAACAAATCACCACTAAACCTATTATCTTACAGTCGTGGAGGTCAGAAGCCCTACATGAGTCTCAGAGGACTAAAATCAAGGTGTTGGCAGGGAGGTGTTTCTTCCAGAATCTCTAGGGGAGAATCCATTCCATGTTTTTTCCAGCTTCGTTCATGGCCTCTTCCTTCATCTTCAAAGCTAGCATCATAACATCTTCAAATTTCCCTCTGTCTCTCTCTGTCTCTCTGACTCTGATGCTTCTGCTTTTCTCTTATGAGGACCTTTGTGATGACTCTGGATCCACCTGGATAAACCAGGATAATCGTACCATCTCTAGATCTTAATCACATCTGCGAAGTCCTTTCTACCATGTAAAGTAACATGTTCAAGGTTCTGGGGATTAGGATGTGGACATCTTTGGGGAAGTCATTGTTCTGCTTTTACATTTAGTTACTTCAAACAACAATCATTGTAATATATTTCACAGTTTTATATAGAGGTTTTTAAAAAAATTATTTATTTATTTTTGGCTGTGGTGGGTCTTCGTTGCTGTGTGCCGGCTTTCTCTAGTTGCGGTGAGCGCGGGCTACCCTTCGTTGTGGTGCACAGGCTTCTCATCGTGGTGGCTTCTCTGGTTGCGGAGCACGGGCTCTAGGCGCACAGGCTTCAGTAGTTGTGGCTCGTGGGCTTCAGTAGTTGTGACTCGCGGGCTCTAGAGTGCAGTCTCAGTAGTTGTGGCGCATGGGCTTAGTTGCTCCGCAGCATGTGGGATCTTCCTGGACCAGGGCTCAAACCTGTGTCCCCTGCATTGGCAGGTGGATTCTTAACCACTGCGCCACCAGGGAAGCCCTATTTCACAGGTTTTGTTTTCCCCAATCAGACATTTGGACGGGGCTCGACTGTAATTGTTTTGCTCCATGTGGCATGGACTGAGGTCACTGGTGGTATTCAGCTGGTGAATAGGCTAGTCTAGATGGTAAACAATGTGTGCCCAAACTTTGCCTAGGATGGCTAGACTGTCAGTTGGAGAGCCTACAGCTGACCTTTCTGGCAGGATGGTTTCAGGGTAACCAGACTTCTTATGTGGTTGCTCAAGGTTCCAGAAAGAGTCTTTCAAGAGACAGGAAGTAGAAGCTGCCAGTTTAAGTTCTGGGTTCAGAAATAGCACCGCATTTGTTCTGCCATATTCTGTTAGTCACAGTGGTCACAGAGTCATCTGGATTTGAAGGTAGGGGCATTGACTCTACCACTACATGGGATGAATGTTGATGTATTTGCAGTCATTTATATATATATATTTTTATATATGTATTTTTTTAATATAAACTTATTTATTTATTTATTTTTGGCTGTGTTGGGTCTTCATTTCTGCACACGGGGTTTCTCTAGTTGCGGCGAGCGGGGACTACTCTTTGTTGCGGTGTGCGGACTTCTCATTGCGGTGGCTTCTCTTGTTGCAGAGCACAGGCTCTAGGTGCACAGGCTTCAGTAGTTGTGGCATGCAGGCTCAGTAGTTGTGGCGCATGGGCTTAGTTGCTCTGCAGCATGTGGGATCTTCCTGGACCAGGGCTTGGACCTGTGACCCCTGCATTGGCAGGCGGATTCTTAACCACTGTGCCACCAGGGAAGTCCCTGCAGTCATTTTTAATCTTTAGGATGGATGGGTGGTGATGCATGATTCCGTGAAGAGGGACCAACCTGTAGGAAGATCCTGGACCTAGAGGAAGCTGAGGGCTTTCCTGAGCAATGGCCCATGTGTATTTGCAAGACAGTGACAGAGGGGAGAAGGGATGACATCAGACAAGTAGGCACGGCCAGTTCTTGTAGGACCTTCTAGGCCATGTGTAGATTATGGATTTATTCTAAGAGCAAGGAGGAGCCCCTGAGGACCATGAACAGAGACAGACCTGCTCTGGCTGCTCTGTGACCCTGGGAGTGGGCAGTAAGGAAAGCCCATTAGATGTCAGTTGTGGGCCAGGTAAGAAATAACAGTACTTGGGACTAGTCTGGCTCTGGCCCATTTTCAGTCACGTTTTTTCCTAGTAGCTTATGACAGAGGAGTGATAATCAAAGTGTGGTCAGCGATATTCTGTGAAACATTTGCTTCTATCAAAGTAAATGTAGAAATTAAGAATGATTAGAATCCTTTGTAACGACTTAACATGCTGCAACATCCAAAGGGATGCTCATGGGCTTGTAATTTGTACATCTGCCTTTAAAAAAAAAAACAAAAAACTTTTATGTTTCTCTTCATTTTTGTTGCATTTTACAAAGTATTCATATGAACTGGAAACCTGAAAAAAAAATGGTTCTTTCTAACGCCTAGATTGAGAAGCATCTCCTCAAGACACAATCTCTTACTTTAACACATACAGCAGTCTGTTAAAACCCCTGATATTGTGCTCTTTCATAAAATCTTGTCAGTATTTATTTGTCATATGTCTAGTATTTGCATTTTAGAATTAAGTGTTCTCTGGTTGCAGTAAGCATGCAAGACTTCTTGCTCATGGTGACAGGGACGAATTTGTGGTTGGCAAATATTAGAAAAAAATAGATTAAAACAGGGAATCATTTAAAAATTAATATGTAGGCTATAAATGTTTTCTTTTAACTCAAAACATATTCATTCATTTTCCAGTCTTTTGAAGTTAGGTTAAAACCTTCTCTTTGGATACGTGACTACTGATTGGATTTCTGCAGTGTTTTTCCTTGCATAGATTATATAGCAGCATATCCTTTATGATTTTCAGTTTTGATGTCTTTAAACTTGGTAGGATGAAATATACTTTTATTTTTTCAAAAGTAACAGATCCAATAGAAAGAATTGGAGGAGTACAATTTAAAAATGATATGTTATATAATTAATAATAAATTCACATATTTAAAACTAGAAATGGTGCATTTTCGTTATGATAGAAGGAGAAAGAAGCAGAAATGTTTCATTTTTACATGTATTGAATGCATAAATGACACCGTCTTCTGTCTTGGCAGACAGAAAAGATAGGTGTGATGGGTCACCGAGCTCCTCAAATGCTTTATTCTCATTCTGCTAATAAAGAGCACCTGATAAATTTAGGCACTCTGCTGATAGTTTTATCCCTCAGAAGTTAGAAAAGGTAATGATGGGGAAGATTATAAAATAAAAAAAAGTAAAGAATGAAATTCTGATAATTGCAGCCCTTTCCAATGAGCAGAATTTGGAGCCAGTGTGAATGGATCTCATATGAGCTTAGATTTTAAAGCCCATATAAAGACAGGTGCAGAATCAAGGGAAAAGTAGTACCAAAGCTTCAGGAATGGTGTCAGTGGGAGGAGCATTCCAAATGAGTTGAGAGACAAGAATGAAAAAGCAGAAAACTACACAATGGTATGTTGTTTGAAGTTATGTAAGAAGGTGAAGTGGGAAACATGTCAAAGAAAGCATAAGGCAATGACAGAAGATAGTATCATTTAACAGGTAAGAGAGGGAAAGCAGAGCCACAGGTGCTGGTCTTCAATTCTTTCAGTAGCAAGGAGCATGTTTTCATAAAAGCTGAAAAGCATACATGATAGCAACAGCTAATCTTTCCACAGTGCTTACTCTGTGCCAACCATGGTTCTAAATGTGTTACATATATTATCTTATTTAACCCCCAGAATCAATGAGGCAGGTGCTATTATTGTTACCGAACCAAGCCTGAGTCCACTCGCCTGATGCACAGCAAAGGCAGTCTACTGACACTGGGTTGTGATGAAGGAAAGCACAGCATTTATTGCAGGGCCAAGCAAGGAGAACGGGCAGCTCGTGGTCAAAAGACCCAAACTTCCCAGTGACTTTTGGCAAAGGGTTTCTAAAGGCAAAGTGAAGGAGAGTGTCTCAGGTTGCCTGTTCAGCTCCTGAACATTCTCCTGATTGGTTGGAGGTGAGGTAACCAGGTGGTATTTTGGGAGTCAACATCATCAACCTTCTGGTTCCAACCAGTCTGGGGTCTACATGCTGGTGGTTAGCAGTTAACTCCTTCCACCTGGTGGGGGTGTTTAGTACCTGCAAAACAACTCAAGAATATGGCTCAAGATACTATCTATAGCCCTTGAGGAGGAACTAAAAGTCCTTGACTTTGTTTAATGGCTAAATATTATCACTTTGTGTCTTTCTTGACTGTTTTCCTTTGTTTCTGTATTTTCTCACTTCTCTGATTAAATTTGCTTTTTGAAACTCAGGGAGGGCCTAAGAGGCTAAAGCTGTTTTACAGACAAGAGGCGGGGACATGGAGGGGGGACATGATCTGTACCCGGGAATGCCCCAGAGGGTCCTGCTTTGTTCATTATTAAAACCATTTTAGAAGTGAGAGGATTCAGGGTGATACAGCTACTCAATGCCTTGAACTAAGGCATCCTTTTCTGGACTCCATTCTTTGTTGCAGGGCTCTGTGATTTAAAACTGCAGCTCACAAAAAGTGATGACATGTTTTAAAAAGAATCTTTAAAATGAGTACCAGTCAACAAGTCTGAACAAATCACAACACAAGGGACTGAAAGAACTGGAGATAAAACTAATTATCTGATTTTGAAAATTAAGGAAAGTGTAAACTCTTGAAACCGCAGCCCATTAAGTCTGCTCTATTTATTTGGCTAACCCAGTTTACCAGCTACCCTGTGACAGACCCTGTTCAGAGCATTAAGGATAAGAAGACACAGTAGATATCATCCTTGCCCTCCAGAAACACAATCTATCACAAAGACAAACAAATTAAGTAGAACTCTAGTTCTTTTTAATGTGTTACTTAGAAACCACAAAGGACCTAGAGGAAGGAGAGGCCATGCCTGCCGATCTTCAGAAGCTTCACAGAGGACCTGATGTTTGATCCAAGCTTGCATGGTGAGGAAGGGTCCTCCAGTGGGTACTGGAAGAATGAATGGTACCCACCCATGAGGATAGCTAAGTGCTAAGTGTGAAGCTGCCAGGGGGCTTGTGAACATTGGTCATCTAGCCCTGGGTTACTCAAAGTGGGACCCAGAACCAGCAACATCGCATCCTGGGAGCTTGTCAGAGATTTCAGGCTTCCCCCACACCTGCCAGATCTTCATTTTAATAAGCTGTCTGGGTGACTGATAACGCACATTAAAGTTTGAGAAAGCACTGCTGTAGAGTGAGTGTGTAATTCTAGCGTCGAGTGCACGCAGTAGGTGTTGGTGGTGCTGAGGGGGGCTGGACAGCCTGTCTCACCAGTCAGGCTGACTGCAGACCGTGTTTCAAGGGCAATGATGAAAAATCCCAGCGCAGCTCAGCACGCAGTTTGCACACTTGCTCCTTGCCAGTCATCAGTCTGCTGATTGACCTGTTTAGAGGTTCCAGAAGTGGTCTTTCAACTGTGTTTGTAGAAAGTAATATTATATTTGTGATACTAGAAAATAGATTTAGAATAAAAACAATCCTCTGGCACTCTCCTTCTTACTTCTCTGAACCTTAACATACAGTCAGAACCATAGAAACCAAAGTTTGACTCCCTACCCAGGCTGGTTTCCCAGGCAGAATCAGAAAATGATCCTTTAGTGGGAGTTCCCAGTAAGGAGTGCTATTTTGTGTTTTGATCATTGAGGACCTCTCATGTTTCGAGAAACAATCTGATGAATAATTATTGAGGAAGACTTGTATTTTTTGTTCCTCTCTGGCACTGTGATTTATTCTTAAATTTCCAAATTGCAGAATCCATCTGGCTCTTCATGTCCAGAAATATCTCGAAGACTGAGCTGGCATTTCAGACAGTCCTGGCTTCAAAATCAGGCTCCATGACTTATTGGACCTACGAAGCTCAGTCTCTCATTCCAGAAAATGAAGATAAAAATGTTCATCTCTCAAGTTGTTACAAGCATCAGAATATATTCTATGTAAAGACTGCTAAGTCACTGCCTGGCATAGGAGAATGCTTAATGAACAATTGTCATTATTCTGAATAGTTTACAGATTCGTGTCTGTTGAAGTAGACTAACTCAGTGAATAGTAGCAATCCAAAGCTGGGCGTGGAGGGGAGACAGTGAGTGCCGTGTTGGTGAATTCAGATGTTGTTGCTGCCTCTGACCAGCCCTGCCCTGCTGCTGCACCTACAATGCTGAGGACCAGAGAAACACCTTGCCCCTAATTGGGGCAGGGGCATTTATCCTAGGTTATTTACAAAAAGGCTGGTTTCCTTGGATTGCCTCTTAGGGCATCATAAGGAACTTTGGTGCATGTCTTAGTGTTTGTCTAGAGGTTGGGATTTGGTGTCGGATTGATGTTACACTAGTCTCTATAGTTTCCCAGGGCCGCCAGAACAACGTACCATAAACTGAATGGCTGAAAACGACAGAAGTATATTGTCTCACAGCTCAGGAGGCTCGACGTCTGAAATCAAGGTGGTGGCCGGGCCATGGTCCCTCTGAAGCCTGTAGGGAAGGAGCCTTCCTTGCAATGCTGGGTGTTCCTTGGGCAGCAGCTGCAGGCTCTCAGTCTCTGCCTCTATCATCACCCTGCCTGCTTCCCGCACGTGTGTCTCCGCGTTCTTTCTCCTCCTCTCTATGAATTAGGCGCCCATACGCTTCAGCACGACTTCATCCTAACTAATTGTGTCTTCATTGACCCCCAGCTCCAAATAAGGCCACACTCTGAGGTAACGGGCCTAGGACTTCCACAGATCTTTTGAGGGGGCACAATTTAACCCATAACAGAGTCTGGGGGGGGGGGCTAGTCTGCTGTCTTCCCTGTCCTCAGTGTTACCACCGGGGCAAGTGGAGCCTGTGTCGTTTAAGATGGAGCTGCAGCATCTCACACGCTGGAGCTGGAACGTTCCAGGGCAGATTGCAAAGGCTTCCACGGCTGCACCTGCTGAGGCCCTGCGGCCTGAGCCTGGAAATACACCCCCGGAGTTCAGGCCCGCTTAAGGCAACCCCCCCTGCCCCCCAAAAGATTCTCCACACTCTCCAGGGATTATTTTACTTCCAGAAATCCATAATCTTTTTCTCTAGGTTCCCAGAAAATGCACCAAATATTAATGTTTTAAGGACCCCTTTAATTGAGCCAGTCCCTCCAGAACCGTCCCACGGGGCTGTGAGCTGAGGATGGGGCATGCTCGCTCCACAGAGAGGTGCGTTCAAGGCAGAGGCCCAGAGGGGGCGGAGTCCTGCACGCCGGCTTCCTTCTCCCAGACTCTACAGCCATTTAATTCACTTCTCCTTCTCCCCTGGGTGTGATTAGGGAGGCAGCAGAGGGAAGCAGGGGGTTTTGCTTGCGTGGACCTTCCTTCCCAGGGAAACGGAGGGAATGGGGAGTAAGGGTCTCTAACGGTGATGTGATGGTTCGCTTCACACATCCAACTTGACTGGGCCACAGAGGGCCCAGACGTTTGGTTAAACGTTATTCTGGGTGTGTCTGTGAGGGTGTTCCTGGATGAGGTGAACATACGAATCGGTGGACTCAGTAAAGCAGATTGCCCTCCCCAGTATGGGGGTGGGCCTCACCCCACCCACTAAAGGCCTGAATAGAATGAAAGGCTGAGTATAAAGGGTTTTCTCTCTCTGCCCGAGTATCTTGGAGCTGGGATGTCGGTCTTCTCCTGCCTTTGGACAAGGACTCGGAATTGCAGCAGAACTTAAAGCATCAGCTCTCTTGGTTCTCAGGCCTTTGGTCTCAGACTGGAGCTACACCACCTGCCCTCCTGGGCCCCGGCTCACTGACTGCAGATCTTGGGATCTCTCAGCCTCTAAAACCACTTGAGCTAATTCCTCATAATGAATCTGTTTACATTTATAATCTCCTATTGGGTGTTTTTCTCTGGAGAACCCTGACTGAATACATTAGTAAATGTGACCTCCCGTATGTTTGAAGATTCAATGAAACTTTGAAAGAGTATTGATTCTGACACGATTTCAACAAGCTTGGCAGTTAAAATAATGGGCATTTTATAGCTTAGAAGAGATTTAGAGACCTTCTACCCCAACCCTAGCCCAATGATCACTTCCCATTTCTCCAGGCTGCTTTTATCTTCTGGTGAATGGAAAAATTAACATGAGGATGAGTTTTTACGTTTCTCCAATGCTTCCTGTTTGTTGCAAAAAGAAAAAGAAAATCACTCAAATTCATGTTGAAAGTGACAGGGATGTGTAATCCTCCAAGAGTACCACACACAGCCAGCTTTGCTGCTGATTGGCTCTGATGGTCACAGATATCAGGGCTTGTGCACCTGTTCAACTCAAAACTAGAGAGAGACAGTCCTGCCTAGCCCTTGATTTCTGACTCAGAAGAGCTTGGCGTGGCTGGCGTGACCAGGAATTTGGGGCTACTTAGAAAGTAAAAATTTATGGTCTGTGAAACCTTCTCTTCCATACCTAAACCCAAACCCTCAAGGGGTGGGGGAACTAACTAAGCCTTTCTCCATGAAGGGAAATTTGGTTGGCTCTAGACCCAGTTACTGCCGTGGAGCAAACCGGGTGAGCCTTCGTGCCCCTAGAACAAGACAGACCTCTACAGGATTCCGTGTGGGAAGCAGAGGTCGAGAAAGTCTTAGGAGCGCTGGAGTCCATCTCAGAGCTTCCCCTGGTGCTCATCTAACATGTCCCATTCTCGAATGTTCTTCTATCTCACAACGTTCACTTGCCCACCCATTCAATTGATTTTGTGATTTTACTTAAAAGAAAAAAAGAACCGTTGCATCTCTCTTTCATAAATGAAGTCCAAAACTCTGAGGACTTCCTACCTGTCTTCTTGTGACCAGAGCACCATTTTACTCATCTCAGTTATACTTTATTTAACAGATTTCATTTGCTTTTCCCCACCTCGTGCGTGCACCCTTTTATGTGCTTAACAGTTATTTGTTTAAGAGGGTCTGCAATGAATAATGCAGCGAGCAGCCACATTTTTCATGTAGTGATTTTTTACGAACCATGCAAAGACAGCTCGAGTTTATAAATCTAAATGAACTCTCGAGCAACAAGTGTCCCAATCCTCAAGCGTCCTCTTGGAGCTGCTTCTCTTTTTATATGTTTGAATTATTGATCTGGCCAATCTCATCTTTTTCCTTTGCTGCAATATTTTAGGAGAGAGGAACCAGCTAAATCTAGCTAGAGATTTGCATGAATTCTGAGTTTTGGGAGCCAACAAATTTAGGCAAGAATCACCTTGTCCTGTGTACCATATTTGTATTCGTAGGTCAGAACCTCTATGCAATGCCTGTTAAAAAAAACAAAAACAAACAAAAAAAACCAACAACAACTTACCGTGGCTTCCTCATGTGAAAGGCAGATGTATAGAAAGATCTTGGATGGAACAGCTGATCTTGGGTGGAACCACGTGGGAAGCCCTCGTTGTCCTCCTTTTTACTTTCTTTATCTCTTGCATTGTGGCCAGGGTTGGAAAGGTGGGTGGATGCAGGGTCTAACTTCTTGGAAATATTCAGTATGGAACCTTGAACCATGCTTTATCTTCCTGGGTCAAGCAAGAATTGAAGGCTGAGCTCAGAGAGTTTGAGGGAAGCATTTGCTTCTCCACAATATAAAGTTGATGGAGATGAAGACTGGTTTGGTTGAGGAAGAGGAAGTGGTCCCCACATGCTCAGTTGACATGATGTGCTTTGCGTGTCTCTTGATTGGAAGCAGTGATTGTCTCTGGAAGGATAATCTGTTTCTCACCTGTAGAGGTGGCTACTTGGGCTTGATCTGAGGCCATGTCAAGACCTAGCAAATGAGAGGAATTTAGTCCAAATGAACGCTTGGATGTGTGTATGATTCAATGTTTTCCTTTATTATAAAATCAAAATAAGTGATTTTTGAATTAAACATTATTTTGACAATTTATACTTTCATTCATTAACAGGGATGGTGAGCTTGTCGGGCCACAATATCCCTCCTGGAATTGTCCTTGTCAAATCCATCCTCGTTGATATTTTGCTATTTATACTGATAATTTGGAGCAGGGAGTTAAAAATAGTTGTATTATTGCCCTTATGTGGGAAATGATATAACAGTGATGTTAGAATGGTAACGAGTGCTTTCTGGACACATCAACAGAGATAGAGAGAGAGAGAGCGAGCGAGCGACTACTCTCTCTCAGTATTAGGGGGTTTTAGTATTATTTAACGTTGAACTGAAATTCTTTTCCTGGACAACCAGCTGTCACCTCTTCTTTATAAATCTTCTCACTATTTTGCCATATAGATGAGTTTGTTCTAGTAACTGTTGTTCATAAGTAGCTCATCTGGTTTCGGGTAGTTTAACTTAAGTCTCTTTGTTAAATATTGCTAGTTAAATCATTATGCAAAAGGTACAAGGGATAAGCTTTGCTTTTTGTTACTTTTAATGTTTCTTTCCTCATTCCCTTAAGGTGTTTTTTCTCTGGCGCCATTAGTGTTTAAATTTCTATCTCCTATACTTTAGATGTTAGGTGAATGTTTTATTTGATTGGTTCGTGCTAGTGTGATGGGAGGGGTGTGGGCTAGATTTAGTTCAAGGCATTTATAGGCTATGAAATCTTCTAGGTGTAAATTAGGTGCTTTATTTAAGCTGTGCTTTGGTTTATCCAAGCACACTTTCCAGTACGCTTACCTTGTTACGACTTATCTCCTCTCATGTAACTGACTAGTATATGTTAATAAATTGTGGTATTGTCATAGTACTTGAGGAGGGTGAGGGGCGGTGTGTGCGTGCTTCATAGCCTTATTCAATTAAGCGCTCTATTCTTAATTTACTACTAAATCCTCCTTTGGTTTTTAGGTTTCATAAAAATTTTCGTACATTTAAAAGGGTATTCTTGGTGTAGAAAATGTAGCCCATTTCTTCCCACCCCATGGGTTACACCTTGACCTAACGTTTTTATGTGTTATAGTTGTGCTTACTTTTGCTCCTTTTTGGGGTTTGCTGAAGATGGCGGTATGTAGACTGAATTAGCAAGGGCTGGTGAGGTTTATTGGGGTTTATCAATTATAGAACACGCCCTTCTAGAGGGGTGTGAAGCACTGCCAAATCCTTTGAGTTTTAAGCTCTTGCTGGTAGTACTCTGGCGAATAATCTGGTTCCTCTGATTATTTGGGTTTAAGGCTAAGCATAGTGGGGTATCTAATCCCAGTTTGGGTCTTAGCTATCATGTAATCAGGGTATGTTAAAGTCACTTTCGTAGTCTATTTTTACTTTAGTTAGGGCTTTTTACAGCTTAATCAAGATTTAACTTTATTTTGTATTATTCTTTAACACGCTTTATGCCGTATTGCTATTAATTTGGGTCAATCATATGACCGTGGTGGCTGGCGTGAAATTTACCAACCCTGATGAATATGGCTTCGTCGAACTTTCGTTTATGGCTTAGTTCTTATCGCTGCTGTCTCCCGTGGGAGAGTGGTTGAGCAAGGCGTTGTGAGCTACTGGTGCTCCTTTTAATCTTAGTGATTTAGACGGCATTCTCACCGCAGTGCAGATACTTGCATGTGTAACTCTATTAAAAACTAATAGCAAGGCTGGGACCAAACCTGTGTGTTTATGGGGCTAGTGGGCCCATCTAGGCATTTTCAGTGCCTTGTTTTAGAGGTTGTTTAAGCTACATCAACTTGCTGTGCACAGATGATGTTTATATGGCTGTGTTGTGTGGTTTCTATCAGATTTAGTATTAAATTTTTGATAAAATGGCTGATGGATCTAGGGGGATGTCTGTCTGTATGGGTGGTGAATATCTAAGTAGTTTATTGGTATGATGGGGGTTTTCTGCGGCTGATTTGTTTTGATGGGTGTATTATTGTAGACAGGGGAGGGAGAGTGGAATGCTATGTCTACTGCACGTATGTACACATATAATATAGTTATGTCCTGTAACCACTGACTGAATTGCACACCAGGGATTGTTGATGTTGGTAAATAATATTTAATTAAAGTACAGCTACAATTTGCTTGACTGTGTTAAGACCTTTTAAGGTCATAGCTGAGTCCAAGTATCCCCCCTAAAAATTAAAAAATACCAAATGCATGAAATCGCAGTTATGTGTGAGCATGGGCTCATTAGTCCATCGAGATGTCTTATTTAAGGGGAAAGAGTGGGCGATTTTAGGTGAGATGGCCTTGAAGTACGAACCAGATGTCTGATAAAGTTCATCCATAGAAACCCCGACAAGTTATGGGCCCGGAGCGAGAAGAGGGACACCTGCCGAGCGGGTTGATGGTTTCACGAGGCCTGGTGATTAAGCTCGTGGTCTAATGGACTGGATATGCATATTGACTGGAATTGATTTGACTCAATGCGCTATGTACGATTAATAATCTGTATGTACTATGTAATGCTAATAATATGATGTACATGCTTAGAAGCATGGGGTAAATAGTGTAATGTACGATTATACATATAATGTAATATGTACGTATGAGATATATGTACTTATTAATGTGGTAGTACAGATATGCACGATGTACATGGTAGTATGTGATAAAATGGACTGTTTTGATACTGACATAGTACTTAATAATTTTGTAAATGTCTTATAATACAATTTCAGGAAATAGTTTAAGGTAGAATTTCAGCTTTGGGTGCTGGTGGTGAAGTTTAGGGCTTCTTCCTTGAGTCTCAGGGAGGTGTGTCGTTCTCCTTTTCTGGTTTGCAAGACCAGGGTAACGTGATATACCACAAAGACTCTTCATTTCAGGAAATTGTTTTCAATGACGCTAGTTACTGGCATTGGCACTAAAATTAAAAGAAAGTATAAAATAGATGCGAGTGGTCTGATAATGATGAAGGGGTGTTCTACGGGTTGTTCTCCAATCCATGTTAGTGTTAGTAGATCTGCCACTAGCCCTCAAAATAAGAACTGGCTGAGAGGTCGGAATATTATGCTTCGCTGTTTGGCTGTGTGGAGTATTGGGATGAATGCTAGAATCAGGACTGAGACTAATAGGGCTAACACTCCTCCTAGTTTGTTGGGGATTGATCGTAAAATTGCATATGCGAATAGAAAGTATCTCTCTGGTTTGGTGTGTGGTGGTGTGTTGAGTGGGTTTGCTGGGGTGTAGTTGTCCGGGTCGCCTAGCAAGTCGGGTGAGAATAGGACTAGTATTAGTGAGGCTAGGATTATTAGTAGAGCGCCTGGGATATCTTTGATTGTGTAACAGGGGTGGAATGGGATTTTGTCTGTGTCGGATGGGATTCCTGTGGGGTTGTTGGATCCTGTTTCATGGAGGAATAGTAGGCGGACAGCTGCTAATGCTGTAATGATGAAGGGGAGACCGAAATGAAAAGCAAAGAATTGTGTGAGTGTTGCTTTGTCTACAGAAAAGCCGCCTCAGGTCCATTCGACAAGAGTGGTGCTGGCGTATGGGATTGCTGAGAGTAGGTTTGTAAAAACTGTTTCTCCTCAGAATGATATTTGTCCTCTTGGTAGTACATAGCCTATGAATGCAGTGGCTATGACTGTAAGCGGTAGAATAATTCCGATGTTTCATGTTTCTTGAAAGGCATAGGATCCATAATATAGGCCACGTCCTATGTGAATGTAAAGGCAGATAAAGAACGTGGAAGCTCCGTTTGCATGCATGTATCGAATGATTCATCCGTAGTTCCTACGTGAATGTAAAGGCAGATAAAGAACGTGGAAGCTCCGTTTGCATGCATGTATCAAATGATTCATCCGTAGTTTAATGATGTGGGCGTATTCTGCTAGGAAAAATATGGTGAATGGGGCCTGCTGTGTATTCTACATTAAAGCTGGAAACAAGTTCGGATTCTCCTTCTGTTAAGTTGAATGGGGCTCAGTTAGTTTCTGCTAGGGTGGAAATAAATCATATCATGGCTAGTGGTCATGATGGGAAGATCAGTCATAGTTGTTCTTGTGTTGTGGTGAGGGTTGATAGGGTAAAAGACCTGTTTATTAGGAGTACAGATAAGAGAATAATTGCTAGTGTTACTTCGTATGAGATCGTTTGTACTACTGCTCGTAGGGCCCCAATTAGTGCATATTTTGAGTTGGAGGCTCATCCAGATCATAAGATAGAGTACACGGCTAGACTTGATATTGCTAATATGAATAATACTTCTAAGTTTATATTAATGAGGGGGTATGGCATGAGTAGGGGGATTCATATTGTTAGGGCTAGAGTTAGAGCTAAAATTGGTGCAATGATAAATATGGAGGTGGAGGATGTAGCTGGTCATAGTGGTTCTTTAGTGAATAGTTTGATTGCGTCGGTAATGGGTTGAAGTAGGCCGTGTGGTCCTACAATGTTGGGTCCTTTTCGGAGTTGTATGTAGCCTAGGATTTTTTGCTCTACTAATGTTAAGAATGCTACGGCTAAAAGAATAGGAATGACAAGCATTAGGATGTTGATTATAAACATTTTGTTAGGGAAAGGGTTTGAAGCTCTTGAGTATAAAGGCTTAAGTTTTACACAATTACTGGGCTCTGCCACCCTAACTAAACCCTGGTCTCGGGTGGTTATTTTGTGTTTGCTTATTAAGTTGAGATTATGTCATTAATTGCTTTGAAGGCGCTTGTTTAAAGTGGACCATTTTTCTTGTCCTTTCGTACTGGGAGAAATACATAACAGATAGAAACTGACCTGGATTGCTCCGGTCTGAACTCAGATCACGTAGGACTTTAATCGTTGAACAAGCGAACCTTTAATAGCGGTTACACCATTGGGGTGTTCTGATCCAACATCGAGGTCATAAACCCTATTGTCGATATGGACTCTAGAATAGGATTGCGCTGTTATCCCTAGGGTAACTTATTCCACTGATCAATTTTTGGATCAATAAGTGATATTATGCTTTGCCTAGTGGGCCTAGGCTTGAATCACTCAGAGGTTTCTGTGTGCTCCGAGGTCACCCCAGTGGAAATTGTCAACTTGTGAAGTTCTGTTGTCCCTTGGTGGTTTCATTATGGCTTTTGGGGTTGATTAATTGAAGCTCCATAGGGTCTTCTCGTCTTATTTTGTTTTCCCCGCCTCTTCATGAGGAGGTCACTTTCACTGATTAAAAGTAAGAGACAGTAAAACCCTCGTGTAGCCATTCATAAAAGTCCTTATTTAGAGAACAAATGATTATGCTACCTTTGCACGGTCAGGATACTGCAGCCGTTTAACGATTGTCACTGGGCAGGGGGTGCCTCTAATACTGGTAATGCTAGAGGTGATGTTTTTGGTAAACAGGCGGGGTTTGTGTTTGCCGAGTTCCTTTCACTTATTTTAATCTTTCCTTGGCTGCACACCTGTGTTGGATTAACAGTGTATTTAATAAATAGTTTAGTGTTGGGTTATATTTATTAACTGTTAATTATCAGTATCTTATTAGTTGCTGATGTAAACTTGTGCAAGGAGAAATATTCCTTGTTACTCATATTAACACTATTGCTTCTATAATTTTATAGATTAGTCCAGTAGTAGGACTAGGAGCTGATTTATTTAATATTGGAATTAAGATATACTTATTGTTGAGCTTGAACAGTTTCTTAATTGGTGGCTGCTTTTAAGCCAACTATGGTGCTTCCCTGGTGGTGCAGTGGTTGAGAGTCTGCCTGCCAATGGAGGGGACACGGTCTGGGAAGATCCCACATGCTGAGGAGCAACTAAGCCCATGTGCCACAACTACTGAGCCTGCGCTCTAGAGCCCACATGCCACAACTACTGAGCATGTGTGCCACAACTGCTGAAGCCTGCGTGCCTAGAGCCCGTGCTCCGCAACAAGAGAAGCCACCGCAATGAGAAGCCCGCACACTGCAACGAAGAGTAGCCCCCACTCGCCACAACTAGAGGAAGCCCACGCACAGCAACGAGGACCCAACGCAGCCAAAAATAAAATAAATAAATTTATAAAAATAAAATAAAATAAAATATGCTGAATTTTACAAGGCAAGATTTTACGTGAAGTGCTTTGAGGAAATAAATATTGATATAAAAGGAATATAAGCTGTAGATTTTTAGGGGAAAAGAAAATATTAAGTTTATTCTACCATAAAGGACTGATTTAGCATAGCCAAAGTTCTTTTTCTTATGCTAAAATGCACCTAAAACTTTAAGGGCTTGCAACAATACCTGCAGGATTTGTATATATGCTAAACATAGGTTCATCCATTTTTACTAATAGATTAACAATATAAAGTCAATATCGGACATGGATTAAAGATAAACATATTAAGATTAGAAAATGAGCAATAAGAGAGGGAGAGAGAACGCACTTATTCATTACTTTTGGCTACTCGAGTAATGCTTCATTTTTAAGGAAACACACCCTCAGTCTCCAGATGACTTTGGTTTGAGGTTTGCTTTAGGAGGCTGCATTTTAGCTCATCAGAAATGTGCAAGAAGCTTGATGCCTTAATGAGACATGCTGTCATAACAGAATTAATGGCATCTTTGAGATGCTCCTGAGTCAATGTTTTTCAGATATAGGGAATCTAGTGTACTCGGGAGGAAGTAAAACCCCTCCCTCGCTACACTGGAAGGAAGAGAGCAACTGAAAACTTCCCTGGTGGCACAGTGGTTAAGAATCTGCCTGCCAATGCAGGGGACATGGGTTCGATCCCTGGTACGGGAAGATCCCACATGCCGCGGAGCAACTAAGCCCATGTGCCCCAGCTACTGAGCCTGCGCTCTAGAGCCCACGAGCCACAAATAACTGAGCCCATGTGCCACTACTATTGAAGCCCATACGCCTAGAGCCCGTGCTCCGCAACAAGAGAAGCCGCCACAATGAGAAGCCCGCACTCTGCAACAAAGAGTAGCCCCCGCTCAACGCAACTAGAGAAAGCCCACGCACAGCAACGAAGACCCAACACAGCCAAAAATAAATAAGTAAAAATAAAATAAATTAAAAAAAGAAAGACCGTTTCTCTCCACCCCCACTTTCATGGCTCCATTTGAGCCTCATCAGAGTTTGCTTTTGCTCCCTAAAAAAAAAAAAACAAAAAAAACCCCAAAAAACAGAAACAAACAAAACCAAAAAAAAGTTTTTCTTGAGAAAGAAAAACAGAGCTGGAGGAATCAGGCTTCCTGACTTCAGACTGTACTACAAAGCTACAGTAATCAAGACAGTATGGTACTGGCACAAAAACCGAAATATAGATCAATGGAACAGGATAGAAAGCCCAGAGATAAACCCACGCACATATGGTCACCTTATCTTTGATAAAGGAGGCAAGACTTTACAATGGAGAAAGGACAGCCTCTTCAATAAGTGGTGCTTATTGGACAGCTACCTGTGAAAGAATGAAATTAGAACACTCCCTAACACCATACACAAAAATAAACTCAAAATGGATTCAAGACCTAAATGTAAGGCCAGACACTATAAAACTCTTCGAGGAAAACATAGGCAGAACACTCTATGACATAAATCACAGCAAGATCCTTTTTGACCCACCTCCTAGAGAAATGGAAATAAAAACAAAAATAAACAAATGGGACCTAATGAAACTTAAAAGCTTTTGGACAGCAAAGAAAACCATAAACAAGACGAAAAGACAACCCTCAAAATGGGAGAAAATATCTGCAAATGAAGCAACTGACAAAGGATTAATCTCCAAAATTTACAAGCAGCTCATGCAGCTCAATATCAAAAAAAAAACAACCCAATCCAAAAATGGGCAGAAGACCTAAATAGACATTTTTCCAAAGAAGATATACAGATTGCCAACAAACACATGAAAGGATGCTCAACATCACTAATCATTAGAGAAATGCAAATTAAAACTACCATGAGGTGTCACCTCATACCAGTCAGAATGGCCATCGTCAAAATATCTACAAACAATAAATGCTGGAGAGGGTGTGGAGAGAAGGGAACCCTCTTGTGCTGTTGGTGGGAATGTAAATTGATACAGCCACTACGGAGAACAGTATGGAGGTTCCTTACAAAACTAAAAATAGAACTACCATACGACCCAGCAATCCCACTACTGGGCATATACCCTGAGAAAACCATAATTCAAAAAGAGTCATGTACCACAATGTTCATTGCAGCTCTATTTACAGTAGCCAGGACATGGAAGCAACCTAAGTGTCCATCATTGGATGAATGGATAAAGAAGATGTGGCACATATATACAATGGAATATTACTCAGCCATAAAAGGAAATGAAATTGAGTTATTTGTAGTGGGGTGGATGGACCTAGAGGCTGTCATATAGAGTCAAGTAAGTCAGAAAGGGAAAAACAAATGCCGTATGCTAACACATATATATGTAATCTAAAAAAAAAAAAAAAAAAAAAAAAAGGTTTTGAAGAACCTAGGGGCAGGACAGGAATAAAGACGCAGACATAGAGAAAGGACTTGGGGACATGGGGAGGGGAAAGGGTAAGCTTGGACGTAGTGAGAGAATGGAATTGACATATATACACTATCAAATGTAAAATAGGTAGCTAGTGGGAAGCAGCCACATAGCACAGGGAGATCAGCTCGGTGCTTTGTGACCACCTAGAGGGATGGGATAGGGAGGGTGAGAGGGAGATGCAAGAGGGAGGGGATATGGGGATATATGTATACGAATAACTGATTCACTTTGTTATACAGCAGAAACTAACACACCATTGTAAGGCAATTATTCTCCAATAAAGATGTTAAAAAAAAAAAGGTCTCTTAGTAACTCTTTGTCCTCTTTGTAATGGGCTTATTTGTTTCAATTCTATATGAGACTTTACAGTTTGAAAGTTCTGTCCAGTAACAAAATAACTTGGCTGCATTGTTCACTTGAAAATGATAATGTAATTGCCTCGCCTTCCTTTCTAACATGGAATTTTGGCTTGCTTAGAGCTTCTTCTCTGTTCTAACATTCACTCACAGCAATTACTTCATTCACTTGTGTTTCTAAGAAACTTTAAAACTCCTGGAGGCAGGTGGGTGGAGGTGGGAGGAGGGGTAGTGTTTTAGAAATCATGATTAACCCACCAAGTTGTTGGGTAATATTGTGAATTCAATCTGTCTAACACTCATTCTCTTCATTTATAAAGTGAGGATAATAGTGCATGCCTCACATCTCGCACAAATTGAAGGCATCACTTTGGTACACTATAAGTATCAAGTATAAAGTTATTTTTGAGCATTTGCATATATGAATTATGGTAGTAATAATAAATAGTAAGTAACTACTTTGTGTCTAGTATTATTCTAGTTATTTCCAATTTAATCCTTACAATACTTGAATGAGGTAGCTTTATTATTACCCCATTTTACAGATGAAGAAACTGAGACAGAGGTTAAGGTTCTTGCCTAAGGTTATACTGCTAGTAAATGGTCACCTTACGAATTGAACCCAGGCAGTCTGGCTCCAGAATGCAGAACTTGCAACAATGCCAAGAAATAATTTTCACCAAGTTTCGCTGGAACCAGGATTGAAAACTGTCTCAAATACTGCCTCTATGGCTATGGCAGCACTGAGTAGATACTCCTACATTAATGGAAATTAAACATTCTCCTTGGCTGATCTTATTCCTCAAATCATTTTCAGCTGTTACAGAGCCTTGGAATTGCTGGAAATGTTTAAACACCACATTGTTGATTTAACTTATTCGTTGTTTTGCAATCCCCTAAAATTCTCTTTCTGTGTTAATGTTAATGGTGTGTCACTATGTGATACTAAATGGATGACTGTTGCCCTCACACGTTGAGGCTTATTGATGTTATGGATGCAGAGTCTCAGAGATGTAGATTGTGTTATGACGAGCCCAGCAGACAGTCCTCTTGGGAGTATATGACCAAGTGAGATCCCCAGAAAACTCAGGAGCCTGGAGTGGCCTGGTTCATTCTGGAATTCACTGAAGATTCAGATCAGATTTGGAGGAACTGCACTGGGCAGAGACAGTGTGCGCTCGCTATGTTTATTGAATGCTGCCTCTCAAATCACAGAAGAACACCTGATTTAGTCTGGTCTTCAGGTATTAAGTAATTCCAGTTAAAGTTCTCTGATGCCACTTCTGATAAGCTCAGTGTCTGTGAAGTCCTATACTAAATTTGATTGGACCAACTTCAGGATGGGAACAAGAAGGCAATGTGAAGAAAAGAATTCCAATCTATCTATTTGACCTTATAATGATAAGAAAAGTGTCAGTCGTTGATTTATTTAGCACTTATAAAGAAATTTCACAAATAATTGTATTTAATCCTCCTAAATTCTTATGGCTTCCATCGGATAAGCATTATTAGCCACATTTCCAATGTGAGAAGTAAGACGCAAAATAACCAAACCAGTAAGTGTTCCACTGTGGACTTAAACACAAGCCTTAGGCACCAAGCCTTCTTACTGCCTTATGCAGTGTCTCTTTTATTTCTTGTTATCGTTCAATGCTTAGAGGCAACTGTCAGTTTTCCATACTGTCTCATATAATATGTTACTCCCAAATCCAAATGGTAGACCACAACATTCTAAAATCCAGAAGGCAAAGAGGCTAAGTGCTGGAAAAATGGAGTGCTGAAAAGGGAGTATTATGGGTGGAGCTGGGGGTGGATGTAGTGAATTAATTAACATAGTTTGCCCTTCCATGCTTATTCTTTCTCAGTACTAAATAGTAGGCAACAATAAGAGTCCCAGAAAGAATTTTTAATCAAATTTAATTTGTTCCAATGATAGAGCCAGAGGGAATAGAGGAGCATTAACATTTATTGGAGTATTTTGCAACTTCACTGAATGCTATCTAAACGTTGCATTTCTTCATCTTTACCACAACCCAAGTAGGCAATGGCGCCTCCGTTTTACAGATGAATAAATTTAGAGTAAGAGGTGGAAGTACTTTGCCTGAGCTCATGCAACTTAGACTTTCTGTGCCAGAATTTGAAACCAGAAGGCTGCCTCTCTACAGCCTGGAGGATAGAGTAAGTGCTGAAAACACCAGTCTGCAACAATGTGTTATAAACACTTGCCACCAGCATACATTTTTAATGAAAATTTTTATACAGGAAATGAGAACATGAAGTGCATAGAATGAATCACCACTTTTTGAATGCATACTTCCTTTTTCTGCTGTTACCTGCTACTGAATTTAGTTTGTCTTGACCACATCGACCACTGATGTGACTGTAAAATACCCTGAACTGTATTTTCACTAATATTTAAGTCAGCCGAGAACTGAGATGGGTTTTGTAGAATCCTGTGTGGTGTCTTCTTCAACATTGTGCCTTGTTCTTGTTTTTGTTTTTACATCTGAATTGGGAATGAAGGCACCTGCTTGCCACTAAGTGTACACTTTTAAACAAATTTATTTATTTATTTATTTTTGGCTGTGTTGGGTCTTCGTTGCTGCGTGCGGGCTTTCTCTAGTTGTGGTGAGCGGGGGCTACTCTTCATCGCGGTGTGCTGGCTTCTCATTGCGGTGGCTTCTCTTGTTGCAGAGCATGGGCTCTAGGTGCGTGGGCTTCAGTAGTTGTGGCACATGGGCTCAGTAGTTGTGGCTCGCGGGCTCTAGAGCACAGGCTCTGTAGCTGTGGCGCACGGGCTTAGTTGCTCCGCAGCATGTGGAATCTTCCCGGACCAGGGCTCGAACCCGTGTCCCCTTCATTGGCAGGCGGATTCTTAACCACGGCACCACCAGGGAAGCCCTAAGTCTACATTTTTAAAGTCTGGTGAAAGGATGTGTATAAAACCTTCTGAGATGCTTTCAGAAAATGAAGAGATCTATAACTAGACATACATGAAAGGGCACCAGACTCTGGCTTTGGGCTTTTCCATGAAGGGTTTTCTCTTCTACATTTTAAAATTTCTGGAACATTCCTGTGGTGATTATTTTTATCCTGTCTGAACTAAAGCCTAGTTTTAACTGTTCAGTATTCACAGAGCCAAGTGAATCAGGCCCCAGGATGGCTCGAACCTGGCCAGTTGAAGGGCCCACATTCCTGCAGGATAAGGTCTCTGTTACCAACTTCCACATGCATTCATGTGAAGGTTATTTTTCCATTCGGGCTCTCTTAGCCACAGTAATTTTCCACGTCTCCCATCCTTTAGCCTTATACCCTGTTGAAGACTTCTGTTGAACGATGAACACCAGCTGAAATGATCTTCCCTGGAAACTATGGAGGAATGACCACTTGAGCGCAGACTCTGTAACTGTTTTATTGTCTCAGACTGTGCTCATCAGACTGCCAGCCAAGTCAATTTCAACTTTTTTTGGAGCCAGATTTGTTCTTATGCTTTTAGGAAAATGGCCATATTTCCATTTCCTTTCTTGATATACTTATTTTCTTTTTATTGCAGTGCATGTATACTTTGACACTGGAAATCTAACAAGGCTTTCTTATTGGTTGCTCACTTAGTATACTACTGGTTCAAGTTATTGAGGTGGACAAGTCTTACAGTTATAAAACCTATGTGTACCTAGGGAACAATCAAATAGCAAAGGAAAATTCATGTTATGAGGTCCGTCCCGAGAATAAAACAGAAGAGAAGAGGCTATCACATTTTGGCAGGATAACTGTAAGTTAACCAGTTAAACTTGTCTCAACTCTCCTGTTCATACGCTTAGGTAAGTATATTTGTTGCTGGTAGTGTGAAGACATCCAAAGATGTTCTCACGGCTTGGCTTTTTAGATATTTATCTTACGAAGGTATAACTGCAGCAGACTGCTGGGGTGTCACCTAGGCAGGACTGCATGAAAAAAGATGCTTAGTTTGTTATTTGTTTGTAATATCACATCGGTCTATGTGTGGGAGTCTGAGGTCAAATAGTTATGGGCTCTACGTAGCCCTCTGTAATCTTTCTGAGCGCTTCCGCTTTGTGGCTGGGACTGCTGTGACCCTCGCAGTAACGTTAGCTTTACTTGATCTCCATGGCCAATCTTGACCTTGGCTGGAGAGATTTAAGGAGCTCCAACAGAATTCTCATCTTTACCAAATGACACCTATTTTTATCTGGTTCTGACCTTGTATCCAGTCCTTAGAAGTGGACTGCTGCCTGATTCCAAGACTATAAAGCTACAGGAAGTAAGACAGAAGGTATCAATGCAGAGACAGACAAATAGACCAGTAGAACAGAAAGAAGTTTAGAAATAGGCTTATACAATTGATTTTTTTTTTTTTTAACTTTTGGGTTTTATTTATTTATTTATTTATGGCTGTGTTGGGTCTTCGTTTCTGTGCGAGGGCTTTCTCTAGTTGCGGCAAGTGGGGGCCACTCTTCATCGCGGTGCGCGGGCCTCTCATTATCGCGGCCTCTCTTGTTGCGGAGCACAGGCTCCAGACGCGCAGGCTCAGCAATTGTGGCTCACGGGCCTAGTTGCTCCGCGGCATGTGGGATCCTCCCAGACCAGGGCTCGAACCCATGTCCCCTGCATTGGCAGGCAGAGTCTCAACCACTGCGCCACCAGGGAAGCCCTACAACTGATTTTTGACGAATGTGCCAAGCCAGTTAATTCAATGGGGAAAGGATAATCTTCATGACAAATGATGCTGGAACAATTGGACAGTCATGTGCAACAAAATTAATCCCGATCCTTCCTTCACACTATATACAAAAAATAACTCAAAATGGATTGTAGACCCAAATGTAAGAGTTAAGACTAACAACAACAAACAGACCGAACAAGAAGAGCCCATAGGAGTAAATCGTAGTGACATTGGTTTGCCAAGACTTAATAAGCTCCTATCTCAGCATTGTGCCTGGTCCCTGGTAACTACAGGACCTGCTTCACCCTCTTCCCCCAGTTTAACGGTCTATACATCCTTTTTTTTAAAAAAATTTTATTTTATACTGGAGCATAGCCGATTAACAATGTTGTGTTAGTTTCAGGTGTACAGCAAAGTTATTCAGTTATATAGGTACACGTATCTATTTTCTTTTTCAAATTCTTTTCCCATTTAGGTTAGAATGCTGCTTAGAATATTGAGCAGCATTCCGTGTGCTATCCAGTAGGTCCTTGTTGGTTACCTATTTTAAATACAGCAATGTGTACATTCTTACCAATTTTGCTCTTACCTGTCTGTTTCTATTTTTGAGTATTGCATACTACTGGATTCTCCCCTGCTGTGGCTGTGCTTTCTCTCCCCTTTGGGCTCTGCGGTTATTTCATATCTTGCCCTCATCAGCTATGACACCTGAATAACAGTGTACTTTTGCCTCGCTCTCTACATTAATGTTTACCACATTTTATTTCACTCACTGAACTGAAAATGCTCTAATTCCTCATCGTGTTCCATCCCCAAACTTGACCTTCATCACTTGTTAAATCTTTTCCTGATACTGGCCCCTAAAGTCTGACTAGTTCTTGTCTATGACATGGTGTGGTCAAATTTTCAGAGCATGTTGCAATAATGCACCATTTTGCTAATTTGTGCTGGCATGTTATAGATCCATGCAAATCTTTAAGTAGGGAAAGATAAAAGTCTCTACAGCTTAAATTTTCTTTTATATTTGATACTCAAGACCTAACACAGACCTGGATTTTTGTTTTACACGTCCTTGGGAATGAAATTTTGCATTTGCTTTATTTCCCTTTGTTATGTAGAAGCTCTGTTTGCCTCCATTTTCCCTCATCTGTTTGCATTTCTTCTTTCTCTTGCATCCATCTGAAATATGAATGCCAACATATCTTCTTTTCATATCTGACTTATCTGCAAATCTTTCTTTTCTTTTAGCATCTTGCTCTGTCCACCTCAGTACTCATGCTTGTGCCTGTGTTTCTGTTTTCACTTGTTCATTCCTTGTTCATGAGTCTCTCTTCTCCCTTATTCACTTCTGATTTTCTCTGATTTCTTTGATTAAGATAGAAGCAGCTACTGCATCACCAAATGGCTGGATAAAAAGTGATGCCTCATGCACTTCAAGGTTAGCAAATTTTTCTACATGATCTAAATGTAGGACTGTTTCTATGAAGCAGTGGTTGCCTTGACAGTTAAGGAATTTTTTGACTCTCTGATCAGCTGTTTTCCAGTCATGTAAACACTGCTGTACTTGGAGACCATGTCTACGCAAAAGTCTCTCCAGTAGCTTCTACGTTCCCTTGGGGCTCATCTTTTCTCCTCCTTTCTGTCATACTTCCCTGAGTATAAAGAATGTTACTCAAGTCTTGGGCCAACATTTCAGCTCCTGATTCATAAACAATTTTATAAGCCTATCTCATTCTGAATTTGGAAGTTTGTGTGATTACCCACAGGAAAGAAATGCCTTAAGATTTCATTCAAACTCCAGTTTATCTGGAATTGCTGATAACCTTTATTCAGATTCCATTGTCAAAGGACTTCTGACCCACGGCCCTGATTTCCCCTATAGGAATTATATTTCTGGATGGAAAGGTTATCAAAACTTTTCCAAGTAACTTTGCTTTTCATCCATCTGGTACAGTGTATTGTTAAGACTACTTAGGCTCTTGAGGAACAGAATTAAATTTAAAGAAGGTATGCTATACAAGCTATTGGCCAATTTAAAAAAAAAAGGTGAAATATGAAGCAACTCCAACTTCTCAAGAATATTGCCTTTAGTAGAAAAAGTTAATGGAATAAAAAAAGCTTGTTTTATCCATTTGTTCTCACTGCATTTATCTACAGTGATATCATCATTTCCCTTTGGGGGGTTCTGTACAGAAGCTACCAGAAATGACATGTACCTTCAGTTCTCCTGACTTTGCATCACCAAACTGATTTTGCTTTTCCTCAGCGTGGTGTTTATTTACAGAAACTTGCCCATTTACTGAAACATGAATGACTTTGACTCAAACTTGGAGAAACAATAAACATCATTTAGCCGCACATTTAGCCGCACTGAACCTGTCAACACCTGGGAATAAGGTCATGCAATGGCCACCGTACTTCACGTGAGTCAAACACACCAAGCAGTGAACTAATTAGACTTAAGAGAGCTGGCTTTCATTCCCGCAGACAGTGGAACCAGTTATTTCTCAGGGAAGGGTTTATTTTTACTCCAGGGCAAGGGTCTGTAACTCCTTGTAATACCCCTGAACGGTTCTCCAAATCAGGCCAGATGAAATTGGCAATTCAGAGATAGTTACCTTGATGTGTAAACGGTAGGGTCTTTAATTAGGCTCATTTACATTATTGAGAAAGGAGCCTTGGAATCCATATGTGCAAGGATGAAATTAAAAGAGAATCATCTGCCTCTTAATTCTATATATGAGGGAAATTCATAAAACAACAGCAACAAACCTTAAAATGGTTCTTAGCAATCTACTTACTAGCCATAAACAGTCTTTCCTGTAGTTTGAATGCCTGATGCATATTCGGTTATCATCTCTCTATTTAAATGTTCTTCATGTCTATTACTTATGGCTCATTTTTATCTTGAATTTAATACCTGAAGGATTCAAAGTTATTTAAAGGATTCAAAACCTCCAGCTATTCCCCAAAGCTGTAATCTCTGAGACAGAAAACTTTCTGATTAGAAAAACAGACACCTGCTTTGGCTCCTTGAAACACTATGAGAGATATTGCCCAAGATTTTTGGTGGCTTTTCTCTGTGTGTATTAGATAAATTTTAGAAGATTAGGGCTTAAAATTTCACTTTAGATTTTAAAAAATCATGTAATAGGGTTCTTCCATAAGCCTTACTTTATTCAGATACACACATGTGGGTTCTGTAATTATGTCTCTAGAAGATAAACTACATATTAAAAATTGTTTGTATTCACTTTTATGTTTGCATGCTATTTACATGCCAGAAAATTTCTCAGAATGTGGCTCAAGTGGATCTTACTATAAGCTGGTATATGGTATATGGCTAATTTGCCATCATATGTGTAGAAAACACCCACATTCCTGGTGTGACCACATTATGATGGTTACTGATGTCAGCACACACTTTAGTCCAAGTTACATTTGAACACCCTGTGTCAACCAATCCAAGGTGTGGAAATAAGCAGAGGCTATATTTCTTTCTGTGGTATCGGAATTGATATAGAGATATACCTTTTGACTAAGTTAATCAACACTTCCATATGTGTGGTAGTATCATCAGCAAAGATCCAGGCTACAGTAAAATTTCTTTATTAGCAAACTATGGGTTGATCAGTTTGCTTGAAAGTTGTGGTTTCAGTGTGCCTGAAATAGTTCAGTGTCCATGGATCCAGACATGTTCACCATTCCCCATGGTCTTGGGGGAGCCACAGGGCCCACTTTTGAAACTTGGAGTCTCGGAACATGATAATGGAGAGAGACCTAAATGCCTATTACACTAACTGACTCGTAGATGTAGGAACTATATAAGGAGAAAGTAAATGACTTACAAACCTGGCATCTCACAAAGCCTTGATGAAAACTCGGATCATTTGACCCAGTTCATTGCTGCAGCCAGTGATACTATTACTGTATCTTGGGTGCTCTGCTCTGTACAAAGCTTGTTGCCATCACCAGAACCTTGGTGCTGTTGGAGCCCCTAATTTTGATGGTTGAGAGTCATTTTTGGGTAAAGGGGTGTTTGTAATCCTTACCTTGTTCAAAATACTATGAAAACTTTACAGAAAAAATTAGTCTTTTGTTTATGTGCCTACCCCTAAGTTTACAATCATTTGGAAATTTTTCTTTTGGTTTGCAGTAGAAACTGGAACTACAGGTTCTACATAGAGAAATAGATAATTTCACAATATTTGCTAAAGACTTACATTTTTAGGTCTAGTTAGATATAAACTTTGAGAAGTTGTGAATGCATAGATTTATGTGAATCACATGTCAAATTGCAGAATAACATTGGTAAGCAGTAAGGATGTACATACACATGTATAGTTATTATTACAGTAAAGAAAATTTGGAACTACAAAGTCTAGACAATGACTATCTAATAGATATGTCAATTTGAAAAAAATAATTAGTCTAGTGTATGTGACAATCAGTTTTAATTAGGAAATGGTCGTATATTCCCTCAAACTCATTTTATATAAAATTATCAATATTGAGCATTCTGGGAATTACTTACATGAAGGGTAGACTATGCAGTATATATGTTGTAGAATCAGATGCATTTAGAAAAAGAGGCTAAAGTGACATTATAAAAATGGAAGTGAGAACGATCCCATTCGTAATAATGTGGGGAAAAAGCCATGAAATACCTAGGAATGAATTTAATGAGAAAAACTATGAAGAGCACTATAAAATTATATTGAAAGACATAAAACAAAACCCAAATAAGTGGAAAGACAGACCATGTTCTGCATAAAAAGACAGTATCATAAAAATGTCACTTCTTTTGAAATTAACATATAAATTTAATGCAGTCTCAATCAGAATTTTTTTTCTCTTTTGGAACACATAAGTGATTCTAAATAGGGATATATGTATACATATAGCTGACTCACTTTGTTGTACAGCAGAAACTAACACAACATTGTAAAGCAATGATACGCCAATAAAGATATTTAAAAAATAAAGTGTTTAGAAGAATAAATGAGTGAAAATTGCCAAGAAATTTTGAAATAGAACAAGAGCAAAGAAGCTTGCCCTACTAGACATGAAAACCTAATACAAAGCTGCTTTAAATAAAACAGTGCAGTACTGGCCTGCGATAAACAGTTTTATAGAACAAATAGAGATCATTTAACATATAATTAAAGAAGGCATTGTAAGTCAGTGAATAAATTATATATTATTCAATTAATGAAATAGAAAGAACTGCCCATACTTTTGTAGAAATTACAGCTTCATACTTCATTACATAACAACGAATTACAGATGAATGAAAAATCTGAATGCTACAAAATAAGACCACAACAGTCTTGGAAGACACTATAAGAGAATATTTGTGTAATCATCCTGTGGTGATGGGTTTTTCTTTAAGCAAGACCAAAACCATAAGAATATAAAGAAAAAACCGACATACTTGATTTCATGAAATTTAAGAACATGTAGTGGACATTTTAAATGTTTTAAATGTTTCCTCACTGTTTCCTCACTGGCTACCGACTTTTGAATGTCATTCAGATGTTTGCGGAATTACCTCCTTTATAAATTCTGCCTTCCTAAAACAGAAGCCAGAAATCCACTTTCCCAGGCTCCCTTGCAGCTAGTGTTGAGACTGGTCTCACGATTCACATGGGCCCATTGTAATTTCTGATTCAGAAAAAGTGAAATGAAGAAGGAGGTGCCTCATGGAATTAATTATATTGAAAGTGACAGAGAAACGTCCAGCTGTTGGCAGTGACATCCTGCTCATTGGAAGTTGGAAGAGAGCAGTGTATCTGGTGTAACAATGCATCAGCTTAATTTGGACACTTCCCCTAGCTTTGTAGCCTCAGAGATCAACTGTTTGTTTCTTCTTGGAACTTCTGTGATCTCTGTAATACTCTTCAATAAATTATATTTCTGCTTACACTAGTAGGAGTGAATTGTGTTTGCAACCAAGAATTATGACAGAGTCACTTCCTTAAAAGGACAAAAGACAAATGATAGTCTGGGAGAAGAAGATTACAATCCAAATAACAAAGGGTCAAAACAACTAAAGAGGAAAAAATATGCAAATGATATAAACAGGCAATCCACTAAAGAAAAAAATGCAAATAAAAAGCTGCATAACCTCCTAGATAATTCGGGAAACAATAATAAAATCACAAGTTTCAACCATCACATTTGTTTAAACTCAAAATATGGTTAGAATTAAGGGCTTGTAAGAATGTAGGAAAATAACTACTCTTATACCCCGTTGGTAGGAATGTATGGGCCTGAGGCCTTGTGACCTGGTAATACCTTATATAGTGAAAATGTGGGTACTCATTGATCTGTAGTTTCATTCACAGAGATTTATTCAAGAACAAAAGCATTCAATTTCTAAGACAGGCAAACGCAAACACACATAAATCCAAACACAGGAATGTTTATCACAGCTTTCCTTGGAATAGGAAACAACTGAAATGATCATCAGGAGAATGATGGTATAAGGACAGTTATATTTCTGTAGCCTAGAATTCTCTAGCACTGTTTAAGTGGGTCTATCTGTATCAGCTTGGAAGACTGTTCTTGATATATTTTTAAATGAAAATGTCAAGTTACAATCTTACCCAATATAAAAGATTATATGTGTAAATATATTTCATAAAAACTTAATATTATAGAAGATACATACCAAATTGTTACTACCGTGGAGGAGATGTTGGATGTGGGAAGGAGAAATGATAAGCTTTAGCTGTTTCTTTGTGGTTTGCATTTGACACTATTGCTTTTATAATCAAAATGATTGTGGAAAATGCTTGGTAGTGAATACCCTGTACCATCATCACAGTTCCACCCAACAGCACATTGTTTGTCAAATGGAGAGGTGTAGTCGGTCATCCACTGTACTTTCCCTGCTCTAACTGCCTGAGCCATGAGCCACAATGCCCTCAGCAAGAGTGTCCCCATCAGGCAGGGATTCTCAATCCTACGCCAAGCTCTCATAGAAACACTTTGATTCCACGCATCTCATCCCCTCTGAAGAGCACATTTCCTACTTCTTCATTCTTTGGCTTTCTCAGTTGTTGCAAAGGAACTGAACGATTGCCATGACTACCAATCATTGAAACAGATCAAAGTTCAGTGGAAAGGACTTGGATGCTGGGTCTTGATGAATTTATTGGGAGAAAAAAAGGCACCTGCTCAAACTTCCTTGCAGATTTCCTTAGGGATGTGCGGCCATTCAGCTTATCTCCCTAAACTCCCATTAAATTATAAGAAGGCAAACACAGTTATTATTAGTTTATTGTTTATTACTGTCCTCGCATTAGCTTGAGATCAAATTTATGACACAGCCGAGTTGGGTTTTAGGGATTATGTGTACACTTCATAGTGCATGAAGGCCCTTCACATTTATGCCCATTTTGTAGACCTTGGAGTGTAAACCAACAATTTTTAAATGCTTCTGCTTCCATTTTCTTTTATTTTTGCAGCATTTCCTATGACATTGTGTGGCTTTGTCTAAGACTGAGAATCTCGCTCGTCTCACTTCAAATTCCTTTCAAGCAGTTTGCCATTCCAGGATAGAATAACTATAGTTTCTTGAAGTTTCTAGACAGTTTGTGTAATTTTCCACATCTGTTAGGAAGCAATCTTTTATGTTGAGAAAGTCATTCATTTCTTTCCACTTTTAACTATTGGTCTTAGGATGACACAAATGTAATTTCAAATTACAAATGTTCATTGCTAGTATATAGAAATACAATTGATTTGTATTAATTGTTTGTATCCTGCAACCTTACTAAGGTTACTTATTAATTCTAGTACCTTTTTTCTCAGTCCTTTGGGATTTTCCATGTAGATGATTGTGATTGTGTCATATGTAAATAAATGCAATTATAGTTCTTTCTTTCTAATTTGTGTGTATTTTGTTTGCCATGACTTACTGCATTAGCTGGGACTCTAGTACAATACTGAATGGAAGTGATGACAACATACATTCTTGCCAATCTTAGGGGGAAAAAACACTCAGTCTTTCACCATTAAATATATTGTTAGTTGTAGGTTTTTTATAGACATCCTTTGTCAGGTTGAAGAAGTTTTCTTTTAATCTTAGTTTGCTGAGAGTTTTTATTATGAATGGATGTTTTGATTTTGTCAAATGCCTTTTTTGTCACTGTTGATCATCTATTGAGATGATCATATGGTTTTTATTTTTCAGTCTTCGAATTAAATTAAGCACTTTTTGAATACTGAACCAACTTTCCATTCCTGGGGGAAAAAAACCCACTTGCTCATAATGTTATCCTTTTACATATTGCTGGATTTAATTTGCTATTTTGTTAAGAATTTTTTATCCGTGTTTGTAAGGGATATTGGTCTGTCATTCTTCTTATCTTGAAATGTCTTTGGTTTTGGTATTGCTGATCTCTTTAACATGTCTTGAGAAGTATTCTTTTATCCTATATTTTCTGAGAAAGCTTGTGGGGAGTTGGTATTACTTCTTTTTTAAAAATATTTAGTAGGCTTCACTGGTGAAGCATTCAGGACCTGAAGTTTTCTTTGTGGAAATGTCTTTTCACTGTACATTTAGTTTAATGGGTAAATGGCTATTAAGGTTTTTTTTTTTTTTCTTCAATGAAATTTGGTAATTCATGTCTCTCAAGGAATTTTTCTGTTTCATCCATTTTATCAAAATTATTGGCCCAAAGATTTTCAAAATACTATCTTACTATTCTTTCACGTCTGTAAGATCTGTAATGATGTGTCCTCTTTCATTACTGAGATTGGTAATTCTTTCAGAGTTTCTCTTTCTTCTTCTCCCTCTCTTACTCTCACCCTCTCTGCACTTCAGTCTGGCTAAAGGTTTAGCAATTTTCTTGATCTTTTTAAAGGACCAGATTTTGTCGCTTTATTATTTTTCTGCTACAGTTGTATTGACTTCAGCTCTTATCATCATTATTTTTCTTTCTACTTACTTGGGCTTTAATTTGCTTTTATTTTTCTAGTAACTTAGGGTATATACTTAGATTACTGATTTAAGAGCTTCTTTTCTGATATAAGCATTTGATGGTATAAACAAACCCTAATTACTGCTTTAGCTGCATCTCACAAGTTTTGATATGTGTATTTTTATTTTCAATTCATTCCAAATATTTTTTGATTTTGCTGTGACTTCTCATGTGTTATTATTTCTAAATATTTCCTTAATTTTTCTCTGTTTATAAATATATTAGGATTTTCCAGATTTCTTTCAGTTACTGACTTCAGGCTTAATTCCAGTGTTATTAGGAAACATACTTTGTATGACTTCAGTCATTTTAAGTTTGTTGAGATTTCTTTTATGACACAGAGTATGTTCTAGTTTTATGTTGGAAAAAATTTTTGTGCTCTTCAATGTATATATTTAGCTATATCGGGTTTGAGTGTTCTTTAAATGTCAATTAGGTCAACTTGGTAAATAGTATTGTTCAGATCTTCTGTATCCTTACTCGTTTTTCTATGTACTTGTTTTATCAATTATTGAGCGAGGAGTGTTGAAGTCTCTCTAAACTATGGATTTCTTTATTTCTCTTTGCAGTTCTGTTAGCTTTTGCTTCATATATTTTGAACCTCTGTTGTTACATGCATACACACTTAGGATTATGGTGCCTTCTTAGTGAATTGGCCCTTTATAATTATAAAACGTCCTTCTCTATCTCAGGTAATATTTCTTTATCTGAAATCTACTTTGCCTGATAATATAGCCATCCAAACTTTCTTTTGATTAGTTTTTCATCCATTTTCTTTAATCTATCTATGTCTTTTTACTTAAGTGGATTTCTTACATATATAGTTTGATCTTGCTTTTAAAAGTCCATTTATTGTCCCTTCAATCTATTTTTTTCCAATTTGGGTGTTCATACTATTTATATTTAATGTAATTATTGATATGATTGGCTTTCATAGCTATCATCTTCCTAGTCATTTTATTTTCATTCTTTTTGTTTTATTTTCCTTTCTTCCTCTTTTCCTGCCTTCTTTTGGATTGTTTTGTGTTGTTATGATTCCATCGTGTCTTTACTCTTGTTTTTTAGTTTTCTTTCTTTATTAATTCTTTATTGGGGGAAGTCTCTAGGCTTTACAATATGTATAATTAACTCATTGCCATCTACATTCAAATAATACTATAGAATTTTATATATAGTGTAAGAATCTTACAACAGAACCTTACATCTTTTTCCTCTTTCCCATCCTTTGTGCTATTGTGGCCATGTATTTTACCTCTACATATGTTATAAACCCACAACCCATGTAACTCTGTTGCTTAGACATTCAATTATCTTTAGAAGTGATTAAAAATAATAAAAATGTCTTTAATATTCACCTTCACTTTATTTTTTCTGGATTTCAACATTACCTTTTAACGATTCAGATTTTCATCAGATACCATGTCTTCTTTCTGAAGAACTTCCTTTAACATGTTTTGTTGTTGTTGTTGGTTTGCTTTTTGATAATAAATTCTTTCAGCTTTTGTTTGTCTGATAAAGTGTTTACTGTGATTTCAATTTTGAAAGATGTTTTCACAGGGTATAGGATTCTGGGTTGACTGTTTTTCTTTAGTACATTAAGAATGTTACTTTATTTCCTTCTGTATTGCGTGGCATCTGACAGGGAGTTTGCTGTCATTCCTACCTTTAATTCTCATTTTGTTAAGGTACTTTTCTCCCCTCTGTGGCTTAAGGATTATACTTTCAATAAAAGTAAGATCCAGGACGATGGGGAATGTTTCATGCCTGCCCCCAGCAGTTGCTGAGAACAGCTCTCTCTATTCTCCCAATCTGTCCCCAATTTTTGCCATGAGCACCGGGGTGGGGCAGGGGAAGCCAGTGACAAAGCAGATTAGTGAGTGAAACTCTACCCCTCTCTTGGACTTTCCAGCTATTGTAGACTGGCCACCCTCACCCCCACCCCAGTCCAACTGTGGCCTTTAAGAATCCATTACACTTGTAGCTGATTTCTTTTTAGCTGTTTGCATGGTGGCCATCTCTTCCTCCCATGCTCTGCCAAAGGCTGTCTCCTGTCTCTTCTGGGAATTGGTTTCATTTGCTTTATGAGCTCAACTTTCAGATGAGGATCACAATTTTCTGATTTTCATTGCTACAGGGGGAACAACATTATTTTGCAACTTTCTGCACCCTAATTCACTGTAGTTTTGGAGCAGTTCACCATCCTGGATGCTCTTTTCTGGGCAGATTACAATTTATAGCCCACTTAAATTACCCCAAAATAGAAATAATGCTTCCGGTGAACAGAGTAGAGTAGGGCATATCCATAGCTGTATACTTGTCATTGTCAATTCAACTTCTACTGCATCATGCATATCATTGGATCATAATGTGTTTACTGTCAAAATATCTTCCAAGTCTTTTTCATATATCCTGCCATTGCTAAGCCATTTCTTCCCAATCCTGCACTTTAAACTGGTTTTTCAATCCCTTGATCGAAGTTTTACAAATTGTCATTTTAAATGGTAGTTTGGGGATTCATATAATCTCTTCAGATTGCCCAGATTTGGGAGATCCTGATCTTTCATTCAACAGAGTTGCTGTTCCTTCAGTAATCACTGATGAAACTATTGAATAGGTCACAGCTGAGTCCAAAGAGAGATCTGCCAGAGATACCTCTTCCCAGATTTGATATCCATTCATGAATTGCTACATTCGACTTGATAAAACCCACTTAATCTTATTTTTATCCTTTATTGTTCTTGGTCATATGATTGATTACATGGTAGTTCTGAGTTGCTTTCTCAGAAGTCCACATATATTATTCACTATATTTGCGAACTATATTTATTTGTGTAATAACCCTGTCTAGGAATAAAATGAAGTTAGTTGTACATGGTGACGCCATGCTAGTTATTAGTGATTACTGCTTCAGCTTATAGCCAGTTTCACACCATCCCTTAATAATCCACAGTAATAGCTACAGTTTGGAGAGTGCACTTGGTCATTTTTTGAAATCATAACATTTGCCCATTTATTGTCTTATTCTTCTGACATCATTTTCTACAATCATTCCAACATCATGTTCAATGATTTTAGGTGCATGTTCTGTTGGTAGTCTGGGACATTTTTAAGCTGAGGCAGAAAACTAGAACTCACTTGCATCACATAGCAGCTATTCTTTGTGTGTTTCTTTTTTCTTTTGTGGATTCATATATATTTACCTATTTATGTTCACCATTTTTAAATGGTAGTTCCTGTGCATTGTTGGGGAAAACAAAAATAATGTAGGAGCTCTCTCTTTGTCATTTCTTATTATCTCTTGGCTCCCAGCACAGCTTTTAGTCCTGCCTTGATCTTAGTTGATCATTTATTAATTTGACATCAAGTCTTTGATTTTAACCTCAGTACTCTTTCACAAGTTACATTATGACTTTGTTTGTAGGATTACTCTGTGGTGAAAATTGGAAACTTCCTGTACTTTGTTCTAATTTTTTAACAAATGAAAGAGAAAGTTTAGGGGGACATATTGATGGTCTATAGTAAATTCTAGTCACTGGTTCATAATATTGGAAGCTTAGATATAAAGGATAGTAAATATATACAAACACCAATCATAGGCTAATAGTACACATACAGACTGGTTGTAGCAGGCAGTCTTATTTGGAGTGTGCTCTTTTATTCCTTTCTATAGTTACAATAACTGCCAGAATGTTGATCAGTCCAACTTAATTTAAACCCATTTGCTTTGGACCAATTCCATCTGATGCAATCAAGCTTCATTGTCTGAGGTGAGTAGACAGTGGCAGGAAAGAAAACACCATTAAAGGCTAGTGTACTACCTGCAGGGCACTAGTTTCTAAAATTTGAACCTCTTATTCCTGGAAAAGAGGACTATACTTGATACCTTCAGCAGTGTTTCCTGGAAGTTAGAGTGAGATTGAATTGTTGAGTGTGCATTTCATTTGGGTACCCACCTCGTTCATCTAAGGAAGTTGACTGGCCGGTTTGTTCTCTGTTGACCATGGCTGTTTGGTGGTCTCAGCAGTGTAGTTGCTGATTGAAGTTGTTGTTGTTTTTTTTTTTTAATTAATTAATTTATTTATGGCTGTGTTGGGTCTTTGTTTCTGTGCTAGGGCTTTCTCTAGTTGCGGCAAGCGGGGGCCACTCTTCCTCGCGGTGCGTGGGCCTCTCACTATCACGGCCTCTCTTGTTGCGAAGCACAGGCTCCAGACGCGCAGGCTCCGTAATTGTGGCTCACGGGCCCAGTTGCTCTGCGGCATGTGGGATCCTCCCAGACCAGGGCTCGAACCCATGTCCCCTGCATTGGCAGGCAGACTCTCAACCACTGCGCCATCAGGGAAGCCTGCTGACTGAAATTTGACATCTCACACATCTATTATTTTCTTCTCTAAGCCTTCTTCCCTTCTGTATTTCATCTCTCCAGTTAGGTCACCTTCATTCAAACCATCTTTCAAGCTTAAAAATCTCACTTAGTCTTGATTCCTCCTTCCTGTGTGCCTATCTTCAGATGATATCTAGGCCTGTTGAGTCTCCCAAAGAGCCCTGCAATCTGCTCTTTCTTCCCTTCATTCCAATCACTAGACCTTCAGTTTGGGCCCTCAGTCCCTCTTGCCTGTAGGAGCCTTTCACTTGGGTTCAAATCTGTGCCCTAAAATTGTGTAACTTGGGATAAATCACCTCTTTGAGCCTCTGTTTCCTCCTCTTAAAAATGTTGACAGTAATAATACCTATTTCATAGGTGGCTGGAAATGCTAAGTGAACACAGTAACCAGTCTAGTAATGAATGTTCATTATTTGTATCCTTACTGCTGCCCCTGCCATTACCAACCCCTACTCCCCGACCCCACCAATACTGTAAATTCAATCTGACCAGTCTTCTCTCTACTTAAAATCTGGCAGAGGCTCTCATCAGCTACAAAAGCCAATTCTAACTTCTGAATGAGCCATAAATGCCCCTCTCAATCTTGACTCTCTTTAAAGCCACATCCCTGTATATTGATAATCTGTTCTTTATGTCCCTGTCTTTCTCCGTGCTAACTGAAACAGCCCATATTCACCTTCTCTACCTGACCAACTCCTACAGTTTTTCCTCAAGATTGTGTCAAAGATCTTCAGCTGCTTCCCCATATCCATTTCCCCTGCTTCCTTGGTGGTAGAACTTCTAAATTTTAGCATGTTTTGATGGGGAACCTGTTTTCCTGTAATAAAGAATACATATCCCAGAAGCTACATATGACCATGTGATTAATCTGTGCCCAGTGTTAGGTAAGTGGATATTGTGTATGTGCCTTCCGGAAAATGTCATTAAAGGAAAGGAGCATGCCTATTTCTCCCTTCTTTCCTTCTTAATGTTGACTGATGGCTGAAACCTGAGCAGCCATCTTGGACCAAGAGGTAGAAAGTCATATTTGAAAGGTGACAGTATAGAAAGATAGAAGCAACTTGGATCCTCATCTGTACTGGCCTACTAGTATGACTTTTGGTTGGCTTGGGTTTGGTGGTTCCATTAAAAACCCAACAGTGTATCCAATTTATACTGTTATTTCGGGACTTCTGCTATTTGCAGAAGAACTTATTTCTAAGAGATTAAAGTCAAGAGTCATTCTTCAGCTATGCCCTCAACACCTTTTGTGTATCCTGCAATTATATTTTTTATCAAATGACATATCTATGCTTCATTCAGTTCTCTTATCTGTAAAAGAAGGATGAAAATAAGAGCCTCCGTCTGAGGGCTGTCACCATAAGTGAGACAGTAGGTATAAAATGCTTATTAGGACCTTATCTTACTTAGAATGAGTGATTGATAAATATATAGGCTTTATTGTTGTTGCTGCTTTTTCTATCACTACCATTTCTGTATCATACATTAGCAATGACCTCTTCAAAATCTGGATCTGTGTTCTCCCAATGTTCCAGCTCAGGGTTTGACACATTAAGCAGATGTTAGCTAAGTGCCTTCTATCAATGAGTTTTAAAAAAAAAAAGGATGAAACTTGTCAGAAGCGTTGAAGTGTAGAATTTTAAAGCACAACTTGCTAGCCAGGAAAATGCAATTCTCAGACGTATTACTGAGGGAAGCATGATTGACTGATGGCCCCAAGGGCTGTACTCTGATCCATCACTGCATTTACCCCAGGGCTCTGCCTCCCATGGCTGCTCCCAGCCAAAGACTGACCATGGCAGGGATACAGGGTGAGACACAGGACTGTTTTGTCTTTGGCTCTCCGACTCTTCCCTCTTGGCTTTGCCAGAACTTTCGTAGAACTACACTGCAGTTTAAGACTCTTTCTACCTTCCTTCTTCCCATCTCTCCTTCACAAGCATCAGGAATTTTGTTCTGACAGCTGTCCCTGTATCCTGCTCCTTACACATTTTTCCTTGCAGGTATTTTTCCCAGTAGATCACTTGCGCATCTAATTCTGTCACAGTATGTTTCTTAGAGGACCCAAACTAACATATACAATGGTCATTATTAGTGTCCATTTAGATTAAGAAAGGAGGCTTCTTTATATGAACTTAAATATTGTAGTAAATTGTATTATTGTTTCAAAATATTTGCTGCCCCTTCTTGAAGGAGGACTATGCATCCCTTTTCATTAATTCCCTTGGCCACGTCATTTCTTCTGCTAATGAAATGTGAGTAGAAGTGATGTTTCTTCCAGGTGGAACCTTTAAGAGACATCATTTGGTTTGCCTTGTTCTACTCTCCTTCTGCCACAAAGTTCACAATGCGTCCAGATAGAGACTGTGCCATGAGGGTGTGAGCTACATTGGACATGTAGCATGAGTGAGGGGTAAGCTTGCATTATTTGTGTTGTCTGAGAGATTGTTTGTTACTGCGGCATAACCTTCCCTAGGTAGACTGATACATACGCTGAATTTAACTTAGTAGAGCAGTCAGCTATAACAGGAAGAGTCTACATTAAGAGCTAAAAGCAGGACCCTTCCATCTGAATCAGGGCAAGAACTTATGTTGAAGTTTCCTGTGAAAGGAAAAGTAACTGATAACATTTCTGACTTTATTATTGATTCTATGAATGGGTCTGAGGTACATCTCTTTCACTTAAAATGAAGACGTCTTTCTCCATATTCTCACATTTTTTTGTGTGCGAGGTGTTAGATCACCTGACTACTTCTTCTCAGCTTTTCTTCAGTGGAACAGAGCCATCCCACTGGTCAGGAGACTCAATGCACAGTCCAGATCCTTAGTTTATTATGTACCCTGACCACAGTCGATGTCAGTGGAATAAACAACTCATTTGTAGCTCCCCAAAAGTTCCTCACCCTTGTACACTTACAGCCCTGTTCCTTTTTTTTTTTTTTTTTTTTATAAATTTATTTATTTATTTATTTATTTTTGGCTGTGTTGGGTCTTCGTTTCTGTGCACGGGCTTTCTCCAGTTGCGGCGAGCGGGGGCCACTCTTCATCGCGGTGCGCGGGCCTCTCACTATCGCGGCCTCTCTTGTTGCGAAGCACAGGCTCCAGACGCGCAGGCTCAGTAGTTGTGGCTCACGGGCCTAGCCGCTCCGCGGCATGTGGGATCTTCCCGGACCAGGGTACGAACCCGTGTCTCCTGCATTGGCAGGCGGATTCCTAACCACTGCGCCACCAGGGAAGCCCCAGCCCTGTTCCTTTTTATCTTGTCCTTTATCTGCTGCGTAATGCTCCCCAAACTCATCCTCTGACCTTACTCCAAGGTGGAGCTAAGTGGAAAGTGGTACTTTGCATTCTCCTTTAATTACTGTTCTACTTCATTTGCATAGATCTTCTTTCATTACTGTATTATCATGATAAGGGGGGCCTCCAAGAGCCAAGGTATCTCAGAGTGGTGCATGTTTTGTTCAATTTCAGCTGTATCTTTGCTCCATTTCAACAGTTTCAAGTCTGTTCTCTGCTCCCCCCACTTTTGTGGTGGAAAGAATGTAAAGTTTCTATAGTTCCCTGCTCTATATTTTTTTGGTCTGCTTTTCACTATGGTTCTATGGTCTCCTAGAACCATACACTCTTTCCTAAACTCCTTAACTAAATCTCTTTAATTTCTGCTAACCCTGATCCCATCTTCTCCGATATAATCAATTCTAATTAAATCAATAATGCCACACTCCACAGGGAGGTTTTTTTCTGAAAGTTTTGCCCATATTTTTTCAGTCAATCCTCTGCTGTGTTAGAAGTACCATGTAACATCAGAAATTGTTTTTTTTTTTCTTTTTTAAAAAAATAAATATCAGCTTGGGTTTATGAATTTATTTATATTTTTAGGACTCATGATTAAAAGTTTCCTAACTCTGACTTTGGGTTTGAGATGAAACTGACTCTTCTCTGCTCCTGGATGATTCATTTTTAGGTTCAGTGACCTATGGCAACCACAGATGTAGCAAAGGCCAAGAGTTCCAGAGTTATGTCAACAGTGGTACACTTCAGAGCTCGATGTTGAATTGGAACCAAAAAATTATTTAGATGATTTGGTTCATTCAACACTATGAAGATCCAACTTTGATTTCTAGGGCCAACTTTAGGGCTTGGTCTGCTCTATTAATGGTGATATGCACAGAGAGAAATATAGAAACCTTTTAAAGCATTTTTCAGTGCTTTGGGTCGACAAGGCATCTTATTAACAAAAGTCACTTTTGTCATAAGCGTTTATAGGAGGTTTGAAACTATCGCTGTTGGTGGGAGCTACTAATGCTAATAATATTAGTTGCTATACAAATTATCTTGAATTTAGAAAAAAACAACCTGAATTCATGCCATGACTAAACTTTGGGTTGTGTCTATGACAGGGACCTCTATTTTCCCTACTTTTTAGGGAAGGAGAAAACCATGGTATTTAGTCCCTATATCTTTATATATATTGCTTGGCCATATAAAAATACAGCAAAGAGGGATATTTCAAGACATCTTAATGTTTCTAAATGGATTTCTTCCAGGAACATTAGGAAGTAATGCCTTTAAACTACTTGAAAGGGGGTATTATTTTAAAGAGCTTTAACTCTTTGAAATATCCTTAGAGTTTATTTTATGTGGTTGAAACACTTTTGGCCAGTATTCCATTTCTTTTTCCTCCTGTTTAAAATTAGATATATTAACAGTGTTTTCATTCAGTTTCTAAAAATGATTCTGTTTTCATAGAGAGATTTTATGCTGGAAATAATGTTCTAGGAAGTCCTTTAAAATCTGAAATTGTAAATTCAAAACTGATTTTGTAATTTGTTTTCCTAAATTTAATTCTTGCCAGCTGTCCACCTGTGCTTTTTCTTCCTATTTTGGAAAACGTATTTGATTGCTATTTTTAGGCTCCTTTGAATGTTCTACCAGATTTTCCAGGTGACCCAAATACAATTTAAGAGAGATGTTGATAGGATATTGAACAGAGTTTCCTTGGACTTTTAAAATTCATTAAAGTTAGAGAAAAAGGCTAAATAATCTGACTGAAAGTAATACTCTTGTTCTCATTCAGGACTTATAATACTTGAGAAGTATATTCGTCTATTAATCGTTTAGTTACAGGAATACTGTTTTGGAATGAATCTTAGTGACTATACCGATGGTAAACATTGATCATGAAACATAGAAACAAATTTTTAAGCAGACATTATTCTTTAGGATGAGTTTTGTCCTTTGGAGTGGTCACATGGTAAGAATGTGCAGTGATTCCAACATGTTACCACTGCTCAGACAGTTTTGGGTATCCTTGGAATTGTCTTCAGAGTCTCTGCGCCACAGAAAAAAATGAATCTCGTATTTTAGGTACATTTCATTTTTGACCCCCAATTGTACCCCCAGGCCTGAGCATCCATTTTATTTCTATGTCTTGGCTCCTCATTTATTTTGTAGTAATCAGTAAGCACATCTATAAAGAACAGAGGTTTGTTGCCATTTGTGTTTTAAATGTTTTAAACTCTGAAATTCCAAAAGGAGGAAGTCCCAAAACTATATGAACCAATGGCAGCATACTGGAAAAGGCATGTAATTCCCTGAGCAAATTACCTTGCAAGGAAGAACATGCATTTGGATGTAAGTCTGGTGCGTTGGGGAAATCAGTCTCATTGCATTTGCACTGTAATGTTACAGAGGGGGAAAACTAAGTATAGGCTTTAAAGAGTCCTGCAGGTTAGTCAAAAAGAGCTCCACTACTTGCTAACTGTGTGATTATCAGGTGTCTTTCTGAACTACCATTTCCTCAGTTTTGAAGTGGCATTGTGAGAAGCAACCTTGCATTTTAGGGTAAGCACTGGTGGTGAGCCACTTCAATGCCTGGGGTCACTCCAGGATCAGTAATGGTGCCATAAATGAGGTTGGGGTTATCGGAATGTTTGTACATAGCTCGTAGAATGCTTTATTTAGCTTCTTGTTAGTGTAGCTGTGTTATTGGCTATCAACTGTTACATTATGAAACAGATATATGATGAAGTTTCTTGTAAAGTTTTTTTTTTTTTTAATTTTATTTATTTATTTATTTATGGTTGTGTTCGGTCTTCGTTTCTGTGCGAGGGCTTTCTCTAGCTGTGGCAAGCGGGGGCTACTCTTCATCGCGGTGCGCGGGCCTCTCACTATCGCGGCCTCTCTTGTTGCGGAGCACAGGCTCCAGACGCGCAGGCTCAGTAATTGTGGCTCACGGGCCTAGTTGCTCCGCGGCACGTGGGATCTTCCCAGACCAGGGCTCGAACCCGTGTCCCCTGCATTGGCAGGCAGATTCTCAACCACTGCACCACCAGGGAAGCCCTTTGTAAAGTTTTTAAGAAGGACCAGATCCAACTGTTGACTACTTAAAAGTCTGTTGCAAAGAAATCAAGGTTTTGAAGGAAAAACATTAAAATAATGATCCATTTGAGAAAAGATCTTTAGAGATTGTTGTGTTGTATGTATAAAGTCCAACCAGACTGGGTCTGAGGTTTCTGTTTGGAAAGGAAACTCACACTATGAACTATCCCTTCACTTGAGGGAAGAACTCCAATCCACAACAACTCACATAGTTTGGAATTTGAGTTTACCTTAAGAGTTTGTTGGTTTTACCTGGAAAAGAAAAGGAGGGGGCGATTATTAGATCTCAGAGCTATAACAGAACTCCCCCTCCCCTACTATTAGGTTAGAGTTTAACCCAATCTCTCTTGACCACAAAAATGCACTTGATAATTACATTAGGTAATTCTGATGTTTTGCCATGTATGGGAGATTTTAGTGTTGCCCTATATTATCAGAAAGAGTTAAGTTTCCTTAGCTAACTGGAAGGTTTTTATTTTCTCTGACAGTATCACAACATTTCTTTCAGATAGATCATTACGATTCCAGGACTGACCTCTAGAAGGACCCCTTGAATTCACATTACTGCATCCATGTCAGTTTTCAGTCTTTGCTATGTGAATGAAGCTGATATCAACACACTTTCCCTTGAACTGCAACAGACTGGGTCAGATAGATTATCTGCATTTATTTTGGAACACAATAAATTAGCAATCAGATGAATAATGCATCAGTTGCAGTGTCTGGAATGGGAGGTTAACTCCCTGAAAAAACAATTGAGTCAAACTATACCTTATATTCAAAATGTTAAGTTTTGAGTGAACTGATGAGGATGATTATAATTTTTGTGACTTTCTGTTTGAATTAAAAAAAAACCCCCCCCCCCAAAAAATACAACAAGCAAAGTCTTTAGGAAATTAAAAAAAACAAACAAAAAAAAAACACAAAATGTTAAGTTTTATATTATTTACATATTAATTGAAGGCATTTTTGATGTAGTTGAAGTTTAAGAACCAGAATTTTTTATGATACGTATTCGTAACCCCTGATTGTTAAAAAAATGTTATATTGACATATGCAAGGTTACCTCCTGAATTTAGGCATTATCTGAAATAAATAAAGGGAGGTAGACAACTCATTAGCTGGGAAACTTTAACAAAGAAAGCAATCTCATATCTCAGTTTTCTGGATATTTTGCATCAAAGTGTTGGCCTGTAAAGACCTGAGAAGTTTATGTAATTGCTTCCATTCACCATTTCAGTTAGCTCATGTAAGGGCTCCAAAAAACTTATTTACTTACCGAGCTGAAATGTAAGGTCCTGTTTTGTGTAGATTCTCTGTTTGGAGGAAACAGGCCCGTTGCTTAGGCCTGTGGTACACTCTGCTGCCGCCCAGTGGGCTTCCATTTCCACGATTGCTCATCGATTTGCTGGATTAAATACCTACTAACATGCGGTCCATAAAATTCCCACTCTGTAGGTTCTGAGCAGTCTGTCATCTTACTAAGGACACTATTGGAAGGATTCTGCATGTTTTTTGATTGCTTTGAATGACCATTCATTTTATCATGTGAATGTTCACTCCCTGCCTTGGGATAAAATTTTTGGCATCAAACAGAAGAAGTGTACGGCTGATTTATTCCTTTATTATTTTTCATGCCTTTCAGGTGCTAGAACTTGGCCAGTAGAATGGGGTCTAGAATGGTAGCAGCATCATATGACGAAGAACACGAGGGAACACTAACTGAGACAGGGTCGTTGTAAAAATTGTCACTGTTTCCAGCTGGCTGTTTGTTTTCTCCATAAATCATATACTCCATGTGATTGATTATCTATATGCTCTATTGCTCTGGCTTCCTAGGTCTGCCCTTCCCATCTGGAATTAAATGACTCCACATAGGCCTCATTCTTAAGTCTTAACGCATCTCGTGTTCTTTGATGCACATTCTATCCAGTGATTCTTAAAACCCTTCACTGACTTATCACATGTAACAACCTTTCCCAAAATGTGTCCCTTGTAGTCGTTATTCAGCATGTAAATATTACTGAAAAATAGTTCTTTTTCTCAATACTGGGCAAAATCAAAGCTGAGAATGGTTCTTTTGGCTGGATATATGAAACTATAAATACAATAGTAGGAGCTGTGACTTCTCGGGGGTGTGTGGTAGTTTTTTTGTTTTTTTTTTAACAAGAGCAACTTCTCAGACATACCTCATGACACACACTTTGGGAAACAATGAGCCAAGATAAAGCTGTAATTCCTCTGCATGTCATACAAGGCTACTGCCTGGCTGAGGAAATTCACCTTCTGCCATTCTCGTCCTTTGTACAAGACATATTAGCCATACCAACCTACTTAACCTTTCCCCAAGATACTGCCCTGCTGACTGACTACATGATTTTCCCATCTTCCTAGAATATCCATCCCTACCTCCGAGAAGTCTTCTCTGACAATCCCAAACAGCACCCAGCAGTCTATTTTCAGTGCTTCTTTGATGCATGGAGTATTCACTCACTGAACATTTTTGAGTTTTGAGTCCTGTTCTCAGGTTCTTATTCCATGGCTTGGTCATTCTTTACTTCCTTGGTCCTCTTCCCTATCACAATCTTAACTCTTCTTCATATTTGCTTTCCTCCTGCCTACCGGAGTGGCCTGCACAGAGTAGAAAATCAGTGTGCAGTGGCTATATTCACAGCCCTTGAATGTCTGTGTGTTATGCTGTGATCGTTGAGGTTACGTAAGTTTTTAACTGTGTTAATATTTTTGCCTGATACTGTGTAGAGGGAGAGCAGTAAGTCAGGAGATCTGAGATCATTCATTTCTCTACTTAATCTTGAATATGGAGGCTGACTTTATTGAGCCTCAAGGTTGCTTATCCTTAAAATAAGACCGAGACAATCTTGGGGGTACTTTACAGCTCTAAATTTCTGTAACGCTATATCAGCTTTGCAGATGTTCTTTAAGTAATGAGTTGGTTTGCAAGCGAACTGGGGGAAGACAGATATTTTTCTCCCTCACTTTTCTCCTCTCATATCTGATGGGACTAAATCCTTTCTTGACCCCATTTTTTTGATCCTTAAAATGCAGCGTGATATTGATGCCAAGGTTTTCACTAGACTTTGTAATTTGAGAAGCACAAAATATGGTTATGTGTTTAAAATAATATGGCAAAGGGTTTTGTTATTGTATTTTTGTAAAATCTTACTCAAGCTTTTTGAAACAATGATTTTTCTGGTGTTTAGTGTCTGTCTCAGACAGTTTGCCTGAAAATGTTTCTTATGAAGATGAAAACACTCCTATTCAGTGAAATGTTTCATCTTCAGCAGTTTGCCCTGAAAGAGCTCATCTGTGTGTCGAGAAGGCTCCTTGCTTAAGGCTCCAGTTACAGAAGTAGAACCATAGGTCACCATACTGTAGGGCACTGCTCTTCATGAGGGGCTGGACAAGGAAAACGCTTGTTTAAGCATTTGAAACAGAAGATGGAATGAATGCTTTTCAGCTAGGAGAAAGCTCACGAACTGGCCTCCGAGCCAGTGTGCCACATGATAAATCCTGACTGCAGTGGAAGCAGCTTGTCATTAAGTGCGCTACCTGGGAAGTCTCGGGTCTAGCACTCCACACCTGCCATTTTATATTCTTTTATTGCAAAGCCACAAATTAAATATGATCCTTAACTTTAAAAGCGGCACTTTTTAATGCCCATGTTAAGTTCTTGTGGTGAAAATGAAAATATAAAATACCTCTCTCATGTTGGCTAAATCATCGTCATTTCCCTGTCATCATCAACAGAGCAGTAAGTCAAATTTATAGCTCATCAGTACCATGTGATTGTTTTCGAGGTAGATTAACGATTATGAAATATAATTACTGTCCTCAAGAAATTTCTGGAAAGGACAGATATTGAATGTGTAATAGATATTTTAAAAGGTGTGAGCTTTAATTCTCGTCTGTTTCTCAATGAATTCTTTTTTAAGTTTGGGGAGACTTTTCTTTTTCATTCTGGTAAGAATACTTAACATGAGATCTACCCTCTTAACAAACTTTTAAGTGTGCTAGACAGTACTGTTAACTATAGATACCGTGGTGTACAGCAGATCTGTAGAACTTAACCATCTTATATAACTGAAACTTTGTACCCTTTGAAAAGCAAGTCCCCATTTTCCCCTCCCCTCAGGTCTTGGTAACCATCATTCTACTCTCTGCTTCCATGTATTTGACTCTTACAAATACCTCATTTAAGTGTAATCATATAGTATTTGTCTTTTTGTGGCTGGCTTATTTTATTTAGCATAATGTCCTAAGGTTCATCCATGTTAACACATATGACAGGGTTTCCTTCTTTTTTAAGGCTAAATAATATTCCAGTGTATATATATAGCACATTTTCTTTATCTATCTAGGAAAGGCAGATTAAAACCACGATGAGATATCACTTTGCACCTTTTAGGATTTTAAAAAAGAAAAGTATTGGTGAGGATGTGGAGAAATTAGAACCCTTGTCCACTGTTGGTGAGAATGTAAAATGTTGCAGCCACTATGGAAAACAGTATGGAAGTTCCTCAAAAATTTAAAAATAGAATTACCATATGAAATACCAACAATCCCACTTCGAGTATTTATCCAAAAGAATTGAAATCAGGATCTTGAAGAGATATTTACATTCCCATGTTCATTGTAACATTCACAATGGCCAAGATATGGAAACAACCTAGTTTGGGGAGAACTTTATTAAAAAAGTCATCTATCATCAAAGGGAGAAATAAAGTTTTTAACAGCATGTTTCAGCATGTATATCTCAGACCGCCACGTGGATTTCGTTTCTGAGCTACCACTCTGACCAACCATTTTTTTTAATAGGGGGGAAAGAAGAGGACATTAGCAAATCCTGAATTTTTATTCCTCTTCCAGTCTCTTGCCCTAACCTCCCTTTCTCTTTAGCTTCACGTCCTCAGAAAGATGATAGTGTGAAGACCACCATTCACCTGGAACATTAAGTGTGCCAACCTCTCTTCAATGCTTTGGTCAAAGATGGTCCTGTGACTTTGTTTCTCATCTGTCTTCTGCCTCCTGCATGGGAGATGGAGCTGCCCTCCTGCCTGCACTGACAGCCTTGCCAAGTTGGCCGAGGGAGACTGAAGGGATATACATCTCATTACAGCCTCTCACTGCCAAATTCTAGTCAGTTTCAGCAACATATGTGAAAAGCTCCAAAGCAAACACAGGGAGAGGAAATAAAAATTAAATTAATCCTCTCCAAGGATAAATAAAGCACGGATGCATTGATCTTGAGTTTACAGGATGGAAATCAGAAAGACTTTGCTCGGTTTTTAATGATACTGGTGTTCAGATTCCTGATTCTTCAACCCAGAAAAAAAGGGTATATATAAATAGACCAACAAAATCTAGGTTCCCTACTAATGTCTATAGACGTAAGGAAATATGCCTCAACAGTTGATATTTATAGACATCTTCAAGATGATGTATGTGAGTTAGTCATCCTGTGAAACCAGCCTCTGTTTTGAGAGGAGAAGAATCAAACTCTTTCTTTGAGTATATTAATGTCAAAGAACAAAAGGGCATTTGGATATCACATAATTTCAGGCAGATACAAATGGCTTGAATTTCTAACTCCTCATTTCTTTTCAACCTGAGATTAAAAAAAAAAATATCCTTCTACCTGAACTATTTTTCTATTTTTTATTAAAGTATAGTTGATTTATAATATTATATTAGCTTCAGGTGTACAACATAGTGATTCAATATTTTTATGGATTATACTCCACTTAGAGTTGTTCTAAGTCATCATTTTTATGAATTGAGAAAATTGGTGCAGGGCAGGGCCCTCTAATTTTCTTTTCTTTGGATTCTTTATTACCATACAGATGACCATCTGAAATATTTGTGACCAATTCCTGGACTCTTAGTTTTCTGACCAACATCTGACAGGCAGCTACAGAAAAATATATAGCTACCTACTAACCTGTTTATGGAAGTTGAGTTATTTGGAATCAGCTAAATTGAAAATCTTGGTTGTTTTTTCACTGATCCTCACGGAAAGGCACGATTAAAGAAAAACTTCATTTAGTTTTACTAAATGCTGATAAAATACCCTCTGAGTTGAAACCGAAGTCAACAGTGACTGGGTGACTATGGACTGTACTTTAGCCAGCCCAGGGCAAAGCTTCTTACCATCTCTATTTTAGATGTGATTACAGTTTTAATTACGGTTTTTCACTTTGTTTCTTGATCAAGTTACACATTATTCTGGTTACCTTGCTAGGAGACTGTCTCTCTATTAATTAAGATTGGAAAATACAGGAATTCCCTTGAGGTACAGTGGTTAGTTAGGACTCGGTGCTTTCACCGTGGTGGCCCGGGTTCAATCCCTAGTTGGGGAACTAAGATCCCACAAGCCACACGGCGCGGCTGAAAAAAAAAGATTGGAAAATAAAAGCACCCATAAGGTACTGCACTGATTTCATTTTTTTTTTTTTTCAGAATTTTGTTCCTCTCACACTCAAATACGAAAGCTAAAGCATATTTCCTGAATATAGTTGTAGAAAGTTATATTTTTTCCTTAAAAATAACAATATATACTGCAGTGCCAATATCTCTTGGAAACCTGAGCATTGAATGAATTTTTAGTTGGTAATGGCTTACAGGCTTCTGTTTTTTTTATGAAGTCTTGAGGACTGTGTACTATTGCATAGAATGACAGTCCATCAACCACATCTAACAACTCAATCGTGAGAAAAAAATGAGATGGTGATAAAACTGAAAATGGAATAAAAGACATTTGCACCATTTATGGAATTGAGAGACAAAGGAAGAAGGTTAGTTTCGTGCAATAAAGATATGGTCAAAACTCCTCATTAATTGCTTGGAGAAGCAGAAGGGTAGATAATATATATATCTCGCAGGTGATAGAAACAAGTTTTAATTGAACATTTGTTTGTCTATGGAACAAGCGTCCTCATTCACAACTACATGCAATTTTGTCCAATGCTTTGGATATTCACTTCTGCAAACTACAGAGGCAACTGAGGACAAGGCTGCTGCTACATGATGACTTTATGTGTGTTTTAAGAAGGTAACTCTTCCTGAGACATTTTATTTCTAGTTGTCAGAAAATTATTCTAAGTATTAAGTTCATCAGAAGAAAGAAATGTCACTGCCCTTTTGGGGGAAATTTTTTTAATAAGTAAACACTCATCTCTGGAGGTGATGAAGTTATAATAAAAAACAGATGGCTTAGATGTGAATCATAACTCCTTAGATTTGGTGCTCTTGTGCAATACACAACCTGAACAACTGTACCAGTTAGCTATTCTAGGGGATAAATACTATAGGAGTCAGAAATCTACTAGTTTCATCTTCCTAACCTATAGTCAAATAGAGAGGAAAGAACCAGGCTTAAATAGATCACATGGTCTTTTATTGGTTGTGTTTGGATTTCAGTAGACTTCTGATTAATAGATCCAAAATAGAGGGAAACAGCTGTAAAGATGAGATGTCGGCCAGAAATAATTAGGCAGGTAATTTGTGCTGAATAAATGCTCAAGCCCATTGCCATCATGAGTGTGAGCAAGCTTTAATCTATGTCAATGACACTGATCCAAATGTGTGGATTTCTGAAAATGTGTTAGGATGCTCTGTCAGTGCATCATTTTTCTGAATTTTATTAATTGCTTATTAGGTACTTTGATATAGTGCTGAATGCTTTCTATATATTATCTTAGTGAATGGCTGTAATAATTCCATGAGGATTTATTTTTAGTTATTCCCATCATCTAAGCTTAAAGATATACCCTATGTGGAACCCAAAAGTCCATGCCATTCCTGAGAAGGTAAATGAAAAAAAAAAAAGATTAATAGCTTTTTTATATGCCAGCAAGAATCAGGTGGGAAAATGTAATTATTAAAAGATACAAACAAATGGGTATGCATAGCATTTAAGAATAGATCTGTCAAGAGATCAACGTGAAGAATATGACTAACTTGGTAGGAACATAAATTGGTACAACCTTTCTGGAGGATAATTTTGCAGTTTGTGTCAAAAGCTTTTATAAAAAAGCATACTCTCAAAATAATCAACTTCAGTGTGAAGAATTTATCCAAAAGACGTAATTAGAGAGGTAGCAAAGGATTCTCTACAGATTGATCCACTTTAGCATTGGTTCTGCTAACAACTGAAATAATATATTCATCAATAGGAGATTCTGTAAAGTGTGTTCATATGCAGCTTTAAAAGTGATGTTGTAGAAGAAACATTCTTTTGAAAATGTTCCACACATATTGAAAAATATTTAAAGGACATTATTGAAAATGTATGATTGCAAATTTATAAAATTAAATATGTATTTGTACACCCACACACATACACAGGGAAAAGACTAAAATGGTTTCTACAAACCTGTGAATAGTAGGTACCAATGGGTGGTGCAATAATGGGTGATGTTTATTTTTTCTGCTTTTGTGGATTTTTTTCTATTTTCTATAATAAGCTATATTGCTTTTATAATCAGAAAAAGATGGTTCAAAAATATGGATTTAATATAGTCATTTATCCTATGATTACATTTGAACCAAATATAAAGATGGGTTAATGTTGGTTTTGTTTTCATGTTTACCTCAGTTTTACATTTTCTTTTTGCCTTTGTTAGGAAATACAGGGATAACTAGAATAAGAACAGAAGGAAAAAAGCATTTTACTTTTTTGAAGGTAGAACATAACTGATGCTGCCTAAGCAGGATGATTTCTCTCAAGAAATAAGAAATCTCTGCTTTGTTTCATTCAGACTAGGTTTATGTAAACACAGTGTGTCAATCACCCAGATGACTCAGGTCTGCATTAGTCAGAATATGCTAACTATTGTAACAAACAACACCTAAAATATTAGGGATTTAATATAATAAAAGTTAATTGCTTGATTACTTCATAGACAATTATGGTCAGAGTCAGGGAAGGGGGAGGGAAACTCTGTTCCAGTGTCATTTAGACATTTGGGAACCCAGGCTTTCTCCGTCATGGTCAACATGTGTCCTCCAAAATTGCCACAAAATAAGAAGAGGTAATCTCAGGCTCCTGCAAGCTAGTTTATTGCCAGGTATGAGGTGGCCTCAGTCACCTCTGTTCACATTCCATTGGCCAGAACTCGATCACATGACTGTAGTTAAATTTAACTGCAAAGGAGGCTGGGAAATGTAGCCTTGTTACTGAACACAAGTTCGTGTGCCTGACACACAGTGAGGCCAAATAATCCTGAAACATCTGAGTCTAGAACAGAGAAAGGTTTATTGCAGGGCCATGCAAGGAGATAGGGTGGCTCGTGCCCCCAAAATCCTGAACTCCTTGAAGGGTTTCAGCAAAGAATTTTTAAAGGCAAGGTGAGGGAGGATCGTGATTAGTTGTTGAAAAACTTCTTGGTATTGGAATCATTTGTTCTTGTAGCTGTCCACGTAGGTCAGGTCACGATGTTCCTGTAAACCTTTAATAAAACAAATGTTATTCTCTGTTCTGCAACTTTTTTTCTTTATATGAATGGCCTCTTAAAGGTCAGAGCCCTGAGAATAAACTATCTTGTATATTTCAGGCTATAGGCAATATTCTTTTACAGAAGGTGCAGAGCCAGCATAACTAAGCACAGGCAACAGAGCACAAAGGTTAAAGTAAAAAAAGAACAGATCTAATATGGAGTCAGATTTGTTCTTCCCTATTACAGTCTTACTGTGTTTCCAGGAGGAAAACAAAACAGGTCGGATGAATATATAACACATGTCACTACCTCATCCACCTAATATATCATCTTACCCAGATAAAAAGGATGTTTTGTCTTTAATTATAGAGAATGGTATTTCAATACCCTATTTTACTTTGGCATATAAGTAAAATATTGCTTTTAAATTTTATTCTAAGTAACTTGCCTAAAACCATTTTTTTTTACAGTACATTGTTCTAAAACTTTTATATCCAGCTGAGAAAAAACCAAACTATTTATCAGGGAGTCATTGATGCCCAAAACATGATAACATATTTCCCCTGACAGAACTCCCAAAGGGCACTTGGTTAAGAGGAAATATTTGTGCAGGCTACAACTTAACGGATGGATACAGTCTGTTACCGCTGGCTTCCAAAGTGTTTATGTCTGATTGGAAACTCTTCAGCTTGTATCAGATGCTGGAAAAACACTTTACTGTCTGAGATATTCTATTTGTTGAAGATGGCAGTAAAAGAAAATTTGAACATATGGAATTACCTGGTTCCATTTTTCAGATCTAGAGCTTTAGGCAATGTCTGGTCATAATAAGTAAACTGTAGCTTTAATTATCCTTTTAGTAATGTTTACGGTAACCAAGGGCAGGCTGTAAATAGAATAAGAGAGCACAATAAAAGATGAAGGTATTATTGCTGATATTGCTTATTCTTTTGAAACATAGGAAGTTTCCATTTCAAATGTAGAATTAAACCACTGCTTCAGGAGCATCGAGAGTTAGTTATTGGAGACCTAAAATTTGTCTTTTGTTTTTCGTGAAGCTCTCAACTGACAAAGAATGGTTTATTGTTGTTTTAAATTAATCAGCTATAAATGTGTCTTTTCAAATGCTGTTACCATACCAAGGCACTTTTGGGTCATGTAGATTTATACCAGGAATTGTGTGTGAGATAGATTGGTTCAACATGGCAGAGTAGAAGGACGTGTGCTCACTCCCTCTTGCGAGAGCTCTGAAATCACAACTAACTGCTGAACAGTCATTGACAGGAAGACACTGGAACTCACCAAAGAAGATAACCCACATCCAAAGACAAAGGAGAGGCCGCAGTGAGAGGGTAGGAGGGGTGCAATCACAATAAAATCAAATCCCATAACCTCTGGGTGTGTGACTCACAAACGGGAGAAAAATTATACCACATAAGTCCACCCACTGGAGTGAGGGTTCTGAGCCTCACGGCAGGCTTCCCAACCTGGGGGTCGGGCAATGGGAGGAGGAATTCCCAGAGAATCAGACTTTGAAGGCTAGCAGGATTTGATTGCAGGACTTTGACAGGACTGGGGGAAACAGAGGCTCCAATCATAGAGGGTACACACAAAGTAGTGTGCACATCAGGACCCAGGGGGAAGGAGCAGTGACCCCATAGGAGACTGAACCAGACCTACCTTCTAGTGTTGGTGGGTGTCCTGCTGAGGCAAGGGGTGGCTGTGGCTCACCGCAGGGACAAGGACACTGGCAGCAGAAGTTCTGGGAAGTACTCCTTGGCGTGAGCCCTCCCGGAGTCTGCCATTAGCCCCACCAAAGAGCCTGTAGCCCAGTGCTGTGTCACCTCAGGCCAAACAACCAACAGGGAGGGAACTAAGCCCCACCCATCAGCAAACAAATGGATTAAAGTTTTACTGAACTCTGCCCACTGGAGCAACACCCAGCTCTACCCACCACCAGTCCCTCCCATCAGTAAGCTTGCACAAGCCTCTTAGATAGCCTCATCCACCAGAGGGAAGACAGCAGAAGCAAGAAGAACTACAATCCTGCAGCCTGTGGAACGAAAACCACCTTCAAAGAAAGACAGACAAAATGAAAAGGCAAAGGATTATGTACCAGATGAAAAGAACAAGATGAAACCTCAGAAAAACAATTAAATGAAGTGGAGATAAGCAGCCTTCCAGAAAAAGAATTCAGAATAATGATAGTGAAGATGATCCAGGACCTTGGAAAAAGAATGGAGGGAAAGATCGAGAAGATGCAAGAAATGTTTAACAAAGACCTAGAAGAATTAAAGAACAAACAAACACCTAGAAGAATTAAAGAACAAACAGAGAGAAACAATACAATAACTGAAATGAAAAATATGCTAGAGGGAATCAATAGCAGAATAACTGAGGCAGAAGAACGGATAAGTGACCTGAAAGACAGAATGGTGGAATTCACTGCCGAGGAACAGAATAAAGAAAAAAGAATGAAAAGAAATGAAGACAGCCTAAGAGACCTCTGGGACAACATTAAATGCACCAACATTCACTTTATAGGGGTCTCAGAAGGAGAAGAGAGAGAGAAAGGACCCGAGAAAATATTTGAAGAGATTATAGTCGAAAACTTCCCTAACAATGGAAAGGAAATAGCTACCCAAGTCCAGAAAGCACAGAGAGGCCCAGGCAGGATAAACCCAAGCAGAAACATGCCAAGACACATAGTAAATCTAACTGACAAAAATTAAGACAAAGAAAAATTATTAAAAGCAATAAGGGAAAAATGACAAATAACATACAAGGGAACTCGCATAAGGTTAACAGCTGATTTCTCAGCAGAAACTCTACAGGCCAGAAGGGAGTGGCACGATATATTTAAAGTGACGAAAAAGAAGAAACTACAACCAAGATTACTATTGCTGGCAAGGATCTCATTCAGAGTCGACGGAGAAATCAAAAGCTTTACAGAGAAGCTAAAGCTAAGAGAATTCAGCACCACCAAACCAGCTCTACAACAAATGCTAAAGGAACTTCTGTAAGCGGGAAACACAAGAGAAGGAAAGGACCTACAAAAACAAACCCAAAACAATTAAGAAAATGGTCATAGGAACATACATATTGATAATTACCTTAAATGTGAATGGATTAAGTGCTCCAAACAAAAGACACAGGCTCACTGAATGGATACAAAAACAAGACCCATATATATGCTGTCTACAAGAGACCCACTTCAAACCTAGGGACACATACAGACTGCAAGTGAGGGGATGGAAAAAGATATTCCATGCAAATGGAAATCAAAAGAAAGCTGGAGTATCGATACTTATATCAGATAAAATAGACTTTAAAATAAAGAATGTTACAAGAGACAAGGAAGGACACTACATAATGATCAAGGGATCAATCCAAGAAGAAGATATAACAATTATAAATATATATGCACCCAACATAGGAGCATCTCAATACATAAGGCAAATGTTAACAGCTATAAAAGAGGACATTGACAGCAACACAGTAATAGTGGAGACTTTAACACCTCACTTACACCAATGGACAGATCATCCAGACAGAAAATTAATAAGGAAACACAAGCTTTAAATGACACAGTAGACTTGATAGATTTCATTGATGTTTATAGGACATTCCATTTGAAAACAGATGATTACACTTTCTTCTCAAGTGCACACGGAACATTCTCCAGGATAGATCACATCTTGGGTCACAAAGCAAGCCTCGGTAAATTTAAGAAAATTGAAATCATATGAAGCATCTTTTTCGACCACAACGCTATGAGATTAGAAATAAATTACAGGGGAAAAAAACGTAAAAAACAAAAACATATGGAGACTAAACAATATGTTACTAAATAACCAAGAGATCAGTGAAGAAATCAAAGAGGAAATAAAAAAATACCTAGAGACAAATGACGATGAAAAGACGACGATCCAAAACCTATGGGATGCAGCAAAAGCAGTTCTAAGAGGGAAGTTTATAACAATACAATCCTACCTCAAGAAACAAGAAGAATCTCAAATAAACAATCTAACCTTACACCTAAAGGAACTAGAGAAAGAAGAACAAATAAAACCCAAAGTTAGTAGAAGGAAAGAAATCATAAAGATCAGAGCAGAAATAAATGAAATAGAAACAAAGAAAATGATAGCAAAGATCAATAAAACTAAAAGCTGGTTCTTTGAGAAGATAAACAAAATTGATAAACCATTAGCCAGACTCATCAAAAAAAGAGGGAGAGGACTCAAATCAGTAAAATTAGAAATGAAAAAGGAGAAGTTACAGCGGACACCGCAGGAATACAAAGCATCCTAAGAGACTACTACAAGCAACTCTATGTCAATAAAATGGACAACCTGGAAGAAATGGACACATTCTTAGAAAGGTATAACCTTCCAAGACTGAACCAGGAAGAAATAGAAAATATGAACAGACCAATCACAAGTAATGAAATTGAAACTGTGATCGAAAATCTTCCAACAAACAAAAGTCGAGGACCAGATGGCTTCACAGGTGAATTTTATCAAACATTTAGAGAAGAGCTAGCACCTATCCTCCTCAAACTCTTCCAAAATATTGCAGAGGAAGGAACACTCCCAAACTAATTCTATGAGGCCACGATCACCCTGATACCGAAACCAAAGATACTACAAAAAAAGAAAATTACGGACCAATATCACTGATGAATATAGATGCAAAATTCCTCAACAAAATTCTAGCAAACAGAATCCAACAACACATTAAAAGGAACATACACCATGATCAAGTGGGATTTATCCCAGGGATACAAGGGTACTTCAATATACGCAAGTCAACCAATGTGATACACAGTATTAACAAACTGAAGAATAAAAACCATATGATCACCTCAATAAATGCAGAAAAAGCTTTTGACAAAATTCAACACCCACTTATGATAAAAACTCTCCAGAAAGTGGACATAGAGGGAACCTACCTCAACATAGTAAAGGCCATATACAAGAAACCCACGGCAAACATCATTTTCAATGGTGAAAAACTGAAAGCATTTCCTCAGGAACAGGAACAAGACAAGGTTGTCCACTCTCACCACTATTATTTAACATAGCTTTGAAAGTCCTAGCCATGGCAATCAGAGAAGAAAAAGAAATAAAAGGAATACAAATTGGAAAAGAAGTAAAACTGTCACTGTTTGCAGATGACATGATACTATACATAGAAAATCTTAAAGACTCCACCAGAAAACTGCTAGAGCTCATCAATGAATTTGGTAAAGTTGCAGGATACAAAATTAATGCACAGAAATCTCTTGCATTCCCATACACTAACAATGAAAGATCACAAATAGAAATTAAGGAAACAATCCCATTCAGCATTGCAACAAAAAGAATAAAATACCTAGGAATAAACCTACCTAAGGAGGTAAAAGACCTGTACTCAGAAAAGTATAAGACTGATGAAAGAAGTCAAAGATGACACAAACAGATGGAGAGATATATCACGTTCGTGGATTGGAAGAATCAATATTGTGAAAATGACTATACCACCCAAAGCAATCTACAGATTCAATGCAATCCCTATCAAATTACCAATGGCACTTTTTACAGAACTAGAACAAAAAAATCTTAAAATTTGTATGGAGACAGAAAGACCCCGAATAGCCAAAGCAACCTTGAGGGAATAAAACAGATCTGGAGGAATCATACTCCCTGACTTCAGACTATACTACAAAGCTACAATAATGAAGACAATATGGTACTGGCACAAAAACAGAAATATAGATCAATGGTACAGGATAGAAAGCCCAGAGATAAACCCATGCACCTATGGTCAACTAATTTATGACAAAGGAGGCAAGGATATACAGTGGAGAAAAGACAGTCTCTTCAATAAGTGATGCTGGGAAAACTGGACAGCTACATGTAAAAGAATGAAATTTGAACACTCCCTAACACCATACACAAAAATAAACTGAAAATGGATTACAGACCTAAACGTAAGGCCAGACACTATAAAACTCTTAGAGGAAAACAGAGAACACTCTATGACATAAATCACAGCAAGATCCTTTTTGACCCACCTCCTAGAGGAATGGACATAAAAACAAAAATAAACAAATGGGACCTAATGAAACTTAAAAGCTTTTGCACAGCAAAGGAAACTATAAACAAGATGAAAGACAACCCTCATAATGGGAGAAAATATTTGCAAATGAATCAACAGACAAAAGATTAATCTCCAAAATATATAAACAGCTCATGCAGCTCAGTATTAAAAAAACAAACAACCCAATCCAAAAATGGGCAGAAGACCTAAATAGACATTTCTCCATAGAAGACATACAGATGGCCAAGAGGCACATGAAAAGCTGCTCAACATCACTAATTAAAACTACAATGATGTATTCACCTCACACCAGTTAGAATGGGCATTATCAGAAAATCTACAAACAACAAATGCTGGAGAGGGTGTGGAGAAAAGGGAACCCTCTTACACTGTTGGTGGGAATGTAAATTGATACAGCCACTATGGAGAACAGTATGGAGGTTCTTTAAAAAACTAAAAATAGAACTACCATATGACCCAGCCATCCCACTCCTGGGCATATACCCTGACAAAACCATAATTCAAGAAGAGTCATGTACCATAATATTCATTGCAGCTCTATTTACAATAGCCAGGACATGGAAGTAACCTAAGTGTCCATTCACAGATGAATGGATAAAGAAGATGTGGCACATATATACAATGGAATATTACTCAGCCATAAAAGGAAATGAAATTGAGTTATTTGTAATGAGGTGGATGGACCTAAAGTCTGTCATACAGTGTCAAGTAAGTCAGAAAGAGAAAAACAAATACCGTATGCTAACACATACATATGCAATCTAAAAAAAAAGATTCTGAAGAACCTAGGGGCAGGACAGGAATAACGATGCAGACGTACAGAATGTACTTGAGGACACGGGATGGGGAACGGTAAGCTGGGATGAAGTGAGAGAGTGGCGTGGACTTATATATACTACCAAATGTAAAATAGATAGCTATTGGGAAGCAGCTGCATAGTACAGGGAGATCTGCTAGGTGCTTTGTGACCACCTAGAGGCGTGGGATAGGGGGCTGGGAGGGAGATGCAAGAGGGGATATATGTATATGTATAGCTGATTCACTTTGTTATAAAGCAGAAACTAACACACCATTGTAAAGCAATTGTACTCCAATAAAGATGTTATTAAAAAAAAAAAAGAAAAGACACATGCACCCCAGTGTTCATTGCAGCACTGTTTACAATAACCAGGTCATGGAAGCAACCTAGATGCCCATCAGCGGACAAATGGATAAAGAAGATGTGGTACACATATATAATGGAATATTACTCAGCCATAAAAAGGAACGAAATTGGGTCATTTGTAGAGACATGGATGGACCTAGAGACTGTCATACAGAGTGAAGTAAGTCAGAAAGAGAAAACCAAATAATTGTATATTAACTCATGTATATGGAATCTAGAAAAATGGTACAGATGAACTGGTTTGCAAGGCAGAAATAGAGACACAGGTGTAGAGAACAAACGTATGGACACCAAGGGGGCAAAGGGGCGGGGTGGTCATGGTGGGATCAATTGGGAGATTGGGAATGACATGTATACACTAATATGTATAAAATAGATAACTAATAAGAACCTGCTGTAAAAAAAAATTAAAAAAATAAAAATTAAAAAAAAAAGGAATTGTGTGTGAAAGTGAGGCTGGGCAGCACCAGAGGTGAACAACTTCTGGGAACCATGTAACCCTGCTAGGCCATGCCCTCTGTTACCCCAAGACTGGACTGTGCAGGAATTTCCACCTAAAGCTTCCTGATATACTGCATCTGACCCCCAGGTCCCACGGGTGAGTCCCTTCTTTAAGGAAGTATAAACTATGCATTCTGGGATACCATAAAGAGGTGGAAAGTTTAATGTATTTGAGAATGAAAGAAATTTGTTTCACAGCAGAGGTCCTCCTGGAAGCATGGCTGTAAAAAGGCAGCCATAATAACATGTAATGTTCTCCTCATAAAAGCACAGGCGATGAGAGGCATGGCTTTTAAAAGAATTAAGTAGTTTTAGACCTAGAAGAATGATCCTTCTCTTGAATAATGCAAGTTAGAGGAAAAATTGTTCAGCACATTATTTTACCCAAATCCTCACCCTTAATGATTTTATTTTGTAGTTTAAGGATACGAAGTTGAAGTCCATCACTTCTTTCACCTTCCTCCTACATGTTTGGATCACTTAACTTCCTTAAACTGCAGTTTCCTTGTATGGAAAATGAAGAACCCACAGGACCTCCCAAGGGCTCTGTACAGAGTAAAATTTAAGAACACAAAGCCTTTTTAAAAGTTGAAGTGATGGGGCTTCCCTGGTGGCGCAGTGGTTGAGAATCTGCCTGCCAATGCAGGGGACACGGGTTCGAGCCCTGGTCTGGGAGGATCCCACATGCCGCGGAGCAACTAGGCCCGTGAGCCACAACTACTGAGCCTGCGCGTCTGGAGCCTGTGCTCCGCAACAAGAGAGGCCGTGATAGTGAGAGGCCTGCGCACTGCAATGAAGAGTGGCCCCTGCTTGCCACAACTAGAGAAAGCCCTCGCACAGAAACGAAGACCCAACACAGCCATAAAAATAAATAAAAACAAATAAATTAAAAAAAAAAAAAGTTGAAGTGATGAAATATTTTAACAATTTTCCCACATTGGTTGAGATAATGTAGACAATTTTCAATACAGTTTAATTTTTTTAAATTGAGATATAATTGACATATAACATTATATTAGCTTCAGGTGTACAGCATAATGGTTCAGTATATGTATATGGTATAGTTTACATTTTAATCGTAATATGCTACCGTTAGTTCATGCTATCCACCCCTGACTCATCCCTCTTTTCATCCATCCATTCATTTCCCAAATAGTTATTGCTGATGTGGTTCTCGTAAGTCCCTGTGCTAACTTATGGGGGTACATAAGTACCTGCTAAGTCTAAGTACCTGCTCCCAGGGAATTTATGGTCTGGTCTGGTGCGGGAGGGAGGCAAATGATATTATAAAGTGATGCATACTATGAGAAAGATATATGCTAAGTAGTATAAAGAAGAGGTAGGTGGTTTAGATCCCACCTTAACCCAACACTTTACCTGATAGCGGTGTCGTTGTAGACAGAAGTGTATCTTCAACAACAACAAAGCCTTCCTCTTGAGTATGACCAAATAATAAAATTCATGAATGCATTTGGGGAAATGATTTTTCAAATTCTTAATTATGTTCATAACTGTGAATATAAGCGGGGATGCAGTCTATGAACATGACATTAAGTACCTATAAGGTACAAATGCATCTTGCATGTGCTTTCTGCGTTTGCATACAGGGAAGATACAAAAGGATTTGGAAGCAAGTGGAGGTACTGCAGCTGAATGGAGGGGGGCGGGTCTCAAGATTATATGAAGAAGAAGGTAATCATAGACAGCATCTCAAAGCACACATCGGGAATAACTTTACCTGAAAGGCTGCGGTGACTATTTCAGGTGAAAGGAATGGTATCTAGTATAGTTCACATGTCAGAAAGAATTGCATGCGGGAGATAGTAGAATATTCTGTCTATTTCTTCAGTGCTGGCAAAATAGACTGGATGTTTTGAAAGTCTACAAAGTGCAGGCTTTTAATACAGTCATACCTGAGTTCAAATCCCAACTCTGCTGCTTACCATATGTATGACCTTGGCCAGTTCTTTTAACTGTTGTGTGCCTCAGTGTCCTCATCTATAAAACGGGGTGAAGTGCCTTATTCGCAGTGTTGTTACCAGGATTCAATGAAAGAATATATAGGGAGAGAATTTAGCACTATGCCTGACACCTAAGAAACACTCAATAAATGTAGTTATTATTATGGTGTGTTCTGCGTTAGACCTTGCTATGTGTTATTATGACCTAATCTCAAATCTGCAGTCACCAGCCTGGTAGTCAAGGTAGGCAGCTGAAAGCAGAGCAGATGTGCAAATGCACAAAAACCATACCTGGAAAAAAAAAAGTTTTTAACAATGTCCCTGTTGGTCTCTTTGTCAGAGAACAATGACCAGATGTGGTTTTTCAGGAAGGCCCTTACAAAGGGGATGTGGAATCTATATACAAAAACTGGTATTGGACACTAGTTCCAAATGCATCCAGTTTAGCTATCTGAATGGCTTTTCACTGGGCTACCTGTTCACTCCAAGTACTTTAGAATGTAAGCAATTTTGTTACAGACCAGAGTTCTTGGCCTTCCTCAATCAATAGAAATTGGTAAGAGGCCAGACAGGAAATTCAGGCAAGGCTTTATTGGGGCCCCTGGGGCAGCAGAGGGGAGCAAAAACAGGTAAGAGTTTCCCTTGCTCACTCCCATAGGAGGGGAGCGATCTGGTTCCTTATATGGGGTGAGGGTAGGGGTGTGTCCAGGGGTCAAGCTGGAGGGGTGGCTTAGGTGTTTTGCCCACCCCTTTGGTGGTCTGGAGTGCAGGGGGCATGTGCAGGACCCTGCTTTTGATCCCTACACTGTGTTTTTGCTCTAGGCTCTTCAGAAGTGACAGTTGGGTTGGTCTTTTGGCTCATTTCCCAGAATTTGCCCCAACTGCACATGTACACAGTTATTTTCATTCCCTTATAGTTTCTTTGTATTCTGTTGCTGGAGGAGACATTTGTCCAGCTGCAAGCATTGCAGCACTGCAGCAAAGGGTCCCAGGCCCCAGGTCCCAGCCTGTCTCAATTTCACACTTGCTGTCCTGCCCTTGATGTGCAGGTGAGATGGATTCTTCACTGAGGTCCTTTAAGATCATAAAGAACTAGGTTTATCTTTCTGTTATGTTGTCCATTACACTCAGGTTTAGAAAGCCCCATAGCTGACAGAGCCAATGCATTTACATAATTAACTGTGTTAGATAAATCTGACAGTATTTAAATTCTCTACTAGCAGTGCAGTAAATAGGCTTAGTATCAAACCAAGCAACCCCTCTGTGGTCCCTCTGTCTAAACTCCCCCATCTTGTTTAGAAGCCATATTATCTGAGCAGGGGCCTTGTTCCTATTCAACTTGCATTTGCTTGTTTTTTTTTTTTTCCCTCTCCCAACTACTCCCTGTGTAGCAATGAACAAAGTATACTGACCTCTAGGGATATTATTTTAATCGTTGCATTTTATCTAAGACTTAAACACACAGAATTTAAAAAACCTCAAATTATATAAGTTTCAGTATAATTTAGAAGGAAAAATGGACTTTTTTGGACCTATATCTTTAGTTACTGGAGTTTTAATAGCTTGGAAGTGCAGTGATGCTTGAAAATGTAAATTTTTGGAAGGAAGAAGGTTCAGAAATTGTGACCTACTTAACTTTTAGTGGATTGGATCATTGCGCCAAGAGGCATGGTGACCACCCTCTGGGGGGCTTCAGACATGGTGTTATGATTGTCAAACTCCAAGCCTAGGCTAGTTATAATTAAGTGAAGATAATCTCTATCTGGGACAGGGAGATTCTAGAACCAGTCACGTGGGTTTACATCTATGTAGTGTTCCAGGGGAGGCTGTCCTCATCTCTGAACTCAAGGCCTGGCAGCTTGTGGATCTTACGTGCTTGTTGAATGAATTAGAATACCATACTGTCTGCTTCCATAGTAAAATTCTCTCTTGCCCCCCTTAAAGGCATAATAAGTGAAATTATTAGAGAGAATCACAATCCAAGGCCACCCTGGATTAGAATAGGTGGCTATAATAATAACAAAACCCCTTTACAGGAAATCCTATATTTGGAAAATCATTAGAAATAAATCCATATGGCTGATTAGAATTCAAAAGCCCGAATTATAACTACTGACTTTTCCTTTTCAGACTTCTGAGCTTAACTCTTGCTATCCTGTATCACCTTAGTGGATCCAAATTGTGGCAGCAGAAAAAGACATTCAGAGACCAGAAGCCCTGATGTGAGCAGCCAGTGCCCCTTTCCCACTTAAAGCTGCTCCCCCCCCGCCCCCCATTCTCATTCTGCCACGCTCCATCAGAGAGGCCTGCATGAGCTTGTTTTTACTAATTAGTACCAATTCTAAATGCATCTAATGCAGTGTGGGAAGAGAAATGGATAATCATTTCATAGAACTGTAGGACCTCCCGTTTTTGTGGTAATAGTGATACCGTTGGTCTGGTGTGATGGTTCTTAGCTGGTACGGCACCGCTCTGAAAGCAGTGTGTGGGTCAAACCTGTGAGTGTGCACTTGGTTATCGTAATGACTGGAGGAGAGCTACTGGAATTCAGGAGAGGACAGGGGTGCTAGTGGCCTGCAATGCATAGAGGAGTTTTGCATAACAAAGACAATGAAAAAATGTTTGTGAGCTTATTGGACGTTCAAGTAGGTTAAAAAATATTGTTAATAATTATTTGGGTGTAGGATTTAACACCCATGTCTATGTAAATATGAAGTTTTTTGGTTTTTGGTTTTTGGGTTTTTTTGCGCAGAGTGAATATATATTGAATTTTCCAGGAATGAAACTACCATGTATATTGAGGGACGGTAGGACTCGGAGTCGGAATTTCCCCAGGAGTTGCTGATGCTTTCAGACAGTCCCATCCATCACAGCTGCCGTGCTGCTGTGGTGTAACGGGCACCAACGCCTCACGCTTGTGTCTGCATTTGTAGCTGTTGCAATCAAGGTGAAGTACTCAACTAGTTTTGCACCTTCCTGGGTAGAAGAACCCGACAGATTACATACTTAAAGGCATGGCATTTTATTAGTATTTACTTTTCTTCTATTTCTCCTATGTTTATATAGTTAGGGCATTATTTCTTTTGAAATTATCTATGAAGGTCAATATCTATGAATCTCATTTTAGGATAGCAAAGGGGACACAATCAAACATTTATTACAGGAGTGTTGGGTCCTGTTGGCAGTGGCAACCACTGATTTAGTGCCTGTCATGTCTCTGGTACTATGATTATCCTTTATCGGCAGTATGACTAGTTTACAAATCAAAAGACTGAGGCTTCCTGAGTGAAAGTCATAAACACGCTTGTAGTTGGGAGCAGGCATACAAACTTGTGTAGATCCAGTAAGTCAGACAACGCTCACAACCACTCCACAGTTTGCTGCCAGTCAGAGGCTCTGCTGCTGCCTTGTCATCAGCCAAAAGCAAGGCCACATTCTCATCCCCCATAAAGACTTCCCAGTCTGTACCTGAGGGCTCTCTATGTATATCAGCCAGCACCTACCCATAAGCGTCCCACTTGAGGAAACATGCACAGTGAACTTGGGGAACCACGTAGTGTCCCTGAGGCTAAAGGTTCCTGACCATCAAGACCAGAGCACTCTCGGTGTCCATTATGAATAACATTCAAAGTTGATGACAGTGGGGCTGATTCTGTAACTGAGTATGTTTACATATGGAGGGACCACCAGGGGAGTTTTGTTTGGTGAAGTAAAAGTGGAGCTGGTGAGGCTCAGAAAGACCACCATACAGAGAGATGCTAGGGGAACATTCCAGAAGAAACCACGTTGGGTAATTGGTCCAGAAAGGATGGTCCTCTTCACACCCAACTGCCAAGGACAGAGCTAGTGAGTTGGGCCTCATCCTCCATCGCCCAGAGTAGCAAGGCTATTCACGTGGAGGACGTCACTTCCATCACTGCCTCTCCCAAGGCTCCTGCAGGGAGCTCTGACATCCACCATGACCAGTGCTGTTGCTACGAGCTGGACTGACTTGTGTGTCACACTGATGCCCAGCAGTTTTCTCTCTTTCATTGTTCTTACTCCTTTTTCTGTTCTCCTAAATATAATTACTATTGCTTCTCTTCAGGTTGATAGGCTTCAGTTATTATATTTTTTAGAAAAACTCATAGGCAGTATTTTCCAGTGTGATAGAAAGAGCTTGATGACTGATTCCTTTGATCAACACGTCTTGATTGTCTGCTCAGTATTTCATTTAGCAGCTAAGATCAATAGCCATGACACAACCCCTGATAATGTGCACAGTATCTTCTAGGCTCTGCGTTCCTCTGCCAGCTCTTGCCTTGGGCAAGATCCTCACCCCCTTTGTGCCTCAGTTTCTCATGTGTAAAATGGAGAAATAACAGTGCCTCATAAGGTAGTTGTATTGATTCACCGAAATAAAAACACTTAGAACAATACCTAACGCAGAGTAAGTGCTCAATGAATCGATCTAGTAGTAATAGAAGTGGTTGTAAAAGAAGATTAGTCTTAGTTGCTCACAACTGTCTTTCACAGTTTTGCAGAATTTAAGTGACTGGCCCGTGAAGAACCATTCAGCTAATAATGGATAGAATCCAGGTTATCTAAATCAGGGTCTCTCAACCGTGGCACTGCTGACATTTTGGTCTACATAATTCTTTCTTGTAGGGCTGTTCTGTGCATTGCAGGACATTTTGCAGTATCCCCGGTCTCTACCCTCTAGATGTTAGTTACATACCTCAAGTTGTGACAACCAAAAATGTATTCAGATGTTGCCATCAGATGTTGCCAAATACCCCCGTAGATGACGGTTATGTACAAAATTGCCTCTGGTTGAGAACCACTGGTGGAAGGCAGTATTCTGCCTTTTTCACTATCCGCATCATGAAGGAAAATCCTTTTTTATATTTTTTTAAACAGATGAGCTAAGTGATGAGGCATTTCTTCACTTTAGAAAAGAAGCTTTTGCTTTCAAAAGCTTTCAAACTATGTCATTACTTTAAATAATCAGCTTGGCGGGTATAATCAAAACCCAATTCAACTAAAATAAATAATCATATGCAGCTAGAACACTGTCCCTCTGGTCAGTGAGTAGAATAAATATACTTTGTTCTTCCACATTCTCTGGTTAACGCCATGGGAGTGTGAAGGCAGTCTTGAGGAGATACTGGATTCTTCTAACACGCAGGCTGCAGGGGCTCTAAAGGCTGTTATAACCGTAGGAAGAGATGAAGGTTTGGAGGAGAAGGAGTGGGAATTCTGTGCATAGTGTTATCAGAGCATCTCTTTTGTAACTTAAGGGAAAGGATAATTCCTCATGTTTATTTAAAATACTCGATTTTAATTTTTAAAAGTGGGACATTTCCTGGGGGATACATCCATCTCATCCTTCTCACCAAGATTTCCTAGCCAATCATGTCACCCTTATTCTGCACTGGGCACCCAGGACAGTGTCTGGGAGACAGTTGGCCTCTGCTGGTGTCTGTCTGAAGCCACGGGAGGTCACATCACCCTTTTGGGTCAGGTTTTCTCCCTGCCTTTCTTCAGGACATCACACAGCAGACGATGCCCGAGAAGCATCATCGAGTGGTGTTATTTGCTTCTAAGGGCAAGTCATACACCCCCTTGATGTTTTGCGTAATGGGACCGACAGTGAGGACTGACTGATTTCCATATTCTGACCTTTACCCCTAAAGCTCTAAACGTGCTTGTTGCAGGTGCTTCTCTAAGGCTTTCCTACAAAGTGTGAGCCTGTGGAGTTTTGTTCCTTCTGCCGTCCTCTCCCTGCTGTAGGCGGCCGATGGAGTTCAGTCTCCTCTGGTGGATTTTCCTGTTCTTTTGGAGGTTGCTTCATCGCCCGAAGTCCCAGATGCTTCAGACTGTGATTCAGTGGGGAAAGTATCCCTCTGATGATGGTTTCCTTTTGTCCACTTTCTTCCCTTGAGCATGTTTAAGTTTCAGTCACCGTCAGGCAGCAGAAATGGGCTCTTTGAGGCTAGCTGTGTTATGATTTACTCCTTAGTTTTAAGGTCTCTGATAGGCGTTTGCTTGGCCTAATTCTCTTAGAGTGATCCAGGGAAACCTAACACATTCCTTATCACTCCATCCTCATCTGGGATGAAATCGACTGGGAAGAGGGAAGTCTGGGAGTCAGTGTCATTCAAGGAGGAAGTAAATCCAGAGGGACTCTCCATACCATTGAGACTGGATTATAATGAAAGATCAATGAAAGAGGGGTGGTTTAGATTTCTGAGAAACATCCGTGATCAGGTAAGGCTGATGTGAGATTATGGAGCACTTGTGAGCTGGGCGTGTCTACATTGCTGTGGGCAGAAATGGTGCTGACCATGTGGGGAAAGGGCCAGGTTAGGCTGCTTGAATTGGAATCTAGGTTTTCTTCCCTTTCATAGGTGTGACCTCCTACAAACAGCTGAATATCTGTGTCTCTGTTTCCTCATCTGTAAAATGGGGATAATAAGAGTACCGACTCCGTAGGGATGAGAATTGACCGAGTTAATACATTTAAAGTAATTGTAAAGAATCTGAAAAAGAATATATATGTGTATACATGTAGCTGAATCACTTTGTGTGCACTTGAAACTAACACAATATTGTAGCTCAACTATACTCCAATATAAAATAGAAATTAAGGGAATTCCTGGTGGTCCAGTGGTTAGGACTCTGAGCTCCCACTGCAGGGGGCACGGGTTCAATCCCTGGTTGGGGAACTAAGATCCCACAAGCCGTGTGGTACGGCCAAAACAAAACAAAACACTACTATAATAAAATAAAATAAATTAAAAATAATAAAGTACTTGGAAGAGTGCTTGGTGCCTAATAATAGGAAGTGTTACCTCTTGTTATTAACAAGAAATGGCCAGGTTATAAGGAGTGCCTTTCTCCCCACTTAAATACTAACACCTACAAAGGACCTTATTCCACCCTTTACTTCCCTCTGCTGTTTTTCTTTTTTAAATTTTTATTGGAGTAGAGTTGATTTACAATGTTGTGTTAGTTTCAGGGGTACAGCAAAGTGAATCTGTTATACATATACATATATCCACTCTTTTTTTATATTCTTTTCCATATAGGCCATTACAGAGTATTGAGTAGAGTTCCCAGTGCTATACAGGAGGTCCTTATTAGTTATCTATTTTATATATAGTTGTGTGTACATGTCAATCCCAATTTAAGAGCCATCCATTTAATATATTTCCTTGCCTCCCAATGCCTCTCTCTTGGGTAAATATCCTGGTACTGTCGAGCCCGGTCTTCTTCTGGCCTTGGAGTTAACAGAGGCAGCTAGTTTACTCTCCAATCCCCTTTCTTCTGATGATAGACCCTTTTACCCCTGGCCTCAGAATTGGGGACCTGATCCAGGTGTGACCAAGAGGCCTCATCTGCTACAAAAAAAGATGTTTCGAGGGTTGTGCCTGTGATATCTGGTGGTCAGAGCCCTTCTAGTGGTTGCTATACACACACTGGACTGAACAGATTCTCTCTTTCTGCTGGGGTTACTAAGCTGGTGGTGCCAGCATCAGATTTCTTGTTAGCAGGAAGAGCAGTGGAAGCAGACTTAGGAAGAGGTGAAGAATAAGAAAGGGAGAGAGAGCTGACTGTGTTAGCGCTCAGCTCCAGCCTGGAAGCCACTGCTTCCTCCAGCTTCTCCTTCTATTCTGTCACCTACCACCCTTCCTTCCTGGAGTCAATACATCCCCTCCTGCTTAATCATGTTTACGTTGCCTCTTGGTTCTGTGAACCAGTTAGAGACTAGAGCTCAAAAAAAAGGGCCAAGGGGCTCCATCAGGGCAGTAACAATGTTTTACTCATCATTATGATGCCAGGGTTTCGCCTAGCACCTGACTTGGGCAGAGGAACTGCCTGGGTCCCTAGGAGAAGGAGAACTCCCAATGTCAGAGCTGACACTCCCTTCTCCTGGGGTCTTAACTTTGGTCAGTGACTGGGACCAGAGAGCAAATTCTTGTCTCCTGTCAGTAGAGCCACCTGGGATATTCGCCTGGAACAGGTGACAGTGGATGCCACCAGGTGTGGGATTTGCTGAGAGCCCAAAGCCATCTGGGCTTTGGTACAAAGCCACAGGTACAGGTTCCACCGTGGTGCCTGGGGGGGTCTTTTCTTTTGGAAATTTTGGGTGGGATCCGTATTCCCTTATTCCCTAGCTCTTTTAACTTGCTCTTTAAAAATATCTCCCCCTTGCATATATATGTCTTCTTTTTATTTTTCATACATCTTCACACCTTTCTTTTATCTTAACCTCACCATAACTAGCAAAAAAGTGGGACAATTTGGAACACTAGTGTGAACACAGATGAGACACTGATGCTCCTGTAGTGAAGCAATCTAGGGTTAAATGCCTGAGCTCCCTCTGTCCCCAGCTGGACACAGGCATGACGGCAAGGACAAGGCTGAGGTGTGAGTAGCCTAACAAGACAGGATGTGTTCAAGTGCCCAGTCCACTTTATATTTTACTAGAAAGTGTTTAATACTTTAAATAGACTTTGGAGGTCAGCTTCCAGGAGCCCCAAAGATCAGATCGTCTTTTCCCAAATAGCTATAGCCTACCCTTGAGGAATGGGTCTGGGACACAGGGATGTAAGCCAAGCATCCTCTGTCATTTTGACACCTTTATTAATGTACTGTGGTAAGGAATGAAGTAATCTATTCAGACATGTTTTAGCTAAGCCTGGAATATACATTTCTAAGGCAGGAGTAGGGGAGGGAGTTGAGTGGAGAAAAAACAAAAAGCTAAGGGGAACTAAAAAAAAAAATCTGGATGGACTTTGCAACCATAAATGGTAAAACTAACCCTGTTCCACTGCCAGCTACAAGAACAGCCGAGTAAGGTTTTGATTTACAGGGACAGCCCAGCAAGGGCCTTGTAGAGAGCTTCATGCCTGCTATAAAAATGTGATTAGCTATAAAACAGAGAGATTTAACAAGAAATTTAAGCATAGGCAACAGACCTACTCAAAAATAAACAAAAACAGAAATTACTGCCTTCTTGTCTAACCCAACTCGATAAAGACCAGGATTGGGAGAATTCCTTTTTTAGACTTGTGGTATAATTAATGACTTAACTTTTAGATTCAAAGGAAAGAAAAAGGAAAGATGACCTTGAACTTTGCAAATTACTTCAATCTGCCTTTTGTCTGCATTTCTTGCATTTGAGGTGTGCATAGTCCTAAAGCATGAATAGGTGTCCTCGCAAAGAACAACTCCCCATTTTAGACCCTCCCTGGATGCCCAGGCTGGGGGGAAATAGAAGTCCGTGGGAGCATTCAGGGCCTCAGGAGGGGAGAGTGTTTAAATCTGCAAGTCTCTCAGCCCCTGTGCGCTTTATAGCCTGTCTGCATTTGCTCTGTAGCAAGTCTGCACTGCAGCCCTGCACTGCTGTGAAGGTCGTTGGCCAGAGGCCAAATTGGTTCCAAATGATGGTCCTTTTGAGAACGAGAGGCCCTCCTAAGTTAGTCTGAAGAGGTCCACTGACTGAATATGAGTATGAATATTTAGTAAATATTTGCACATCTAGTTCAGGCACCAGGGTGATTTCTTAGATACAACAACTGTGATCTATGGATTTCTCACTGTGTGTTAGTCAGCATGCAGAACTTTATGTGGATGATCTCTGTATCTCCCAACAAACACTCTGAAGTAGGTTTTATTATCTCCATTTTACAGATGGGGAGATCATATCCAGAGAGATTATTACACAGCCTATAAAAGTTGGAGTTGGGATCATCCCAACCTGTCTGAATCCGGAAATCAAGCTCCTAACCTCTATTCCAAAACAGTGATGGTGCTAATGACTGGCCCAGGGTTGGAGAGTAGAGCTCTAGCTGCAGTTGCTTTCTCTGTCCTGCAAATACCAGGTCTGCTTCCATTCTTTGCTTAAGTCTGATGCAATTTCAGGGCAGAAACCTTTGAAAGGTTTGTTTCGTTGCATGAGAGGCATGCCTACTGCATCCCCAGGCCAAACACGAGGTTCCCTTTGCTTCTTTTTGCCACCCCTTGTCCTTTGTGCCTCTGTTGCTAATCTTTGTTCTCCTGAGTATATTTGGCCCCAAACTCTTGCTGTCTGGGAGTGAAACACTGCTTTATTGGAATACATATGCTATGGTGTGGTTAACTGTAATTTCAGGTTCTTCCATCATTCCAAAAAGCACTAGTGCATTTTACTGCCCTAGAATACGTAATTTAATACTTTTTAAACATGAAATGATCATTGTCATGCTTTAAAGTTGTAGTTGTCTTTCTAAATGTCAGTTTTCTCCCCATAGCCTTATACATTGGGCTCGAAAGGGAGGAAAGGGATTATTTCAAATTAGAAGGGTTTACAGACACATTCTAGAATTTAAAATAGATAAAACCATGATATGACCTGGTTTCATTTTCAATTACTCCTTGTCTTATAAGTTGAATCTCCACCTAAATCACTGATTAAGACTTAATCCTGTGTGTGCCATGCTTATTACCAACTTAACTTTATATTATCACCATTCCATGCAGCTGGCTCCAGCTTCGTTAGGATACTGCTTGTGGTCAGGTTTTACCACTATTGGAGTTTTAAAGGGGGCCTTCTATTAAATGAATGCTCAATCTACCTTTTTAACATGGCTTTATAACTAGAGCAGACTTTCCCTTTTCAAAATGGCTTCAGTGCTGATTTCTATCAGAATAAGATCAATCTGAATTCTAATGTGGGCCTTGAGAACCTGTGGAACCATACGGTCTTCCTGGAATCTCATCCTCTCCCACAGTTATTCATGGGACGAATGCCAATTTTAGTTAGGGGTCCCTTCTTTGGAGGTCGTTTCTCACATCCTACATGGCTTCAATGCCGCACCTTCCCCTTTTCCATAGCACCTGTGTGCCTTTATCATGACAGTTTTGCCTTTACATGGAAAGGTTTGCTTAAGTTTTATTTCCCCATTGTCTAGCACATAGTGGGTTATCAATAAATATGTGTTGAGTGAGTGAATGAATGCATATGCTTTTACAAAAAAAGCAGAACATTTAAGAGAAGTTTGCTTGTAACTCAACACCAGGCACCTTACCGGAAGATCTGTGAGTTGTAGGTGCATGTTAGCAAGGTCCATGTCAGTGTGAGATCCTGTCCTTATGGGGACCTGAGTGACTTCTAGAGGAACTGGTATTTTTGTTGGGCCATAAGGAATAGATCCTCTCTGGTTGTGAAGATTGACAGAGAAATCATGCCAGGAGCAAGGAATGACAAAATTGAAAGGTCTAGAAAGTCTAAAAGCACAATTCAAATTCAAGAATAGAATGTGAGTAGAAGAGAGAAACTCATCTAGGAAGAGCAAGAGAATGATATATTTTGGTGACACATTTAAAGTGTCTTACATGTCTGAACCAAGGAGTTATATTTAATTTTGAAGGCAATCGGAGAGCAAATAAAAGTTTTTGAGCCAACGCATGGTAAGATTCGAAAAGTGCTATGAGATTAATATGGCAATAGCATGTAGTATATCCAGGGATAATAAGAAGTTGAATGGGTAGAGAAGTCTCCTAACAGTCTATTTCTACATTCTAGGTTTGAGGTAAGGAGACATAGATTGGGAGTGGGGGGAGTGGGGAGAGATGCTGGAGGTGACAAAGACATTTTTCTTAGAGTTGGCACGCCATGTATACACACAAGGCTTAATTAAGCTAGCAAAGGAACTCATTTTCCTCTCTCTCATATATCTTAAAAACTTGCCTGAAAAACAGAATTGTGAAATTCTTTTTCTTTTCCCCATCGTGTGTTTAAAAATGAGCAAAGAAATCAACTTTCTATTTTAAAGCCAATGTGGTTTGGGATTTTATTAAAACTAACCACCACCCTAAAGCAAAGAACTAATGAAGAAATGCTATTTCCCAAAATTAACCAATTACTTCAAACTTGTTATTTGGGTAAAATAACACTATTCTCTTGAGACTTACCTTCTCATTTATATTTTAGATGGAAATTTGGTGATGATTCAGAACCCTTCCCTTATAATAACTTGGGAAGTTGCAATGTGAAATCAAAATATTTCTTCCTGATTTTTAATATGTCTTCCAGAAGTTAAGACACAGGGAGTGTAAGTAGAAGCCAAACAGAAAGCAATAGAAGGGGGAGTCTTTTAATACAAAACACCGAGAAACGGATCATCTGTAATCTCTTAAAAAATAACTGATGGCTATTCTTCAAATGGTTATCAAGGAGTATTATAAAAGCATGATAACTTCTAGAACATGGTAGAGTCAATTCACATTCCAACCCAGTAGCCATCACCTAAATTTAAGTCCTGTCTTCAACCTTGATTTCCAAGTTGCATACAAATTTTGCATATGCACATGTGCATTTGGGGAGCATGTTGACATTTTATTAGTTTATCCAAGGAGTCATAATGGCTAGTTAAGAACTTCAGAGCTTGAGTATTGATTCTCAAGAAAATCTCTTTTATCCTTACTCATCAAAAGTGAAATGAGCAAAATAAAGATGGTGTGCTGTATTTTTTTGTAAATATAGAAGACTATTTTATTCCTGATTTTATGTGAAATAGTGATGATAAATTGTAGTCGACAATATTAAGTTGTCTTAAATAAAAAAGGATTCTCTTTTTCTCTTAGTCTCCCTCTAATATCCACAGGGCCCAAATGTGTTTGCTATATATACAGTGACTCACAATTAGCATTATTGAGTTCAGTTACTTAAGAAAGAATTTGGACTGAAAGTGTACAACACTTTTCCACAACAAATGTTGAAGTCAAAGGATTGCTGAATAATGCTCAATTAACTCTAAATCAAGTTAATCAGGAAACTCTATTCTTTTAGACAGGGTAGGAAGACTAATTATAATTGCTGGAGTAGACTAGACTTCTTTGAAGTATTCAGATTCTTTTTTTTTTTATTGAAGTATAGTTAATTTACAATGTTTAGTTCCAAGCGTATAGCAGAGTGATTCAGTGACACACACACACACACACACACACACACTTTCTTTTTCAGACCCTTTTCCATTATAGGGTATTACAAGATATGGAGTATAGTTCCCTGTCCTATACAGTAGGTCTTTGTTGTTTACCTAGTTTATATATAGTAGTGTGTATATGTTAATCTCAAACTCCTAATTTATCTCCCCCCCCATCCCCTTTGGTAACCATAGTTTATTTTCTACATCTGTGAGTCTATTTATTTGGCTGTGTTGGGTCTTTGTTGCTGCGCGCAGGCTTTCTCTAGTTGTGGCGAGCAGGGTCTACTCTTTGTTGCGGTGCATAGGCTTCTCATTGCGGTGGCTTCTCTTGTTGCAGAGCGTGGGCTCTAGGCACGTGGGCTTCAGTAGTTGTGTCTTGCAGGCTCTAGAGCATGGGCTCTAGAGCGCAGTCTCAGTAGTTGTGGTGCACGGGCTTAGTTGTTCCGTGGCATGTGGGATCTTCCCGGACCAGGGCTTGAACCCGTGTCCTCTGCTTTGGCAGGCAGATTCTTAAACACTGTGCCACCAGAGAAATCCCTCTATTTCTGTTTTGTAAATAAGTTCATTTGTATCATTTTTTTAGATTCCACATATAAGTGATATCATGATATTTGTCTTTCTCTGTCTGACTTACTTCACTAAATGTGATAATCTCTAGGTCCATTCATGTTGCTGCAAATGGCATTACTTCATTCATTTTTATGGCTGAGTAATATTCTATTGTATATATATATATATATACACCACATCTTCTTTAATCATTCATCTGCTGATGGACTTTTAGGTTGCTTCCATGTCTTGGCTATTGTAAATAGTGCTGCTATGAGCATTGGGATGCATGTATCTTTTCAAATTAGAGTTTTCTCCAGATATATGCCCAGGATTGTGATTGCAGGATCATATGGTAACTATCTGTAGTTTTTTAAAGAACCTCCATACTGTTCTCCATGGTAGCTGCACCAATTTACATTCTCACCAACTGTATAGGAGAGTTCCTTTTTCTCCACACCCTCTCCAGCATTTATTATTTGTAGACTTTTAATGATGGCCATTCTGACTGGTGTGAGGTGATACCTCATGGTAGTTTTGATTTGCATTTGTCTAATAATTAACCATATTGAGCATCTTTTCATGTGCCTACTGGCCATCTGTATGTCTTCTTTGGAGAAATGTCTATTAAGGTCTTCTGCCCATTTTTTGATTAGGTTGTTTGTTTGTTTTTTGGTATTAAGCTTTATGAGCTGTTTGTATATTTTGGAAATTAATCCCTTGTTGGTAGCATCGTTTGCAAATATTTTCTCCCAGTCCATAGGTTGTCTTTTAGTTTTGTTTATGGTTTCCTTTGCTGTGCGAAAGCTTTTAAATTTATTAGGTCCCATTTGTTTATTTTTGTTTTTATTTCTTTTACTCTAGGAGACAAAACCAAAAAATATTGTGACAATTTATGTCAAAGGGTCTTCTCCCTATGTTTTCCTCTGGGAGTTTTGTAGTATCCAGTCTTACATTTAGGTCTTTAATCCACTTTGAGTTTATTTTTGTCTATGGTGTTAGAGAATGTTCTAATTTTATTCTTTTACATGTAACTGTCAGTTTTCCCAGCACCACTTATTGAGGAGACTGTCTTTTCTCCATTGTATATTCTTGCTTGCTTTGTTGTAGATTAGCTGACCATAAGGGTATGTGCTTATTTTGGGGCTTTCTATCTGTTCCATTGATCTATAGGTCTGTTTTTGTGCCAGTACCATACTGTTTTGATGACTGTATCTTTGTAGTATAGTCTGAAGTCAGGGAGAGTGATTCTTCCAGCTCCATTCTTCTTTCTCAAGATTGTTTTGGCTAGTCGGGGTCATACAAATTAAAAAATTTTTCGTTCTAGTTCTGTGAAAAATGTCATTGGTAATTTGATAGTGATTTCATTGGATCTGTAGATTGCCTTGGGTAGTATGGTCATTTTAACAATATTGATTCTTCCAATCCAAAAACACAGTATATCTTTCTATCTGCTTGTGTTGTCTTCAATTTCTTTCATCAGCATTTGATAGTTTTCAGAGTACAGGTCTGTTGCCTCCTTAGGCAGGTTTATTCCTAGGTATTTTATTCTTTTTGATGCAATGGTAAATGGGATTATTTCCTTAATTTCTCTTTCTGATATTTTGTTGTCAGTGTATAGAAATGCAACAGATTTCTGTATATTAATTTCATATCCAGCAACTTTACCAAATTCATTGATGAGCTCTAGTAGTTTTCTGGTAGAGTCTTTAGGATTTTCTATGTATAATATCATGTCATATGCAAACAGTGACAGTTTTACTTCTTCTTTTCCAATTTGGATTCCTTTTATTTATTTTTTTCTTCTCTATTTGCTGTGTCTAGTACTTCCAAAACTGTATTGAATAAAAGTGGTGAGAGTGGGCATCCTTGTCTTGTTCCTGATCTTAGAGGAAATGCTTTCAGCTTTTAACCATTGAGTATGATGTTAGCTGTGGGTCTGTCATATATGGCCTTTATTATGTTGAGGTAGCTTCCCTCTATGCCCACTTTCTGAAGAGTTTTTATAATAAATGGATGTTGAATTTTATCAAAAGATATTTCTGCATATTTTGAGATGATCATGTGGTTTTTATTCTTCAGTTTGTTAATGTGGTGTATGACATTGATTGATTTGCAGATATTGAAAAATCTTTGCATCCCTGGGATAACCCATTTGATCATGGTGTATGATCATTTTAATGTATTATTGTTGCATTCGGTTTGCTAGTATTTTGTTGAGGATTTTTGCATCTGTGTTCATCAGTGATATTGGACTTTAAATTTCTTTTTTTGTGATATCCTTGTCTGGTTTTGGTATCAGGGTGATGGTAGTCTCATAGAATGACATTGGAAGTGTTCCTTCCTCTGCAATTTTTTGAAATATTTTCTGAGGTTTGGTGTTAACTCTTCTCTAAATGTTTGGTAGGATTCACCAGTGAAGCCATCTGGTCCTGGACTTTTGCTTTTGGGGAGTTTTTAGATTACTGATTCAATTTCAGTACTTGTAATTGGTTCGCTCATATTTTCTGTTTCTTTCTGGTTCAGTCAGGAGATTTTACCTTTCTAAGAATTTGTCCATTTCTTCTAAGTTGTCTATTTTATTGGTGTATAGTTGTTCATAGTAGTCTCTTATGATCCTTTGTGTTTCTGTGGTGTTGGTTTTAACTTCTCTTTTTTCATTTCTGATTTTATTGATTTGGGCCCTTGTCCTTTTTTTTCTTGATGAGTTTGGCTAAAGGTTTGTCAATTTTGTTTGTCTTCTCAAAGAACCAGCTTTTAGTTTCATTGATCTTTTGTATTATTTTTATAGTCTCTATTTCATTTATTTCTGCTCTGATCTTTATGATTTCTTTCCTTCTACTAACTTTGGGTTTTGTTTGTTCTTTTCTCGAGTTGCTTTAGGTGTAAGGTTAGGTTGTTTATTTGAGATTTTTTTTCTTGTTTCCCGAGGTAAGATTGTATCACTATAAACGTCCCTCTTAGAATTGCTTTTGCTGCATCCCATAGGTTTTGGATCATTGTGTTTTCACTTTCATTCATCTCTAGGTACTTTTTGATTTCCTCTTTGATTTCTTCAGTGATCCATGGTTGTTTAGTAGCTTATTGTTTAGGCTTCATGTGTTTGTGTATTTTGCAGTTTTTTTCTTGTAGTTGATTTCTAGCCTCATAGCATTGTGGTCTGAAAAGATGCTTGATATGATTTCAGTTTTCTGAAATTCACAGAGGCTTGCTTTGTGGTCCAGCATGTGATCTCTCCTGGAGAATGTTCTGTGTGTACTTGAAAACAATGTGTATTCTTGCACTCTGCCTTCAGGAGGCTCTGAGACACTAGGTCAGAGGAACTCAGGAACATGGGGTGTTTTTTTTTTCTTAAATTAAGCACTCCCAAGTTGGTTCTAAGGTAGGTGTCCTCAAAGCACACTCTGATCATCGTTGGATGAAAAGGTAACTGTAGTAATCCACCCGGGAGAGAATAAACATCCTTGTCCCTTCCTGGCTTCTGGTGGTGGCCATCAGTCCTTGGTGTTCCTTGGATTGTAGCTGCAGTCACCCCATTCTCTGCTTCTGTCACCCATGACACTGCCCCTGTGTGTCTCTTTCCTCTTGCTAAAAGACACCAGTCATATTAGATTAAGGAATCTTTCTACTCCAGTATGACCTCATCTTTACTAAACTAATTACCTCTGCAAAAATCCTATTTCCAAATACAGGTCACATTCTGAGGTGCTGGAAGTTAGGACTTCAGCATATCTTTTTGGAAGACTCAGTTTAACCCACAACAGAGGGAGGAAGGGGATGTGGCTAGAATAGGTCAGGGATTCTGAAATCAGAGTCAGTAACTGGTCCAGCATGACTCTCTAAAGGTCTCTTGAGAAACAAGCTAAAATTACAGATTTCTTTAACCTGACCTCCAGAGTCTGACTTAGGAAGTATGAGATTGTGCCTTAGAATCTGTATTTACCCCTCTGCAGGAAGTACCCACGTGGAGGAGCCCTACCAGAAGCATTCACCAAATTGATGTTTTACGAATGCACTGGGTAAATGATAAGTTATGACCACATAAAGCTTATGCAATAAGCACGTGTAGCCACGTGTAACATCTTCACAGTGCACTGCCACCATGTGTTCCTCTATTCTGGCAGAGGCAGGTAAGTGGTGTTCACAGATTATGCTTGTTTAACTGATCACCTCATGCTTTTAAAGAAAATTAAAGCTCCTCTTAACAGCAATTGTTTATAAAATTAAGCACAGTTTCGATGTTTTTGTTTTTCCACTATTTTAATTATCAAAGGAATGAGGAAAATTGGGTCATTCACTCCCATGATGACTGTTTTCTTTTCATTAATAGTGGCAAAAGCTCTTGAAGTGGAACCAAAATGCAAATATGAGCTCACCCAGGCCTTTAAGGATTTCAGGAGGCCATGCATTTGATCAAAATTGCATGTTTAAAAATCCTACTTTCAGGATAGAATACAGATAAAATATAGATGGACTGAAGCTAAAAGTGCTCTTTGCTGCAGACACACTCAATAATATATACATTGTTAATCCCTGATCATTTCCAAGTAATTGTAGGCTTCTTCATGGAACCAATTTTCTGTTTTGGAGACTAAGATAATTCAAATTGCATGTCTTTAAGTATGATAATAAGTGGAGTCTGCCAGTGGTTGCTTGTATAACCAATTGGATGTGAATGTGTGTGTGTCTTACAATCTAGAGTTTTGTATTTAGTCCTTTCTTTGGCAAGTGAAGTCACACCAATTTAAGTATTAACAAGTGTGTCTCAGGATCACTGAGTTGCATGTTGAGTGGAATTTATAATTTTTATTATGTCGGCTGTTTCAAATAACACATTTTGAAAAAGCAAATGTGGTTGATATGTGAATCATTTGTACTCAGTTCATAGTTTCCTTTGAGTTTTTTTTACTTATACTTGTGGTCCAAAGGGACTTTTTTCAGTAACAGTGTTATTGTTACTGATCTGCATTTAGTTTGCAAAATTCCACCCAGTATGTTTATTTGCCTCTCTGGTGATGTGGCATATAAAGTGAGGTACAGATTTTTGATGATTCTTGGCATGTCTGGTGCATAAAGTATTTTGCCTAAATCATTATCTCATAGAAAGCATTTTTAGTATGAATTAGCAAATTTTAAACAAGTTTGTATATGGTATGCATAGATGTAGATTTAGGAAGAGTGTGACAGGATGCAGATGAGTCTGTGAACTTTCCTCAGGGTCAGGTTGGCGATAGAATTGGGAAAACTATTCCTATTCGTAGTATCTTTTTGCTTCTATTCTCCACTGAGACTGAAACCTTGATTTCCAGATTCTTAGAGAAGGGTTGCATATTTTCTTGAGAGATCCACTATTCTTCGTGTCTCTGTGTCAATAGTCATCAAAGAGAAGCAGGAGAATCTAAGCTGAATAACACGCACACGCCAAATACTCCAAAGACCAGCTATGGTATTCCACGTAAATATTTAGAACTTCACTGGAAAACAGTAGCTTCAGGCAAAGAGTAACATATATATTATAGTTCAGTCTCAGAATTAACCGGCTGTTCATCATCAAGTCATTGGGTTTTCTCACTTTGTTGTAATGGTTTCCTTTTGGCTGCAGCTCATCTTTTTTTTTTTTTAACTTTAGAAACTGTATTTTAAAAAATTAATTTATTTTTTAAATTGAAGTATATTTGATATACAATGTTGTGTTAGTTTCATCTTCATCATCATGCTTCAGTTCTTTCACTGGTGTACTAATTAATTAATGTAAAAATATTTTTCAAATATGATAAATAGTATAATGCAATAAAAGAGGAAAATGCAAAAACTAATGCATAAGGAAGAAAATAAGAAATCCATGGGTTGTAAGACACTCCTGGTGAAATGGACAATGATGAAGATACTCTTGGTCTTTAGAATATTTATTGGTTCACCATGTATTTACTGAGCATTTCTGTGTATCGGACATTGTGCTGACAATGAATGGAACGTGGTTTTTGCTTTAAAGACTCACAGGTTGGGAGGAAGTTAGTTAAGTAGATGAAGAATCACTGCATTGTGAAAATACAACCTTAGAGAAAGGAGGGCTGTGCCGTGGAGCACAGAGGCAGTTGTTCTTGAGAAGTAAAGAAAGTCAGGTCTTTGGTTTGCAAAGACCAGGTCCACTCAAATGAGCTCAAATAAAAATGGGTCATTGAAAGACATGAGGGATTTTCAGAGAAACAAAATGCAGAGGGTGTCTGGTCTCAAGAGTAGCCACTCCACATCTGGCTCTCTCCATCTCTAAGTGGTCTCATTCTGCTTCTTTCTACATGTACTTTCTCCAATACCAAGTCACTGGTATTTTATAGAACAACATACTTTTTTCAGTAGGGTCTTCTTCTTTTTCTTCTTTTGTTTTAAATAAAGTTGCCTGCGGTCATCTTCAAGGTTGCATTTTATGCTTAACAAATTGGAAATTATTGACATTTCCAATTCAGTCTTCTCTGTAGATCAAAATATTTATAAACAAGAAAATACTCTTTACAGTTTCTTAGGTACCTGCTAAGTTTGGAGCAAATTCTGCTAAATAGAGTTTATTCTTAATTCTAATGTTTAGTATTTAAATATATAACTATTTCAGCCTGAATGTTTTCACATTTTATTTACAATGTTAATATTTTCATAGACTATTTTTTATTAAAATTTTTTAATTGCAGTATAGTTGACATACAATACTATATTAGTTTCAGGTGTCCATCATAGTGGTTTGACATTTACATATGTTATGATCACCACAGTAAGTCCAGTAACCATCTGTCACCATACAAAGTTATTACAATATTATTGACTATATTCCCTATGCTGAAGTTATATCTCCAAGATTTACGTATTTTAAAACTGGAAGTTTCTACCTCTTAATTCCCTTCACCTATTTCACCCAACCCCCTCCCCCTCCCCCTTCCCCTCACCCTACAGTGTTGAATTTTTAAATTGAGTTTACAGGGGTCATTCACAGTAATGCCAGACGTTTCACCTTTAACAGAATGAATTTCCAAAAATTTACTTTTGATTCTATGAACTGGATGAAGAAAACAAAGTTATTATTGGAATTAACTTTATTTTGCATTTGAAGTATCAAATGATATTGACAAAATTTGCATTATTTAACTTTTGAGAAGTTCTTTCTCTGCTCATGGATCCAACATATGGACAGTTATTGCTTCACTTTTTGTATATGCATGAAACAACTTGGAACTGAAAATAAGCAAAAGTAATTCAACAAAGCGTTGAATGGTCTAAATGAAAAGTCAGGGTTCGTGGACTAATGTGATACACCTTGCACAGCCACACATGTTAACTTGTCAGTTTTAGGCACAGTCTTCCTAAAATAACTTGTAACTTTTGATAGCAGTTATAATGCTTCTTCAATAGATCGTGTGTCTTATGGATTTCATAAGGTCAAAAAAGTTTTGGTAGAGTGCTGAGGCCAGAAACTAGATGATAAAAATAGGTGCTGATTTTGAAGGATGTGACCCATTTGATTCAAAAGTGGAGTGTTGGAATTTTATTTTTAATAATATAATATTTTATTTCTTTTTTAAAAAATTTATTTCTTTTATTTATTTATTTTTGGCTGTGTTGGGTCTTCACTGCTGCATGTGGGCTTTTCTCTAGTTGCAGCGAGCAGGGGGCTACTCTTCGTTGTGGTACGCGGGCTTCTCTTTGCGGTGGCTTCTCTTTGTTGTGGAGCATGGGCGCTCTAGAGCGCAGGCTCAGTAGTTGTGGCGCACGGGCTTAGTTGCTCCGCGGCATGTGGGATCTTCCTGGACCAGGGATCGAACCTGTGTCCCCTGCGTTGGCAGGCAGATTCTTAACCCCTGTGCCACCAGGGAAGTCCCAATAATATAATTTTTTAAATAATATAATTTAATGTGCATTTCAGTCTCCTGAGTGTCAGTGACCTCACTGTAACTCAAAAAGTATATAGCATTCATAGAGTAAAGATACACAGTAACAAATATATTTGCCCCGAGAACACAAGGATACAACCAGCTAATACTGAGCAGAGCAGATAAACAAGGTCACACTCAGGCCGTGGCAGGTCCTAAGTGTCAGCCCTGAGGAGTAGGCTGGCATCTCAGCGCAACTTGACTCCTCTGTGTTCTTTGTTCTTCAGGGGCCTGCGTTCCTGCTCTCTTTCTGCCACTCCTGCTGGTTCAGGGTGGGGTGGCACAATGTGCTGGGGGTCCACTGAGAAGGGTCAACCTAGAGGAGGAAGATGAGGGAGATAGCAGCTCTTTCTGGAAGGGTGAAGAGTTTGCCCTTCAGGTCATCCGATTTAAATCTCGCTTGTGCTGCTGATGAACTTGGTGACTTAGGGAAGTCCTTCAGTCTCTCGGGATTTCAGTTCCCTTATTTATAAAATGAGGAATTGGCATGATGACCTCTCTAACTTTGATATGCAAAGACTCCAAGTTCTGGGACTTCTCCGGTGGTCCAGGGGTTAAGACTCCACCTTTCAAAGCAGGGGTCGCGGGTTGGATCCCTGGTTGGGGAACTAAGATCCCACGTGCCTTGGGGTATGGCCCAAAAATTAAAAATAAATAAATAAATAAAAATAAATTGCACATCTCTTTAAAAAGAAAAACAACAAAGACTCCAAGTTCTGTAATTCAATGGCAGAGCTCTTTTTTTCCTTCCTTCCTTCCTTCTTTTCTCTCTCTCCTTCCTCCCTTCCTTCTTCCTTCCTTCCTTCCTTCCTTTCTCTCTCTCTCTTTCTTTCTTTCTTTCTTTCTCTCTTTCTCTGTGTGTTAGTTACAGAAACTATAAAACAGTAACATATTTATTTTGACCTTTGAATGTAAGACAATTCTTTGAGGTAAAAAAGTTTTCTTCTGAGATTATTCAGGTAGAATCTTTGCATTCAACATAGGGATTCTGAAAGACAATTACAGAAAACAGCTATAATGCAGAACTCCTTGTGGTGATGTCAAATCCAAGAATTAGATTCAAATCCTCTGACAGTTTTCCACCTCCATCAGTCATGTCCAAGTCAAGACATACAGCATTTCTTCTGTTTCATCCCTTAGTTGGAGTTAAATTCTGCTGGAGACTACACTGCATGTTTTTATTTATTTTTTAACTCCAGAATGCTCTTCGTCATCTGACAGTGCACCATATTAAACTACTTAAAATGCTTTGTGAATGAAATCACATGTCTGAAATGTGGTGTCCGTTACCAGAGCTCTTGAAGGGCAGGCTTGGGTTTAGTCCGTCTCCTTTGTCTTACCTAGTTTCTCAACCCCGGACATTCTTTTTCTCTCTCTTAAGGCAGATTTCCATGCATAGACAGTTCATTCAGATTGGTAGGGTGGATTGGATAAAAAACAAATGATGTGGGCAATTTTTACCTGGTTTAAATGGGTTAAAAAGAATCATGGCAATCAGAGCTTCAGGGCTGCCCTACCTCTGATTTTGCATTTTCTTTTTTTAAAAAAAATTATTTATTTATTTAATTTTTATTTATTTATTTATTTGGCTGCCTTCTCTGTGATTGAAGGAGAAGTGCATTGAATTTTCATAAACACGTAATTATCTAACTCCTTCCCAACTTAACATGTTTTGACGTGAAATCCTTAAATACGTATTAACAATCTCAGCGTTAGAGGCTAAGTACTGTAATGTACACATTTAAGCTCATGTACACAAGCATGTGAACTCACGAGGGCAGGAATGCCTGTTTGTTTACTGTTATCTACCCTTTGTCGTCAACAGAGCTTGATGCATGAGGTTGCCAAATAGATTAAATTAACGAATGTGAGGGTAACCCATGTCCGCTGTAAGGTGAACACCATGCCTGTTTTGTACAGCTCTGTAGCTTCAGCCCCTAGAACGGTGTCTGCGTCTCATTTGTCAAGTGAATGAATGGACTTAGGGATTTGGTCCTTGCCATTCAAGTCTCGTTTGGGAGGCAGCTTGGCAAAATATTAAAGAGCAGTACTAATTAGGTACCAAAATGGTAAATAATCACCGGACACTCATATTTTAATTGTCCAAATGGTAACATAAAAATTGTTCTAGATATTCAAAGTCGGAAAATAATATATAACATGCATTACCCCCAAGAGACTTTGACATTGTTGGATTATTTTTATTTCTTTATGTATTGAATAAATCTTTGAGTGCCTCTGTGTTCCAGGCAGTATATCCGGTGCTGATGAGTCAATAGTGTACAAAAGAGATGTAGGTCTTGCCCAAACTGAACTCATAATCTAATGGGGAAAACAGTCAAAAAAAGTAATAAATAAAATGTTAATTTTCGAAGGGAAAAATGGGACGTTGCGATAGAGAATAACAGAGAATAGCTACTCCAGAAAGGATAAACTATAAGAATGGAACCTATAAGCTGAACTTAAAGGGTGAGAAGGAGTCAGTTCTGTGAAAAGCATCCCAGGCAGAAGTATGTGTGCAAAGGCCCTGAGGCAGCATGGAATTCAGTCACCAAGAGAGTTGTTCTCTATGGGAATAAAGAAAGAGGCAGGTACTGAAGGATTTTGAACAGGAGGACATGGTAAACGAATGTACCACGATGAACATGATACAATGACATTTTAAGACATTCACCCTTGCTCAAAAGTGGAGAATGGATTCTGGTGCAGAAGAGTGGAAGTGGGTGTTTAATAGTTCATCAAAGGAATGATGGTGAACTTGATTAAGGTATGTTGACTAAACAATATACGTACAACCTAAGAGTTGAGAGTTATGTTTTATTTGGTGGGAATTTTTAGGACTTCAAGCCAGGGAGGCAGCATCTCAGGTAACCCTGGGAGAACTGCTCCGAGGAGGCAAGGGGGAGAGCCAGGATATATAGTTTTGCAACAAAGGGCAGTTAGTCTGAACATCAAAAGATTATTGTTAATTAAGGAAAACTAGGTATCTCAGGTTAAGGAACTTGACGCTTTTCTATGTGTGGGAAGATGCAAGAGTCTGGGCTCCCTGAAATTGTTCCTTTGACGTGCACCTTAGCTCTCTGGGGCCAGTGTTCTGTTTTCACATCCTGAGTTTCCTCAGGGCTCACCGTGGGGAGTGGCTGCAGTGTGATGGCTGCTAGATGGCAGGTGTCCTTTTCCTTCCTGAGTCCCCTCAGAGCTCACCAGCTCACTGTTGGCAGTGGCTGCAGTCACTGGTGACTGTGACATCTTTTGTTTACTGATATGGCAGGCAGTAATCCATTCATCAGGCAGCAGCAGTGATGAACACGAGGTATGGAAAGGTTTGAGGTAGAATTAAAGAATTTACTGTTGGAAAAAAGTAGAAGAGGGTTAAGGGAGAAGTAAGGAAGGAGGAATTCTCCTGGGCTCCTGGGTGAATTCATGGGAGATAGTAGTGCCCTTTACTGAGGTGGAAAATACTGGTGCAAGGAGACAGATCTGGGGTGGGGAAGCATGGATTCAGTGGTGGACAAGTTAAGCTGGAGATGTCTGCCAGATGAACTCAGAGATGTCAGGGCAGAGCATGGAACTAGATTGTGAATGCGGATCTCAGAGGAGGCCTCTGAGCTGATGATATAGACGTGGGAATCTCCAACATGTTGAGGGCACAGCGATGGAGGACCAGCAGGGCATATTAAAATTCAAACCTTCAGTTTACAGAACATCTACCTGGGGCAGTGAACCCAGGAAAGCGCTTTTCTCATGCCCCATTATTTTACCCAGTCTTTCACTCTTCACCTGGACTTATACTTTCTCTACTTGCCCTAGGACCCCTGTCCACATGCATTCACTCTTCCTGACCTTGACTCAATTCTTTAGTTATCTCTCTCACCTGCCCTAGTTTATCCTGTCATCTCCCACCTTTCTGCTCCAGCCCACCCTCCTTTCAGTCTCCTAACCTGGTCGCTCTCATCAGCTGCTTTTCAACCTTTAGACTCTCACTGTCTGCTACATACCATATTCTAAGTCCTGCAAATCTTTGAAGGTGTGGCTTCCTTTCCAATATTATTATATATCTATCAGTACATCAGTAAAAATGAGTCTGCATTCCTACAAGAAGGAGGAGGAAGAAGAAAGGAATGGGGGGGGGATTATTGGTTATAGGGCATTTGTAGATCAGGTTCCAATTTGCATATGAATCAGGCAATAGAATTTGTTTTCATGAGACATCTCCCTCAAATTTTCAAGTAATGTCATGAGATAGTAACATTTTTTTTTACTAGGAAGTTAAGATGCTAGATGATCAGGTTTCCTATTAATACCGAGCAGGACCCTGTGGGGCTCCTGGGCACAAAAACCTTTGTGTCCCCCATTTCTTGATTATAAGAAATAGGCCTTAATTCAGCCTCCATGACCTTCCCTGAGTTCCTATGGGCAGGTTCAAACAGTTGCTAATTAGGGAATGGAGAGGATGAAGGAGACAAGGGAGGAACAGTCAAAAGAAACAATAGTACAGCCTTGGGGCAGGGTCCTGGTTCCCCAACAAGGGATATACATATCTTTGAGCTGTTTTGCAGATACTGAAACCCCTGCCAGGTGGGAGAAGTTAAAAAGGTATGGTGCCCACAAGCAGGTACACCCCAGAGGGGTTGGAACCAGAAGGTTGATGATGCCGACTCCCACTTACTTCCCCACCAACCAATCAGAAGATTGCCCATGAGCTGACCATGCCCTCTTTGAACCATTACTATAAAACTCCTCACTACCCCCTCCAAGTTGGGACACACAGTCTTGAGGGCATTCGCCCGCTGTGGCCCCCTTTGCTTGGCAAAACAATAAAGCTATTCTTTTCTCCTTCACCGAAAACTCTGTCTCCAAGAATTAATTTGGTGTTGAGGTACAGAGACCGGATTCGGCTTCACTATTACCATTTGAATTCCCTCTCAACACCATGAATATCCATAGTAGTACAGTATTTGATATATTTTTAAGTTCTTAATAGTTACCGATTAAATGAAATTTGTTCTGTAAATATATCCAAAGGTTTTGAGAAGTATCACTCTGCGATACCTTATGCCACCACTCACTTTAACTGTTTACACCCTCAATCCTATATCTCTGTTGCCCATTTATCTGCATCCCCCCCTTTACTGGGCCTTGACGTCAGAGGTTCCAAGATTGTAACTTTTCCCCCAAATTACCATGCCAATCTGATGAGCAATTGTTTTAAATAGAAGTATAATTGACCGACAACACTATGTTAGTTCCAGGTGCACAACATAGTGATTCAATACTTCTATACATTGCAAAATGATCACTGTGATAAGTCCAGTTACCATGTGTCACTACACAAAGTTGACGAGCAGTTTTTTAAAGAACTCACTTTATAGTAATAATTTGCATCTCCTGTAGGCACGTTGAATTATTGATTACAGATCTTCTGGTGTTCATTCCTGAAAGTAAAATCAGCTAATCATCTTATTCAAATATTTTCCATACTCTCAGATCCGGAAAAGACCAGTGTATGCAAATTGTACAAGTATTTTCAATATTCTTTACTACATGTAAAATTTCAGAGTGAAATCCACTTTAAGGTATCCGTTTAGCATGGGGACAGGGATTTCATCTGTTCACATTTTGCTAGATTAAAAAAAAGTAATACCACGATAGTCTTTCTAGACTACCTGGATGACAACGTTTCTCTGTGCACATATCTCATTATAAGTAACTTTCATTTTTAGTAAAGAAACTATATAGTTTGAAAAAAATCTAAAGAATAAAAATCTAATGTTTTTAAACTGTATGTACTCAGGATGAACACACTACGTGCTTGTTGGTGACACTTACTCTGTGCAGGGATGTTGTCATTTGGCTCTATTTCTGTACAAAGGGATCCAAGGCAAAAGAAGGTTGACCAGCTCTTTGCATTTGCCAGGTTGAAGCCAGGAGCTTCATGAGGAGTAGGAAGACTTTTTGTGATTCCCCAAACACTTTGGAGTCAGAAGAGGCACAGATCCCCAGAAGGCTGCCGTGTGACAACGGAGTTCCAAGAATGTTGTCACAAAGAAGGACTAAGCAATTGTAAGAAGGAAGGGTTGACCTGTGACTTTCTAGAACCTTCAACATTAAAACCTACTGGTTGGATCTGTTAGGAAATTTTTCCCAGGAATATAATGCAGTAAGAGTCAGAAGGTTAGACAGAAGCCAGTTACAGAAATGGGTTTTATTGTTTGTTTGCTAGATCTGTCTATAAACCATATAAAGTGTGTTTGTGGGAGGGGTGTAGAATATGTCAACCTATCCACCATCCAGTGCTGTGATCATGCAACCTTTCTTAGCCCAAATATTTTTCCTGACCACTCCCACCATTGGATATTGACTTCTTCTCATACTATTTTCACCTCAGTGTGTTGCCTTCCTTAAAGGGCTATACTACTTTTAAAGGGCTATACTACTTTTCCTGCCAGTACAGAATTTCCAAAGGAGAAGCCAGGGGTCTGTCTTGCTCTTGTGTTGGAATATTTACTGTTCAATCACCTTCAACAAATAATAGTTGAGCACCTACTTTGAAAGTTCTACAGAGGACAAAAGTGTAAATTACAGACCACAGGGATGTTTTTCCATCTGAGCTGGATGAGTCAGGCCAGTTCCTATGCCCAAAATCACTTCAGGGTTTCCTGAAGCACCTACATGCCCTTCCGTCTTCATGGGAGAGCTTGCTTTAGCCACTGTGGGATTGTGTAAGTAGCCAGGAGTAGTGTCAGGAAATTCTTCTCTGTGTGTCTCCAACCTTCCCTCTCTCCACCCTGTGTCTTTCCTCTTCTTTCAGCTCTCTCCCTTTACCTTTATTTCCTGTCCCACCTCTGTATCAACACCTCCTCTCTTTTTGTTTTTCTGCTTTATCTTGCTGTCTTCCTAAACTGGCCAACAACTATTTTTATTTGTATTTCTCTGCCAAGCTTTGGATATGTATTTCCCAAAAGACCTAAAATGCTTTTCTCCTTGCAGTTTCTCTCTCCATTCTAAATCTCTTCATGCCCAGGGGCTGGGTTGGTGTCTGATTAGGAATGATACCTGTCTGCCCTGGTTTCGAATCAGAAGAACATCAGTTTGACATCTGAAGACAGATCACAGAGCTCTCCATCCTTTCCCAGTGTCGTCTGCTCACTGAGGTGCTTATACAAATAGCCCCATCTCTAGAGATGGGGGAAGAGTTCAGCCTGTCACCTGGTTCCCATTTCTCAGCTAATGGGACAGAGGCACAAACCTGTAAAACAAGTAGGTTTGTTTCCAAATGAAAACCAGATGTGCTGAATCCCACTGGCGTACTGGGGCCACTCTCTGTCACGTGTCTTAGCAGGTGCGGAAGGGTGCCCTTACCTAATTTTCACTACTAATCAACCCCAGCATTCCTTTACCTGAAAAATTAGCAATCCAAATAAACTTTCAGTTACTGTAGCTGGAAATTACAACCGCTGTCATGCAAGGAGCTGAACTGGAGTGCCACATTTAGCTTCTGATGCCAAATATCACATTGCCTGACATCTCGATGCTGAAGAGTTCTCTTTGCCAGTTAATTTTTGCCTTAGGGAATGAACAATCAGTTATCAGATCCCCTGAACACTTGTATAAATCTCTGAGACAATATCTTCAGAAGGAAACAGTCCTTTTTTTTCCTCTTTCGCTTCAAGAAACTTGTGCCAATAATCAAATGTGCTTTTATTCTCAGTTCTATTCACATGAATCCTCCAACTTATATCTTTTTCTTTTGGGTTTTCTTTGTTTTCAGACCAGAAGAGCACTTTAAGTAAAATTTGTGGAATTTAAAAATGCCCAAGGCTTAATAACACACTATTGGAATATTTGAATATAGCTGAATTTACAGCAATAAAATTATGTGTTGGAGGGTTGTTGGCAAGGGATAAAGGTTGGAGTTGTCCCAGGAAACATTTTCTCACATAGTTGGTCATTGACTCAAATGGCAAGTGTTCTGGAATCATACTCACATGACATTGGTGGGTCTCTGGAACTAAGAAGTTGGTTCCTTCTTATTGAAAGATCAAGAATGTGTTGTAAATGCAGCACCTGCTGTCTGTAAGATGCCAGGGCCAAGACTGGAGAAGTCCCTGGAGACACATAAGACCTGGGTCCTGCCCACAAGGAACTTACAGTCTAGTTGGGAAGTTAAGACATTACATTGTGGTCCCAAAGACATCATTAAAGATGCAAACATTCTCACGTCTACCTTCAAAATATACAGTCAGGGCATTTCTTATCATGTCCATTGCTGCCACCCTGCTCTAAGCCACCATCATCTCTCATCCCGATTATTGCTGTAATCTCCCAAGTGGTATCTCTGTGCTTCCACTGTGGCCCTGTTTAGCCTACACTCAATGAAACAATCAAGGTGATCCAGTTAAAGAGTGAGTTGGATCATGTCAGTCCTCTGTCGAAAGCCCTTCGAAGCTCCTGGACCCACTCAGTAGAGCCAGTGTTCTTGCAGTATAGACAAGGGTCTACACACAGTCCAGCCACCCACACCTTCTTTGACTCTCTGCTCTCTTTTACCAGTTTTCCTCTTGCACATTCTGCTCCATCCATGCTCTCACCCCCTTGCTTTTCCTGGAGTACACCAGGAATGTTGCGACCTCAGGGCCTTTGCACTTGCTGACCCCTCTGCCAGGAATCCTCTATCCCCTGATGACTACTCACCCCTCACATACTCAGGTGTTCACGCACAGCGAGGACTTTTTAGACCCCGTTATCTTAAATTGGGCTCTCGTATGCACTCATGTGCGCACGTGCCCGCACGCGTGCACACACACATGCTTTTTTTTTTTAATTGGAGTAGAGTTGCTTTACACTGCTGTGTCAGTTTCTGCTGTACAGCAAAGTGAATCAACCGTTCGTATACATATATTCCCTCTTTTTTTGGATTTCCTTCCCATTTAGGTCACCACGGAGCACCAAGTAGAGTTCCCTGTGCTATACAGTAGGTTCTCATTAGTTATCTATTTTATACATAGTAGTGTACATATGTCAATCCCAATCTCCCAGTTCATCCCACCCACCCCCCCTTTCCCCCTGGGTATCCATACGTTTCTTCCCTACGTCTGTGTCTCTGTTTCTGCTTTGCAAATAAGATCACCTATATTGTTTTTCTAGATTCCACGTATATGGGTTAATATACTATAAAAAATATGGAACGCTTCCTGAATTTGCGCGTCATCCTTGCGCAGAGGCCATGCTAATCTTCTGTGTTCCCATTTTAGTATATGTGCTGCTGGAGTGAGCACCGCACACACACTCTTGCTTGCTTTAATTTTTTTCCATATAGATATCACCATATGAAACCCTAATAGTTTGTGTGTTATCTATCTTTTCCCCAGTAGGAGCTAAGCTAGTTTTGTTTTTTTTTCAGTTTTGTTTGCCATATCTTTAGCACCTAGAATGGTGCCTGACACACAGTAGGTGGCCAATAAATATTTACTGAATGATTATTTTTATTTTGAGCATGAGGTGTTGTATTAGTTTCTTTGGGCTGCTGTAACAAAGTATCACGAACTAGGTTGCTTAAAGCACAGAAATTTATTGTCTCACAGCTCTGGAGGATAGACGTCTGAAATCAAGGTGTCTGCAGAGCCATGCTTCCTCTAAAAGCTGTAGAGGAGAATCTTGACTTGCCTCTTCCAGCTTCTGGCAGCCTCAGGTGTCAACTTCAGCTGCAGCACTTCAATCCCTGCCCCCGTTGTCACATGACATTCTCTCCTCATTTGGGATGGGGTGGAAGGAAAGCTATTCCCTTTTATGTCATCTCACCTCCCTTTTTCCTCTAAAATTTGACCGGACTAATATCCCATCAATACAGCTCTGGTCCAGCATCCACTCAGACCAGAAGCCTTCAGCATCTGTAAGTTGTCTAAACTCTCTAGTCTAGAATTTGAGGTTTTCCACATTCTGTTTGCCATCCTCCATCACATAACCTGTGACCTATCTAACTTGTAGGATTTGCTCCTCCCCATAGGTACCCTTTGCTGCATCCCCACACATGTCTCTTCTTATGCTTTTCTTTCAACCCTTCTCTAGTGAAACCATTACATAAAGACTTTCCTGCCATCTTCCTTCCTAAGTTCAACTTCTCCATCTTCAAAGCATGCATGCAAGATTACCCCTACCTTTTTGATGGCATTCATTATTTCCTATCCTGTCTTTTAGGTATATGTGAATGAAGGTTTTGTCTCCTCTAAATTAGGATGATAAACATACCAGTAGCATGATTTTTTGGTTGATAAAACTTGTCAGAAGATGGTGCATTTAAATTTTAATAAAGCTTTTGTTGTTCTGAATCAAAGAATGTGAGGTTTCAGATGTAAGAACATGTCTTTCCTCTGTTGTTTTCTGAGATAGCAATACCCAGTGATGAAATGAGGTCACGATTCAGAGGGAAGGGTTTGAGAAAGAAGAATTAAGAAATGTGGAGGAAGTTGGGTGGATGTTAAAACGTCTGTGTTAGGGACTTCCCTGGCGGTGCAGTGGTTGAGACTTTGCCTTCCAATGCAGAGGGTGCGGGTTTGATCCCTGGTGGGGGAGCTAGGATCCCACATGCCTCGCAACCAAAAACGTAAAACAGAAGCCATATTGTAACAAATTCAATAAAAGACTAAAAATGGTCCACATCAAAATATCTTTTAAAAAAGTCTATATTATATTACATGTAGCCACCTTTGGGTCTCTTTTCAAGCACCTACACTCTCTTCGGAAAATAAATTATTTTACGTATTGTGGTATGCCAAATAATATCCTCTGAAAGATGGCCCCATCATAATTCCTGGAACCTATGATATGCTAAGTTACGCAGCAAAAGGGACTTTGCGGGTATGATTAAGTTCAGGATCTTAAGATGGGGAGATTATTCTGAATTAGTCTGGCTGGATCCAGTGTAATAACAAGGGTCCTTGTAAGACAGAAGCAAGACAGTCAGTCTCTAAGAAGAAGATGTAATGACAAAAGCAGAGAAGAAAAGAAGGCTTCATGACAACAGAAGCAGAGAGAGATTGAAATGCTGGCTTTGAAGGTGGAGGATGGGGCCATAAGCCAAAGAATGCAGGTGGCCTCTAGACGCTAGGAATTGAATTCTCCCCTAGAACTTCCAGACAGAATACAGACCTGCTGACACCTTGATTTTAGGACTTCTGACCTCCAGAATTATAAGATAATAAATTTGTGTTGTTTTGAGTGACTTAGTTTTGCAGTAATTTATTACAGTGGCAATAGAAAACTAACACATATTTTAAGGCTCTGACAATTAAAAGCAGAGACCAGGGTTTGGCAATCTTTGCTGTAAAGGACCAGATAGTAAATATTTTAGGCTTGTGGGCCATCTGGTCTCTGTTACAATTACTCAGCTCTGCCATGTAGCATGAAAGCAGCCAGAGACAAGATGTAAATAAATGGCTGTGGCTGTGTTCCAATAAAACTTTATTTACAAAAATAGGCAATAGACTGGATTTCACCCATGGGCTGTAGCTTGCTGATACATGGTATAAACCAATGCCTCATCATTGTTTATTGTTTTAATTTATACTTCAGCCTATTCTGGAATCTTATTCCTGTTTATATATGCCACACGACCCACTGAACAGAACATTCAACAATGGTCTGAAATTGGTTCTCCAACCAGAAACATTAAGATTTTTAAGTGAAGATGAAGCTTATTATTAACATTCTACAGTCATCTTTAATTCCTCAGTACTTGCATATTGCAAGAATTGTATCCTAGAGGTGTAAATAGCAGTGCTAAATGACTCTGGCTTGATTTGCTCAAGTGAGAAGACCATACTGTATTTTCACAAAGCCTCCAGAATTTCTAATGCTAAGAATATGCACATCCCATGAAAATGTATTTCATCAAGCACTGTCTACAGAGGATTAAACTAAACTGTAAAACCATGTTTTTTGTGTACAGACTTCAGGATTGCTAATGCTCTTTTGTTTATAATTTCTCCCTGGGACATCTCTCTTGAGGCAAATGTTCCCTCAGCAGAGGAGGTACTGTACAGACAGTGTGATTTTTAGCCAAAAAAATTGCTGCACGCGGGGATTCTTATTAGACTTGTGTTGTACTTCTCTTTGCTTTGTGAACCTGACCCCAAACATCTGTATAAATGTGGCAAGTTAAAACAGCTTGCTTATACCTGGCTTGCCAAATACAGTTCTGTTTTCATCATGTTTATATCAGGATTACATGACATTGGCCCACCTCCCGTGCCTGCTGGCTTCCTTCTCCTTTCTTCCTTGTTCATCATGCTGACCTCCAACCTTAACGGCTCAAACCCAATCCTACCCCCTCCATGGTCAGGCCTGCATCATCTCTACTTCCTCCGCAACTTCTCCTAACATTCTTCTGGTCTATGTGTGGATTAGTTAATTCATGTCGCATGAAGCTTTACTGTTTGCATGATTTTTGCATGCACCCTACTAAATTATAGATGCTCATATTCAGAAACTAGCTTATAATTATTTATAGTTCATAATACTTCGTATAATATTAAATAAATATTATCTGGCTTATTGATTGCTGGATTTTTTACTTAATTTGACTCTTTGGGTTTTTAAAAAATATTTTTTAGAATACTTTTAGGTTCACAACAAAATTGAAAGGAAAGTACAGATAATTCCCATACACCTCCTACCCCTACACATGCATAGCCTCCTCTATTATCAACACCACTCACCAAAATGGTACCTTTTTTTACCAAGGATGAATCTACATTGACACATCATAATCCCCCAAGGTCCATAGTTCACTTTAGGGCTCACTCTGGGTATGTGCATTCTGTGGGTGTGGACAAATGTATAATGACATATATCCATCATCATAATATCATACAGAGTATTTTCATTGCCCTAAAAATTCTTTGTGCTCTGCCTATTCATTTCCACCCATGCACTAACACACATACACTCCTGGAAGCCACTGTTTTTTTTTTTTTTTTTATTGTCTCTATAGTTCTGCTTTTCTAGAATGTCATATAGTTAGAATCATAACAGATAACTTGTTAGATTGACTTCTTTCACTTAGTAATATGCATTTAAGATTCCTTCATGTCTTTTCATGGCTTGATAGCTCATTTCTTTTTAGCATGGAATAATATTCCATTGTCTGGGTATACCACAGTTTATTTATCCATTCACCTATTGAAGGACATCTTGGTTGCTTCCAAGTTTTGGCAGTTATAGATAAAGCTGCTATAAACATCCGTGTGGACATAAGTTTTCAGCTCCTTTGGGGAAATAACCAAGGAGCACAATTACTGGATCATATGATAAAAGTAGGTTTAGTTTTTGTGGAAACTGCCAAATTGTTTTCCAAAGTGGCTGTACCATTTTGCATTCCACCAGCAGTGTATGAGAGTTCCTGTTGCTCCTCATCCTTGTCAGCATTTGGTGTTGTCAGTTTACTGGATTTTAGCCATCCTAATTGGCATGTAGTGCTATCTCGTTTTAATATGCGTTTCCCTGATGACATATAATGGGGAGCATCTTTTCATAAACTTTTTAACCATCTGTATATCTTTTTGGTGAGGTGTCTGTTAAGGTCTTTGGTCTATTTTTAATTGGGTTGTTTATTTTCTTATTACTGAGTTTTAAGTGTTCTTTGTCTATTTTGGATAACAGCCCTTTGTCAGATGTGCCTTTTGCAAATATTTTCTCTAAGTCAGTGGCTTGTCTTCTCATTTTCTTGATGTCTTTTTCAGAGCAGAAGTTTAAAATTTTAACAACGTCCAGCTTATCAATTATTTCTTTCTTGGACTGTGTCTTTGCTGTTGTACTTAAAGTCACTGTCATATATAACAGCGGTCCCCAACCTTTTTGGCACCAGGGACCGGTTTCGTGGAAGACAGTTTTTCCACGAACATGGGGCGGGGGTGATGGTTCAGGTGGTAATGCGAGTGATGGGGAGTGGCAGATGAAGCTTTGCTCACCTGCCGCTCACCTCCTGCTGTGCAGCCAGTTCCTAAAACGGGGTTGGGGACCCCTGATATACAAGGTCATCTAGGTTTTCTCCAGTGTTGCCATCTAGGAGTTTTATAGTTTTGTGTTTACATTTAGGTCTGTGATCCATTTAGAGTTAATTTTTGTGAGGCATGTAAGGTCTGTGTCTAGATTCATTTCTTTTTTTGCATGTAGATGTCCAGTTGTTCCTGCACCTTCTGTTGAGGAGACTTATCTTTGCTCCATTGTAGTGCCTTTTCTCCTTTGTCAAAGATCAGTTGACTCTATTTATGGGGGCCTATTCCTGGGCTCTCTATTCTGTTCCATTGATCTATTTGTCTATTCTTTCAATAATACCACACTGTCTTGATTACTGTAGCTTTATGTTAAGTCTTGAAGTTAGGTAGCATCATTGTTCCAACTTTGTTCTTCTTCAATATTGTGTTGGCTGGTCTGTATCTTTTGCCTTTCATATAAACTCTAGAATCAGTTTGTTGATAATCATACAATAGCTTGTTGGATTTTTTTATCAGGATTGCATTGAATCTGCAGATCAATTTGGGAAGAACTGACATCTCAGCAATATTGTATTTCTCTATCTGTGAATACAGAATATCTTTCCATTTATTTAGTTCTCCTTTAATTTTGTTGATCAGAGTTTTGTAGTTTTCCTCACACAGATCTTGTACATTTTGTAGACTTAGGCTTAAGTATTTCATTTTTGGGGGGTGCTAATGTAAATAACATTGCATTATTAATTTTAAATTCCCTTTGAACATTGTTGGTGTATAAGAAAGCAGTTGACTTTGTTATATTATACCTTGTATCCTTCAACCTTGCTATAATTACTTATTAATTCCAGGAGTTTTTTGCTTATTTTTTTAAATTTTCTACATAGAGGATCATGTCATCTGCAAAGACAGTTTTAAACCTTCCTTCCCAATCTGTATACCTTTTATTTCTTTTTCTTGCATTATTGCATTAGCAAGTACTTCCACTGTGATGTTGAAAAGGACTGGTGAGAAAGGACATCCCTGCTTTGTACTTGATCTTAATGGGAAAGCTTTGAGTTTCTCACCATTAAGTACGATGATAGCTATAGGCTTCCTGTAGATAGTCTTTATCAAGTTGAGAAAACTCCCCTCTATTCTTAATTTACTGAGAGTTTTTATTATGAATGGGTGTTGGATTTTGTCAGATCCTTTTTCTGCATCTATTGTTGTGATTTTTTTTTTCTTTTTTAGTCTGTGATAGATTACATTAATTGATTTTCAAATGCTGAACCAGCCTTGCATACCTGGGATAAATCCCACCTTGTCATGGTGTATACTTCTTTTTAATACATTTTTGGATTTGATTTGCTAATATTTTGTTGAGGATTTTTGCATCAATGTTCATGAGAGATATTGGTCTGTAGTTTCCTTTTCTACTAATATCTTTGTTTAGTTTGGGTATTGGGATAATACTGGCTTCACAGAAAGTATTCCCTTTGTTTCTATCCTTTGATAGAGATTGTAGAATTGATGTAATTTCTTCTTTAAATATTTGGTAGAATTCATCAGTGAACCCATATGGGCCCAATCCTTTCTGCTTTGGAAGGTTATTAATTATTGATTCAATTTCTTTCATATTGGGTTGTCCAAAAAGTTCGTTCGGGTTTTTCCTTAACATCTTATGGTATAGGCCTATTCAGATTATTTATTTCTTCTTGTTTGAGTTTTGGCAGATTGTGTCTTTGAAGAAATTGGTCCATTTCTTCTACTTTATCAAATTGTGGGCATAGAGTTGTTCATAGTATTCTTTTATTATTCTTTTAATTTTCAATAAGATCTGTAGTGAGGTCCCCTCTTTCATTTCCAATGTTACTAATTTATGTCCTCCCTCTCTCTCTCTTTTTTTTTTTTTGTTACCTTGGCTAGAGACTTATTTTTTTATTTTATTTATTTATTTATTTATTGGCTGCGTTGGGTCTTCGTTGCTCTGTGTGGGCTTTCTCTAGTTGCGGCACACGGGGGCGGCTTCTCATTGTGGTGGCTTCTCTTGTTGTGGAGCATGGGCTCTAGGCATGTGGGCTTCAGTAGTTGTGGCACACAGGCTCAGTAGTTGCGGCTCATGAGCTCTAGAGCACAGGCTCAGTAGTTGTGGTGCACAGGCTTAGTTGTTCCGCAGCACATGGGATCTTCCCAGACCAGGGCTCAAACCCGTGTCCTCTGCATTGGCAGGCAGATTCTTAACCACTGAGCCACCAGGGAAGTCCCAAGGCTTATTGATTTTATTGATCTTTTTGAAGAACCAGTTTTCAGCTTCATTGATTTTCTCTATTGATTTCCTCTTTTTCATTCATTGATTTCTACCCTAATTCTTAATATTTCTTCTGCTTACTTTGGATTTACTTTGCTTTTCTTTTTCTAGTTTCCTAAGGTGGAAACTTAAATTGTTGATTTTAGATCTTTATTCTTTTCTAATCTATGCATTCAATACCATAAGTTTCCCTCTAAACACTGTTTTTGCTGCATTCCACAGATTTGATAAGTTGTGTTTTCATTTTCAGGTAGTTCAAAATATTTTTAAACTCACCTTGAGATTTCTTCCTTGACCCATGTATTTTTCAGAAGTTTGCTGTTTAATCTCCATGTATTTTGTGGTTTTCCCGTTAACTTTCTGTTTTTGAATCCTAGTTTAATCCCATGTGGTCTGAGAGCAGGCATTGTATAATTTCTATTCTTTTACATTTGTTAGGGTGTGTTTTATGGCCCAGAATGTGGTCTACCATGGTGAATGTTTCATGTGAGCTTGAGAAAAATGTGTATTCTGCTATTGTTGAATGAAGTAGCCTGTAGATGTTAATTATATCTAGTTGAATGATGGTGTTATCGAGTTCAGCTATGTCTTTACTGATTTTCTGCCTGCTACATTTGCTCATTTCTGAGAAAGGGGTTTTCTTTGGATTGTATTGAGAAATATGCTACTGATTTACAACAGAATTTTTATTTTTATTTTACCTTTTCAGTTACAGCTAGTGTTCACTTAATATTTTAGAGAAAGCAGTCTACTCTGATTTCCAGATTTGCTTAGTGGCTGTCATTTATGTTAAAAATCATATTGGATGATAACATTTAATTAATATCTTGGAAGCAAAGAATAATGAGGATATAGTCTTGAACATTTTTGATTTGCGCATGACTTTACCTAAACTATTCCAGAAAATTAAGAATTTTTATTATCTTCAAAAACTTACAGAGAAAAAAGTCCAGAGTCTCCTGACATGGACTGATTTTAGTTTAAATAATCTGCCATGTAAGGCCCTATACATTGGCCAGGCCTCAGTGAATATGCCACTTGGTATGGAGAGCTGTGTTTGGCAGTGCATTTCTATTTTCTTTCCAGTTTCCAGCAACACCTGGTCTTTCTATTCTGCTGTCTCATAGGGATGATGACCATGTTGTTGGTCTAGTTTCCTAGTGTATACTTTAAGCCACCTAGCAGATATAAAAAGTAGAATTCTACTGAGATTCCATTACAAACTGTTCTGAGGATGTTCATTTAAAATGCATAAGTGCTGAGCACCGAAACCATCCTTTTTAAAAAAAAATTCTCTCATTACCTACTCCACTGAAAAAAGTTATCATGATTTGTTAGTGAAGTAGACATCCTGATGCCCAGAGGTATTGCAGACCAATGGTCAGGACATAATAAGAAACTACACTAAAAGTGCTTGCTTGCCATCTTCCATATTGTACTATTTGAATGAGTGAGAAAAGGTGAGTGAAAAGTTGACTGCAAATAATTACATAAAAATAGATACAAGGCATTGCTCCACAATATCACTTCTGATATACACCCGTCCAGGATATGTAACCTTAATCTAAGTGTGAGAAAACAGACATTTCCAAATGGAGGAATGTTATGCAAAATAATTGATCTGGGCTCTAAAAAATGCCAACGTCATGTAAGTCAAAAGAGTCTGGGGGCTATACTACAAAGCTACAGTAATCAAGACAGTATGATACTGGCACAAAAACAGAAATATAGATCAATGGAACAGGATAGAAAGCCTAGAGATAAACCCACGCACATATGGTCACCTTATCGTTGATAAAGGAGGCAAGAGTATACAATGGAGAAAAGACAGCCTCTTCAATAAGTGGTGCTGGGAAAACTGGACAGCTACATGTAAAAGAATGAAATTAGAACACTCCCTAATACCATACACAAAAATAAACTCAAACTGGGTTAAAGACCTAAATGTAAGGCCAGACACTATAAAACTCTTAGAGGAAAACATAGGCAGAACACTCTGTGACATAAATCACAGCAAGATCCTTTTTGACCCACCTCCTAGAGAAACGGAAATAAAAACAAAAATAAACAAATGGGACCTAAGGAAACTTAAAAGCTTTTGCACAGCAAAGGAGACCATAAACAAGACGAAAAGACAACCCTCAGAATGGGAGAAATTATTGGCAAACGAAGCAACTGACAAAGGATTCATCTCCAAAATTTACAAGCAGCTCATGCAGCTCAATATCAAAAAAACAAACAACCCAATGCAAAAATGGGCAGAAGACCTAAATAGACATTTCTCCAAAGAAGATACACAGATTGCCAACAAACGCATGAAAGGATGCTCAACATCACTAATCATTAGAGAAATGCAAATCAAAACTACAGTGGGGCTTCCCTGGTGGCGCAGTGGTTAAGAGTCTGCCTGCTGATGCAGGGGACACAGGTTCGAGCCCTGGTCCGGGAGGATCCCACATGCCGTGGAGCAACTGAGCCCGTGCACCACAGCTACTGAGCCTGCGCTCTGGAGCCCGCGAGCCACAACTGCTGCAGCCCGCGCACCTAGAGCCTGTGCTCCGCAGTGGGGGAGGCCATGCAATGAGAAGCCTGTGTGCCACAGCAAAAAGTGGCCCCCACTCGCTGCAACTGGAGAGGGCCTGTGTGCAGCAACAAAGACCCAATGCAGCCAAAAATAAATAAAATTAAATTAAAAAAAAATAAACCTACAATGAGGTATCACCTCACACCAGTCAGAATGGCTATCATCAAAAAATCTACAAACAATACGTGCTGGAGAGGGTGTGGAGAAAAGGGAACCCTCATGCACTGTTGGTGGGAATGTAAATTGATACAGCCACTATGGAGAACAGTATGGAGGTTCCTTAAAAAACTAAAAATAGAACTACCGTACGATCCAGCAATCCCACTACCGGGCATATACCCTAAGAGAACCATAATTCAAAAAGAGTCATGTACCACAATGTTCATTGCAACTCTATGTACAATAGCCAGGACATGGAAGCAACCTAAGTGTCCATCAACAGATGAATGGATAAAGAAGATGTGGCACATATATACAATGGAATATTACTCAGCCATAAAAAGAAATGAAATTGAGTTATTTGTAGTGAGGTAGATGGACCTAGCGTCTGTCATACAGAGTGAAGTAAGTCAGAAAAAGAAAAACAAATACCGTATGCTAACACGTATATATGCAATCTAAAAAAAAAAAAAAAGGTTCTGAAGAACATAGCGGCAGGACAGGAATAAAGATGCACACATAGAGAATGGACTTGAGGACACGGGGAGGGGGAAGGGTAAGCTACGACGAAGTGAGAGAGTGGCATGGACATATATACACTACCAAATGTAAAACAGATAGCTAGTGGGAAGCAGCCGCATTGGCACAGGGAGATCAGCTCGGTGCTTTGTGACCACCTAGAGGGGTGGGATAGGGAGGGTGGGAGGGAGACGCAAGAGGGAGGGGAAATGGGGATATATGTATACGTATAGCTGATTCACTTTGTTATACAGCAGAAACTAACCTAACAATGTAAAGAAATTATACTCCAATAAAGATGGTAAAAAAAAAAAAAAGAGTCTGGGGGAATGTTCTAGATTAAAGGATCCTTGATCAGATCCTAGATTCAAATATAAAATAAAATAAAATAAAATTTCCCAGCTTTACAGGACATTATTGAGCCAATGGAGAAAATTTAAAAGCAGAGTTTCTATTGATAAGGGTATTTGAATCATTGTTAAATTTTCTGTGTATGATGATTGTATTGATGTGATGTGGGATATTTCATAAGAGGGTATATGCTGAAGTATTTTTGAGATTTAGAGTCACAAGATTTGCAACTAACTCTCAAGTAATTCTGAAAAAGAGAGTGTTTATATGTGTGTACACCTATACATACATACACACATATGTACACATATACTTGTGTATTATTCATATATGTAAATGTAGAAGAGAGAGAGAGAATGTGTAAATATTAACAATTGGTAAATCTTGGCATATAGGTGTTTGTTGTACTATTCTTCCAAGTTTTTCCATAAGTTTGACATTTTTCAAAATAAAAATTTGGGGATAAGTAGACAACAAATCCCAAAGGGTCTTTTCCCCAGGCTTTTGTTTGTTCGTTAGTTAAGGTTCAGATAAACGAAAGTGGAAAATCGTCAAGCTACCCAAATAAATAATCTGTTCTTATCTTTTACAATATTTGGATATTTTAGTACTTATAGACAAGGCCAGTTGAAGACTAACTAAATAAATATCTTTATATATTTGACCCTTTAAGGGATGACTTTAAATAAACAAACAAATAAAATAACAGCCAAGCATCCAGGCATTGTGATAATCACAAGTTTTTGATTTGGCAATGTTTCCCAGTTTGAGAGTTATTACTTTCAGCTGTAATAATAACGGGCTTTTCCTCTAAGGGAAAAATATGTGATGTTTAAAGTAAATATCATCAGTACAGTTTTGCACTGTTGAGAAAACATAAATGACCTTTTTTTCTTTAAATATTCAGATCACCCAAAAGTCTCATGAATGTGTATTGGGGGAGACAGAATTTCAACTGACTAAGAGGTGATAAAAAGACTGGTTACAAGAGGGCTTCACCATCATTTTAAACAGCTCCAAAGCCCTTTTGTTTGTGGCCTTCGCACAAGGAGAAGCTCAGAGTTTTGTCCAAGCAAGTTGGCTTTATGTTCCTACTGAAATCTGCATTTTGACTGTTGAACACAATTCAGGATGGAACTGTAAGCTCAGAGGATGCCATTACTTACTTCCTAGGAATTGATTCAAACCAGTGTTGTTTTGAACAGTGTGGTATCCTAAAAGGGTTTACACATATCTCCAGGGAACAGCCAAAGACTTGAAGACATCTTTTCGGTGAGATTTCTCATCCTCACTTTTTGTCTTATGAGAAAATAGTAACAAGTTTCGTCTTTGTTCCCTCAATCTGACATGATAAATCTTTCAGCAAGAAGATGTTTTTCTTTAACTGAAAAAATATCCAGAACTATGGTGAATATCATTATTTGAGTAGCCATGATTTTTCTGACATCATACTAGTTGAATTACCTACAGTTATGTGATACCAACACCACAAGAGCCCTGTAGGACAGGTACTGCTATTTTACAGAGAAGGAAAATTTTACGGCTAAGTTAGTAGGTAGTGATTGGTCTGGTAATAATCTTGCTATTACCACTACAATATACTGCTTCCTGCTAATGGAGGATATTTATTTTCTTTTATTCCATTATCCACTTAGAAATTGTGACAGCATACAGAAACACAATCAAATGAATGGAAACAAGTCCTTTTAAGGTGGCAATTTTATTTCTTTTCTCCACCAGCTGGTCAGTTAGGTCTTTTATGAGCGTGTTTATCTTTCTAAAGTCTTAACACGGATAGACATTTATTTGTCGATTAAAATCTGTAGCACGAACTAAAGGAAATAACAGACATTCTGCAAGAATGATTAATGTCAAGGTAGCTTGCCTTGATTGAGGCCAGAGATCATGGGAGAATTCAGCTGAGTTCTCCAGAATCCTCCTTGGAAAAGAGAGAGAACAGTAGTGAGAGAATCGGAAGTAATAGGCTTAGCAACTGATATCCGTTCACTGACTCAGAAGTACTTGGCAGGTGAGAAGTTGAGTGCATATTCAAAATCATTAGCTACTGCTTCTTGTTTGTTCACCAAACATTATCACCAGTTCTGTGCCAGGCATCGGGCTGTGTACTGAACTCATTCAAGAGTCACCCAGTTGTCTACAAGTCTAAATTTTCAATCTCTGTTGAATTGCTATGCATAAAGTGAGATGTTAGCAATAAAGCATAATACCTGTACTAAACCAGTCATTTATTAGCAATTATGACTATTAATTAGCATCATCTTCCAAGTAATGCTAGTAATGAAGAGCCCACATTGTGGATGCCCCAAGGACATTTTCCTTGAAGACTTCCTTTGGAACTTTTCCTGAAAGCATTCAAGAATCATATGGAAGACATCCAGTTAGAAAATTTCATGTTGTAAACTTTAAGCTTTGATTATATTTACCTTGGGTGGCTGAGTAAATTACTTGACTTTTCTCCAGGCTTAAAATGGTGTTATCAAATCACATTGTGCCTGATTACATGGTCCAACTCTGTTGTGAACCCTTTCAAGCATGCATGTAGGTTGTAAATATTGGGAAAACATTTAATAATTCATTAAAAATTCATGTTTTAAATTGTAAGTCTGATTTTGCTTTCGTACCTAGCTTATTTTTTCTCTCCCATTTAGTAAATTCAGCAATCCTCACTATCTGAAATGTCGGTCAACAATTATTTTTTCTAATATGGCAAATCATTTTGTATGTTAAGCCACCAGCTTTGGCAGCAGTGGCATCATTAGCTATCATCTGTTTTTAGCTGTTTCCTTTCAAAATGATTTATTGGAAAGAGTATAATATTATATAATTATGCAGTGCTTATCACAGCTTAATGTGAGATTTTCCACCTAAATTGGTAGTTACCCCTGCTTCTCTGAAACACACACACACACACACACACACACACACACACACCCCTGGGAGAAAAATGCCAACATTCTAAAACCTTACATAATAGGCTCAGAGAATGAGCTTATTCTGGGACAAGCTGGATGTTTTTACAGTGCAGAATGCTTGTTAAATAGAGGCAGTGATGACTCAAGTGAGAAATATGTTTGAAAGTAATCATTTTATATACAGTATTTTTTCTTCCTCTATTAAATTTGGTGCAACTTTCTCTGCAGAACAGTAATATCTGTTTTTAATTCTGGAGTATTTTATTGTTTAAAAAGATCCCATCTTAAATTTCAGATGTATAATTTTGCTTTTATGATAGAATACTTACAAAAGTTGTAACTGTTTGATAAAGGAGGTTTGTATAATGCTCATGCACACACATCTTTGAAGCTCAATATTTTATTTTATTATAAGGACTAGGTAAATTTTCATTTCATTTTCTGCTTGGAGACTACGTATGTCTTGGATTTTTCAAAGAACTGTTTTGTAGTGTGAAATCTACACTGTTAAACAGAACAATCTCTTTCTAAATTCCTTTAGGCATGTGACTTTAAGAGACCTGTGAATATTTAAAGTGATAAGAGTTCCAAAGCTTGTGGAGCTGCAGGATCTGTAAGTAAAGGTCACTCACAAAACCTACAAATACTCTGCCTAAAATCATAGCAAACAAAAATCAGAACATACGGGAAAAATTAGTCATTTTAGGTCCTACCTTTTTATTTGCATTTCAAATAAAATTATTTATATTCTCTTTTCCCTCTTTTTCTCCCTTCTCCTTTCTCCTCTGCACTATCTTCAGTTCTTCTCTCTCTGTTTATTTCCATGATAGTACAAAAATAAATATTCCCCAACTTAAAAAAGAGAGAGAAAACCGTTTTTTTGACTCTCAGACCCAACTATGCCAATTCTCAGCTCTCCTTTGTAGTTAAACTTTTCAAAATATTTTCTTTTCATATTGCCTCTTTTCCCTCACTTCCCGTTTTTTAAATCTTTTTTTTTTTTTTAGATGTTAGCATTGTAGTGATATTTTCCCAGGCATATTTTCAGCCCAGATAAGGACACTTTTTAAGTACGATTGCGTTGAACACTATTTTTTGGCTACCCAGATCATTTTTGCTATTATAAAAACTGCAAGTATTGCCTAAGAATGCCCATAATTGTGCACCTAGCATATTTCTTTCTTCTTAAGAAATATTTTATTATGAAATATTTCAATACTTCCAATAGCAGGCTTTCAGAGCCAATTGCAAGAGTACAGTGGAGGCCTACCTACCATCTGATGAATATTTAACAGATATATATCATGCTTATGTCGACTGTCCCCCATTCTTCATTCATTATTTCTTCATAACAACCTGGAAGGCCAGGTTTTTTTTTTTTTTTTTTTTTTTTTGGAAGGCAAGGTTTGAATTTGATCTTGGTGCCTTATTCAGACTCATATCACCGCCCCACCACCCCTGCCCTGCTCCCTGCCTTATCCTCTACCAACAGGAAGCTTGCACATATACACTTAGCACAGCCTGCATGTCTGGGCTCCACGCCCAACCCGCACACATAGTTGCCCTTGGCTATCCATCAAGGTTACGGGTGCACACAGTAATGGCACAATCTGCTACTGTGGGGATAGACCCAGGGAATAGATTGACACAGTCCCTGGAATTGGGCTATGGCCACTTGGGCAGCGCATTCCAGGGTCCAGGATATCTGAGTGTGGCTAGAACAAGGTGCAGGCATCAGGTGGACACATTCCCTTGGCTGACTGACTTCTTATATATATGCCGTCAGAAGATTTCCATAGAAATGTTCATAATAGCATTGCTAAAAAAAATCTGAAAACAACTCAGTTACTGGTTGACAGGACATTGGAAACTTATGTTACATAATGGAATGCTATAATGCAGTGAAAATATGTATGCATGTATTATAAATATTTTATACAATATTATTTATGGGTGAATTTTATATAACCAACTGATTATCACAGAATGCTTTTACTGATTTTATTGTATCTGTAGCCAACCTATGGTTGCAATTGATGAATGACTATAGTACTGACTACTGGGTGATTTCTTTGCTTATGTTAACAAGTAATACAAAAGTGAAGTAAAATGTGTTTTGGAAATTCACCATTTGTCAGTGACGTTAGTGACTTCTTTGTTAAATCAAATAATAACATTTGAATACTAGAGGACTATTTCTTATTTTTTTGTTCTATTCACGAAGTAATGACTATAGGCATGACACACTTTTAAGTCTAATCTGCATAATTAACAGTTTTTTCTATTATGCTCTTAAGGATAGACAGTACACAAAACAATAAATCAAGCCCTGATTTGTAGTGTTGAAAATTTCCTTGGTATAAATACTTCCACAATTGCCCGTTTCACGCTACTGACATGGCATTGCTGAACACAGAGCTGGGAAAAGGCATGCTGTGGTCCACATTACATCGTGTTTCCACCACACAGATCAAAGGACATAAATGACCTCAGGGACATGGTGTTTAGTAAAATGTAGTAAGATCATTAAGAAGTGATGAGTTTTGAGTATTTATTTCTTTTGTTGTTAATAAAATTTACTTAATTGTAAGTTTATGCAATTTACTTTTTAATGGTTATATTAACAAATAGCTTGCAAAAAATTTTTAAAAATTAACAATCAGCTATTGGTTCAAACCAGCTCCAGTACAGTATTGCCCAACACCATTTACTGAATAGGCTATGTCGGTCATTTCTGGGTTTACATTCTATTTTATTGTCCTCTTTGTTTATTTCTGCTCTGATAAAACACTGTATTAATTCATGTTTAAAATTCAACTTGGTATCTGGAAGGGCAGTCCTTTCACAGTTTTCTTCTTCAGGAATATCTTGGCTGTTTTTGTTGGGGGCTACCTTGGCACTTTCCTTGCTATGTATACTTTAGTTTGTGAATTTCACAAAAATTTGGAATTTGGAATGCAATTGCATTGAATCTTAGGTCAGTTTGGTAAGAACAGACATTTCTATGATGTTGAGTTTTTTATTCACTAATATTGTATAGCTCTCCATTGTAGGTCTCTTCATGTTTTTAAAATAATCTTAAAATGTTTAAAACTGTTTTTACAATTTATTCTTAAGTACCTTATATTTTTGGTTGGTGGTATAGAGATTTTTTTATCTTCCTTTTTTCTTTTAACGTCAATTTAGTTGAGGTATAATTTACATATGATGAAATGAACCAAGTATGCGAAACCATATGAAAAATCATATATACACAGTTTGATGAATTTTGACAAATGTATAACTCATGTAACCACCTCCACAATCAGGATGTAAAACATTCCTGTCATCCCACAATGTTCCTTATTGCCTCATTTCAGTCAAATCCCCCTTTCCTTCCAAGCCCCAGGAAACCACTGATTCATTTTCTGTCACTATAGATTAGCTTTGCCTGTTCTTGAATTTCATATAAATGGAATCATACAGTATATATGTACATTTTTGGGGTCTGGCTCTTTTTGCTGGGTCTAATGTTCTTTTTCAAACATTTATAAACTTGCTGATTTATGGAAATGAAATCTATGTTTTGTGAAAATTCATCTTACAGTTATTTTGCTAAACCCTTTTGTTACACCCAATAATTTATCTGAGATTATTTTGGTTTTTTTTTTAATATGAATAATAATAGAACTTGGAGATGATGACATTTTGATTTCTTCCTTTCCAGCCCTTATACTGTTTATTTATTTTTCTTGTCTTATTATGCTAGCCAGAGTATCCAATGTTAAACTGAAGTTACAACAGTAAGCCTCATCATGTTTTTCTTATTCTTAAAGGGAATGCTTTTCCATATTTCACCATTAAGTTTAGTGATTGCTGTGGGTGTAATATAAACAGGTTTTGTTAGGCTTACGAAACATCTTTCCATTCTAAGTTTGCCAAGGTTTTAAAAAATCATTATGGGTATTGGATTTTATTGAATGCTTTTTACTGTAACTATTAATAATCATTTTGTCTTTTAACGTCCTTTTTGCATCTATATTCATAAGTGAGCTTGACTTCAAAAAGCAGGGGATGGCAAACTTTTTCTTAAAGAGTCAGATGATAAACATTTTCAGCTTGTGGGCCATACAATTTCTATCACAACTACTCAACTCTGCTATTGTAGTGTGAAAGCAGCCATAGATAATATGTAAACAAATAGACATGGCTGTGTTTCAATAAAACTTTATTTACACATATAGGCAGCCAGCCTGTTGACTGTAGTTTGCTGACTCTTGTCAGTAAAACAGATTCAAAAACTTTTATGATGCTAGGACTTTTTATACTTTCTGTGTCTTCTTGAGTCAGTTTTGTTGTTACATTTTCTGGTATTTTTTCCATTTCATCTAAGTTTTAACATTTGTTTTACACCTATTTTATTTGTAGTTCTCCTTTGTTTTATTTCATCACTTTTTTTCTTACAATATGTTTTTGTTTGAGACTTCTACCTTTCATCTTGATCAGTTTTGGAATGTTTGTTTTACTGATGATTTTTAACAAAACTTTAAGCATAGCCAAGGAAATGGTGACCTCATGCTTTTCTTCCACTTAACCCATAAATAAGTTGACTGATCTATAGATGGTAGATCATTCCTCCACCTGGTTTGTCCATCTCCACTCTATGTTGTGTCCTTTCTTAAACTACATACTTAAATGAAGGTGTAGATATTTCTCACATGGAAGAAGATCATTCTTCATTAAATAATACAGGATATTGGACCTCTGTTAATAGATAATCAGAGCAAGTATTCTTTGAGCACTCAGTGTATGCCAGGCACTCCACTAAGTGCTTGACACAGATTATCTCACCTAACTTTCACAACTATTCTACTAAATTTTACCATTACCTTCCTCTTTGCATGTAAAGAAACAGGCTTGGAGAAACTAACGGGCATAAAGAAATAATGGTGGACCAGGATCCCAAACTTTTGATGCATACTTTAGTATCTTAAGAAGACATGGCCATTAGAAAACAGTACTCTGCGAAGAAAGTCTAGACCAATTATGTCCTGCAATTTAAGTTTTAAAAATGAGATTCTAGCTTGTAATCACTCTCCTGTGAGTTTGATCCTTGTTTAAACCACTAGGATCATATATCTGAATGTAACTAAGTAAGGGTCAGATCATGAACTGTGGTTTTACTTCTGTATAATGTTTTATAATTTTCAAAGGCGTTTACAATATCTCATGTTATCCTCATAATATGTCTTTGAATTAGTGATAATTATTTTTCCTATTTTAGAGTTAAGTGCATTGAGGCTAAGAGATTTAAGTATCTAGGTCAAAGTCACAAACTCATGGGTGGTGAAGCTCAGATGTAAACAAAGGTTTTCTGACTTTCCATGTTGGAATCTTTTCCAGTACAGCATGGATCAGGCATTCATGAATCGCTGCCTGAAACAGCCAAATGATTTGACTCTTACATCATCTGATTTGCTCAGTGTTGTAGAATTAAGGATTGGATGATGACTGATTTATTAGTGTCACAGAGGCCTGCAATATATGATGTGTGTATGGATCTAATTTAGTGAAATGAGCAAAGTAACCTCTATAGAGTTAATGCATGATAGAAATGCACTGAAAAGAGAACTAGAACATATATAATTAAAGAATCTGTTTCTCCACTGGACATAACAAGCCAGGAAGGATGACAAAAATGTTTGTGTCAATTCCTTCAATAGGCTATTTCCACATCAACCAGGGCTGTAGATACTTGGTGTCAATTTTTGAAAGTTTATTCTTAGGTTTCTGAATTCATTGTTCTGGATAATTTAGTGTTCCCTTTTTCTTTTAACACCAGCAGAGAACTTGTACATGGATAACTTCCAGGGGCCTTTCACTGGTGCTGTTTCCCAGAGGCCCATCCACTTGATGATGGCTTTTTAAAATGACTAATGTTCCAAATAATGATATGTAAAATATGTTATTAGCCTCTTTCCCTGACTATGACTACCTTATAAGGAAGAAAGAAAAAATACCGTGATTCCAAACCAGCACTAAACTGATTTAATAGAAGTTCACACACAAAATTTATTTGGGAAAAATACGTTGGCATAATCTATTAGTAACGATATGTTTCTTTTCTTTAAGGCAGAATTGATACTATGATTGTACACTGGTGTATGTTATACACAAACATAAACATTAATAGTTAAGTAGTAATAAATAGTTACATGTGGCACACAGACTTAAATATTACTAAATACTAATGACAATTTTAGTCATCACTAACATTTTTAGTGCTTACTCTGCTCCAGGCAGTATCATAAGGGATTTAATTTGATTCCCACAACAAACCTAAAAGGTCGGTACTAGTGTTATCACCATTTTACAAATGAGAAAAATGATGCCCGAAGAAGTGATGCTGTTCAGCCAGTTCACACTAATAAACGAACTGGCTCTAGATTCCACATTCTTAACCATGTGCAGTGATGCTGGATGATGCATGATGAGAGGGGATCGAAGCAGAGTTTCCATAACAAACAAGCACATGCCTCACAAAACAACTGCAAAGCATCCCAACCGCTAATGTCCCATTATCATGTTAACAAGTTAAGAGGCCAGGACGTTATTTGTATTTAGAATTCTCTTGAAACACAAGATGTAGAAATAGAATAAATTTTAAAGACATTTTTCCTGTTTCACGTAGTCTACACTTTCTGACAACAGAGAAATTTGGAAGAAATTTCTCCCAAACTTTCGTCTAGTTTTCTTTCGCATAGATGCTGTGAATCTTCTAACCGATTGTGTTTGCCTAGTTTCTTTGGCTACTAGGAAGTTCAGAACCAAATGTACAGCCTACTTGTAAAAATTGTATAGGATTAAAGGATGTCCAGGTATTAATCATATCTTGGCTTTTTATTATTTTCTGCTTCATTTTTCATGGGTCCTGGTTTATTGAGCTGTTTGCTTTTCATTTTGTTGAATTGTAAAAATTCCTTCAAGGCACCTCAAGATCTTATGGAGGTGTTTACTAAATACATCAGAAATATGTAAGATAAAAATTCAAAACATGTTGTTTTATTTAAAGTCATAGAATTGTCATAAACATAGGACCACTGAGATCCTCTAACTGTTAAATGACAAGAGACGGTTAGTTTAGTTTGGTTTTGTTTTAGGAGCAGAGTGTAGATATAGTCACATTATTTCATGAAACCTTGTTTACGTTCCTACTGTAAAAATGTTTTGTTCTATTTTGGAGAAGCTATTTCTAGAGTTCATTTTTCCATTCACAATTAGGTGTGTGACCCAACTGGATAGTTTTCTGGTGCCTGATAATGAATGTTAAATTTGAATTTGTCCAGACTACTTCATTGCTTATAAAATAGTGTCATTTTGGATGACCTAGTAACAAACCTAATCCCCATAACTTTTTACTGACATCAGAATTGATTATTCTAACACTTTGGAGGTAGAAACCCCATGTTGATTGTTCAGACGAGGTTAAGAGGTTGTATTTTAAGCAAGGTTGCTCAGCTCTCTTGGTAGTGATGCCGGGGAGCATATCTATCAGTGTGGCCAGGAGGGAATGGTTTTTCTAGGCACCACTGACCCCTGAGATACAACCTGCTAAGTCCATCTTCTTTGCAAGAGGGAAAGTGGTTGAAAGAAAAAAAGAAAATTACTCCACAGTATCCCAGGGAGGGGAGAAGAGGAAGGATTTTAAGCGGAAAAAAGGACAAAGAAAATATTGCTTCTGGATGAAAAAATTAATGAGCATAGGACACAGATGACCAAGACAAGTCAATGCAGAGCATCAGCCTTCCGACAGCCCTCTTGAATCATCTCTGTGACATGGGGTGGGTCACAGAACACACGGTCCCCTGTTCATTCTGAGAGTTTCCTGTTGGTGAGTTGAGGTGATGAATTTGCTTGACAGACTGAACTCCTGCGTGTGCTTAGAGCACAGAGGGAGAGGAGGCTCATCCGGGGCTCTGATCCCCTCGCAGCCACCGGCAGCTGCCTTTCTCTTGGCCAGCTCCTCGCACTTCAAGGGTCCTGTGTGGTGCGTCGGGCGCCAGAAACAACAATCATGTCAAGTCGCACTTCAGGACTGAACAAAGTTATCTCTGTCCAGCACGTTTCCAAATGCGGTGCAAAAATAAGGTATGAACAGATGGACGGATTTTCTTGTTCCATGTCCCTCTGGTGAATCTTATGAGCTCTTTTGCCCGTGGTATGTTTGTTTTCCATACTTGAACATTTTTTCCCCGATATAAAATTCAATATTTGAAAGTTGGTTCTGGCAAAGTTGACCAAGTAATTCTTAGGTTAATTCTACAGATGTGTTTATTTATTCACGTCTGAAATACTTTCTTTCCTTAAATTACAGAGCATGTCAAGAGTTAGCATTTCTTTCAGGATTTAAGGGTCACTTTGTGAAAACCAACCAACCAACCAACAAAATAAAAGCAAGAGAAGGAGAAGCCGGATTCATACAAAAGGAGTATTGGGGTTTTATCATTTTTATTAATTGATGCACTAAATAACCCAATAGCAATGAAACTATTCGTAGTAATTAAAATGAAGCCTTTAATGTTTATTCTTATTTATCTCCTTTATTTATATTTTCATTTACTCTACAATGTTTTAATTTTTAGGTAAAATAAGAAATCCCCACATGTCAGATGCAGGACTTCTGTATTTATTAATTTGCAGAGGTACGTGTGAGGTCACTTTGAGCTCCATTTTAAAGGTAGTGGGGGGCTTCCCTGGTGGCACAGTGGTTGAGAATCTGCCTGCCAATGCAGGGGACACGGGTTCGAGCCCTGGTCTGGGAAGATCCCACATGCCGCGGAGCAACTAGGCCCGTGCGCCACAACTACGGAGCCTGCGCGTCTGGAGCCTCTGCTCCGCAACAAGAGAGGCCGCGATAGTGAGAGGCCCGCGCACTGCGATGAAGAGTGGCCCCCGCTTGCCACAACTAGAGAAAGCCCTCGCACAGAAACGAAGACCCAACACAGTCAAAAATAAATAAATAAATAAATAAATAAATAAATAAATAAATAAAGGTAGTGGGGCTTAAGGTCAGAATTAAGGTGAGTGGTTTGTAAATTTTAAGATCACAATCTCTGGAAACCCCACTTTGTCTAAACTGCAATACTTGCATGTTTTGAACCACAACTTAATGCCAAAAAAGGATTCCCTCTCGGGTGCAATTTCCTCCTTCAACTTCCTAGTGTCAAATACAGAAGACAAAATGCCATCAAGAGTAATGATGTTAGTGTAGGGAGGGAGGGAGGGAGGCACAAGAAGGAGGGGATATGGGGATATATGTATACGTATAGCTGATTCACTTTGTTATACAGCAGAAACTAACACAGCATTGTAAAGCAATTATACTCCAATAAAGATGTTAAAAAAATAGAAATAAAAGAAAAAAAAGAAGAGTAATGATGTCGCCCTTGGACTTTAATGCAGAAAGACCAAAGGAGCTTTGCACCTTCAGGAATTCCCTCTCTTTGGGGATTAAGTGATTTCAGATTGACTGTTCTATTTAGTATTATAAAATGGTTTCATACAGAACAATTACAGGCAGACCTAGGAGATACTGCCGGTTCAGTTTCAGACCACAGCAATAAAGCGAGTCAAATTTTTTTATTTTCCAGTGCATATAAAAGTTTTGTTTACACTATATTATAGTCTATTAAGAGTACGATAGCATTATGTCTGAAAAATGTACATACCTTAATTAAAAATACTTTATTGCTTAAAAAATGCTAACCGTCCTAATAACGCAGCATGGTAATGCAAGTTTGCCACAAATTTTCAATTTGTAAAAAAAAAAAAAAAAAAACCAAAACCCACACTATCTGCGAAGTGCGATAAGGCACAGCACAGTAAGATGAGGTCTGCCTGTATACTTTTTAAAAGAGGTAAAACTATCCAAACATTACAGAAATAATAATCACATTGTGACAGGCACGATAGTGAGTGCTGAGACAGTGCTCATTGACTTGGACCAAGCGTAAATATTAGAACTTACATTTAACATGCATACAAGTATAGGAAAGTGAAATTAGTATATTATCATTTTTTTTCCAAAATGATTAATGGATTCCAAATAACACTCATGAATCTAGCAAAATATTTGATGAGTATTTGCTGTGTGAAGAGTGCTGTACTGGGAAGAGTCAGTGCTGCAAAGATGATTCCAACATAACAGTCGTAATGTGACCTATCTGTCTATAGCAGGGGCAGAGACTAGGAACTGGGGTTTGGCATGAATCTGATGTAACTAAAATGTTTGCTGGGTAGCAGGGTGCAGTGGAGGCAGCATGCCTCTCCAAGAGCAGACAGTTACCAAATTAAGAACAAAAGCTTTAGCGATAAGTAGCAGGTTAGTGTTTTTCAAGCATATTATTTGTTATTTTAATAAGGTTTTTTTTCCCTGTAAAGTAGTGTATGAATGTCCTTGCTGCTACTCAGGCCCTCGTCCTGCTGCCCACAGCGAGGCCGAGCACCCTTTTCTGCAGCTGCCTGCTACACGAGCCCCTTCCTCTTGCCACCCAAAAGGATGCTGCCTCTTGGGCTGGGCTGAGTGTCCACTTCCCCCAACTACGCTGAACGGAGAGTGTGTGTCTGTGGCAGTTCACGTGTCCTCGTGGTTGTGGTCCCAAAGCTCGTGATGCTATGCGTTGTTTCCTCTCCCTGGGACCTCCGTGGGGCATGCACTCCCTCCTGACTCAGCCCCTCTCACCACACACTGCCCCTCCTCTGGGGCTGGCAGTCACGTCATGGATTTACATTTCCCGCTCTAGATGTTACTGGCTGGCTAGACTTCAGGCGAGGCATTTAATTTCTCTGATCTGGGTCCTTTTCTGAAAAATCCAGATTATTATAAGCTTTCATAGGACTGGTGTTGTCAATGTCAAGTGGGTAACAAGTGAGAAAGACCCTCCCAGAGCCTGTCCCAGAGCAGACCCCAGGTCTCAGTGAACCCTCTCTTCCACATCCTTCCCTTCCTTCCTTCCAATTTTCTTTATCTGTTTGTTGTCTGCTGTCCTTCTTCTGCCCCACTTCTTTTTCTTCTTTCTTCTTTCCTTTCCTTTATTATTATTATTATTTTTGAGATGTAAGAACCACAGAAGAGGGACCATGTTGTATTCTGGGAGTTCAGAAAAGAGATTTGACCATTGGAGGCATGAGAGAGAAGTATTTGGGGAGAGCCTTTAATGTAGGTCTTGAAGTTAGTAGACTTTAATATGTAGAAAGGGAAGAAAGAACGCCTAGACTTTGAATGGAAAACCAGAACCATCATGGAGGCCTTGTATCCTAGTTCAAGTGTTTGTACTCTAGTAGGCAGTATGGAGCCTTTGAAGATTTTTTTTTTTTTCCTTCTTCATCATGTCCTAGGTATACTTCAGCGGGGTTGATGCTGAAAATGGCATTCTTGATTCACTGAATGGGGTGTGGGTGAGGGAGGCCGTTTCAGAGGGTTTGAATCAGGATGATGACAAGCGAAATAGAAAGGGCTGTTGAGGAATAAATTGCGTTCTCAGTAGGACTCACAGCTCATTGCATGTAAGGAGTAAAGCATATGGTGGAAGCAAAAGTATTTGAGGTTTTAAGCTTAGTCACTAGAGGGATAAAAGTGACATGATCAGGGAGAGGAGATACATGGAGAGAAAGATGTTTGCAAAGGAAGCTTAAGGTGTCCGCTAAAAATTTGGGATGTTGGCTTTAGAAAGTTGTGGGAAATAAAAGCCTTACATTCCACAGCTGTGTAAGAGCCACTTTCATGGCTTTTGGAATAGAGGTTAAAGGACTGTCAGAAATGTCCAAGGATAATAAATGTCAGAATCTTCTAGAAAGGGTCTGAGATGAGATGACCTTAGGGATAGTGAGATCTGTTTTTTGAAAGGTGAGAGATGATCCAGAGGAATCACAACAGGGAACTGAGCTGTTCAGAAGGACGGGATCGTGCTCAAAGAAGAAAGGTGCGCTTGAGTGTTTCCAGTACGGTGATACGCTGACTTTCAGGAAGGTGGGAGATTAAAAGCTGTTGGGTTTATTAACAAGAGGTCACTGGAGACTTTTAAGAAACGGTTTTATAGGGTGATATTTTGCAAACCAAGTGTAGAACAAAGTATAGCACAGTGGTTCATAGTAAGCCCTAGAATTTGATTTGATGGTTTGAAGCAATCGTTGTTTCCTACTAGTTGTTTTCACTGTAAGATCTGGTGTCTTTCTAGCTGTTTCATCCAAAGAAAAAATAATTTGTAACTATTCTTGTTTTCTCAGATTAACATTCAAACTATTAAAATTGCAAATTCCGAAGCGTAGTTTTTCTGAAGCTCTTAAATTTAACTCAAACTATCATTATTCTGTATATAAATCTGGTACAGTTCAGCAATCACTTTCAAGGGGACCTTCACAACTTAGTTAATTAACTTCCACTGAATATTTAAATAGCATTCATAAATTTAACATATTCATTTCTATTTTTTAAGCTTTTCAAAGGTCTAACATAGCAAAGAGTCCCAAGTTCTGGAGAAATTTACATAAATATAATAAATTAAATTTATAAGCATGGTGACCTTTAAGTTCTCATAAACATTACAATATTATTTTATAAACTAGTGAATTTTTCTTATACATTTTTTATAAGTTTATAATTAAAAGAGCAAACCTAAATAAATCACCCAGTGTTAAATTTGATAAATACATAACACAGCACATGTACACAAATTATTCATAAGCACAAATGTGTTAATGCATTCGGCTCGTTTTTGCTTTGTCATCTTTGTCCCTTACTCTAAACTTGACTGGTTTTAAGAAAACTTATACACTAAGGAGACGATCCTACAACCCAAGGTCTGGTCTTCTCAGCAACAATTCCCTTTGCCTTCCTCTAACTTAAAAGCTAGAAAGTGAAATATTCAAACTCTGAACTTCTCTTACGGCCACAGAAGGCCACTTGACATACTTCTGTCCGATGGAATATACACAAGAGTTCCTGTCTACTTATGGATAAAAAGGCACCAAATATTTGCTTGTTACCACAGATAATGGGACCTGGTAATTATCATATCTGAAACTTATATGACCCTCACTGTATTCCAAAAACCATTGTATCTGCTTTCTGTGGTTTAACTGTAATATCCATAACAACTCCACGAGGTAGATACAATGATCATTTCTTTTCATAGAGGAGGAAGTGGCAACACAGAGAGGTTACTAACTTGTCCAGAGTCACACAGCTAATAATTGGGCAAAGTTCAGGTTTGAGCCCCAGCACCCTAGTTCAGAGTCATCTTCACCCCTCCCCCATAGTCACCTCTCCCTGGTCCTTCCTCTGCTGGGCACCTGAAGCTCTTTGTTGGATCTATTCTGCAACATTTATGACATACTGTGACTGCTAGTGGTTTTTATGCATCTCCCCTATTGGTCTAAATGTTCCTTGGCCATGTGCGTCCTTTATTCCCCACACACAGCCACAGAACTTGTCTGCTCATAGATGTTCAACGAATACTTCAATGAGCAAATGACCTGAGATCTATAACATTTCAAATGTCACTTAAGTGGACTTACTTTAAAAGCCTCAGAGTGCCAACCCTAGAGGATATTCCTTGAAATTTAAAAAGGAGTAAATAGAGTAGGTAGAAAAGTGACTTTTTTACTCCGGAAAGAGGGTGTCACTTTGCCTAATGACTACTTTGTGCAGTGTCATCATAGAGCTGAGAAGCCCCTCGCCAGATCTGGTAAGGAAGGAGATTTTCCATTGTTCCTTTGTGTATTTCTCCATACATGACATTGTCATTATCTAATACTTTGACAACTGTCTGAATCAAATAGTCTGTAGGGAAATAAGACAAATAACAAAGCCCTTTTCAGATCTGTGATTTTCCTCAAGGAAAGCTGATGTGTGACTGGGCGCCTGGGCCCCCACGTAGAGCTGATGTTTGCCCGCAGATGTACGAAAACAGTACGACAGAGTCACCAGCACCTGGGATATGGTCCGTAGAAAAGGGATGTCATTTACATGTTAGGACATGTTCAGCTTCATGATGTGGATGAAATAGTAATGTATTAGAGTTCTCCAGAGAAACAGAACCAATGAGATGTGTATATATGAAGAGATTTATTATGAGGAATTGACTCAGTTATGGAGGCTGAGAAGTCTCACCATCTACCATCTGTAAGCTGGCGTCCAGGAAAGCTGGTGGTGCAAATCAGTACAAGTCCAAAGCCCTGAGAACCAGGAGTGCAGCTGGCTGTATCCCAGCTCAAAACATTAGGCAGGAAGGGCTGAATTCTGCTTTCTTCTGCCTTTTTGTTCTATTCAGGTCCTCAGTGGGTTAAATGATGGCCCACCTGCATTGAGGAGGGCAAACTGCTTTACTGAATCCACCAAAGCAAATGCTATTTTCATCCAGAAGCGTCTTCACAGACATCCCGAGATATAATGTTTAGCCAGATACCTGACACCCTGTGATCCGGTCAGTTGACCCATAAAACTAACCATGACAAATAAATATGTAACCCTTGGGAAAATGTGTAAACGTTATGTCCAACAAGCATGGCTCATGGCATATATTTGTTAAGCAAAGTCCTTTTGTCTTCCATGGTCTCTTCGTTACTCAGTAGGGGCCAGCCTTTCTCTCCCTGGATGAGCAGTCACAGGGACCCAGACTTCTCAGTCACTCTTAGATAAGATGCAAAGACAACCTTATCTCAGTAACTCAATTGTCTGGGGCCCTTATAATAATGAAGGCTCCGACCTGATGGAAGCTGGGTTACTCCTTCCCCCACTGGGTGGCTACAGGTACAGGAAGCAGAAGTTCTTGGTTTCTTCTCCCATCAACCTCCCGTTTTCTAACCTGGGATTTTGAGACCTTCAGGGCGGGCGTGGGGAGGGGGCAAAGGCGACGGGAGAGGAGAGTTCTCGCTGACGGGTGTTGTGGTGGCGTCGCTGTCCCCATTGTCTGGACTCAGCAGATATTCAACACTGACTCTTCCTCTGGTTTCCCCCACGTCCTTTTCCACAAGTTCTGCACAGTGCAGTCCCTTTACTTTAGCACGCTGGGTCCCCACTTCGTCAGACCTCAGCTGAAACGTCCATTTAACATCATGTTACGAATGAATTTCTTCAAAAACACGGGTCTTCCATTTACTATCTAGCCAGCGCTCCCTATTTGGGCACAGACTTCCTCAGGCTTTACTTGAATGTATTGCCATCTTCATTTCACCTTTAAAAGGACCTGTGTTTGATACAACTAGCTTCTGAAGATGTGGCTGAAGAAAAAAGACTATTGCGAATAGGCACTAGTCACAAGTGAGAGTGTTTATATATCTAATAGGATAAATTATGTTTGCTGGCAAACGTTTGTATGTTTCCCTGTCTCCTTAAATCCCTACTTTTTGGATAAAATGGACTCGAGATGGCTAACCCAGAGAAGGAAATAAAATCAACAGAGAGGAAATTGGGCAAAGGGAAAGCAAAGATAGAAGAATAAAACACAACGGAGGAATAGGTAATATTCACAAATGCTTGGCACTGCCCATTTTGTCAGAGGTGGTCACAAATTTGGCTGAATTCCTTAGTTGTACAAAGAGAGAAAGGCAATCAGTTTCACAATTCAATATATTTATAAGACGTAAAGAATGTAGTTGCTCAAGATGATCAGATGTTTTCCTAAGAGAGGAATGTCTCCTCTGTGTTCCTGTGGTGGGGATACTGTACAAGGGGGTCGACTAAAAGGCAGTGTCGTCCACAAAAGAGCACAGTCCTCATGCTCGTGCTTGTAACATTCCTCAATGCAAACAGAAAGCCAAAGATTCTTTGTTATTTAGAAAATATTCTTATAGATAGAAACATGATGCTAAGTGGTAGTCTTCCTTTAGACAAGCCTAGTATTGGGCCTTCACAGTTACACAGACACACTTTGAGTCTCTTGATATATATTTTTAATTTCGGTGACAGTTCTGCCCAATGTTAAACGTAATAAGACCCACTTTTGTTGGTGATTTACCCATTGGATAGATATGAGTGTTTGTGTGTATACTTGCAACTTCTTTCTCATATAGTTCTCACATGAATTTCCAACTTAAAAAAAGAATTTTTCTTTCCAAAAGTTGTGGATTGGCAGTCAGGGTGAAATTGTATATTTAGGAAGTCATTCTTTGGCATTGAACTCATTTTGTGGGAGATTTAATGCTCCTTCTTTGCTCTTTGTTTTTCTTCTTTTCCTGGAAAAGGCTACTCTTGGGTGTAAAAAAGAGTCAGAGATTACAGATTTTTAAAAAACATCTGGCTCTGTGCAGTGACTATTAATGTGTGTGTTCTCAGAGGCTGCCTTAATGAAAAAAGCAAGATGGGAGGCAGAGAAAGAAGGAAGATATCGTATAGTCCAATTAAGTTCTATAAAGAAAATGGAACCATTCTTAAGAGGTTGAAAAAAAGAACCTTTTTTCCCCCTGAGAAAACCAACAGCCCAGCTGGAACAGGATGACCTCACAAATATAAAGCAAATCCATTGAGTGCACTAGGGCGCCACAGTCAGGGGACAAATATACTAAGTCCCTGGTCTGGGCAGTTAGGATTGAATGAAAATCAGAAGTAACGATTTTACTGAGGCCAGAATAAGCAGCATCCTGGCACGAACTCAAAGCTTAGAAAATGAGTGAATTATTAGTTGTGCACATAGATTTCTTAAGTCCATTTCTGCTTCATGGACACTTTCTGCTGTTTTCAGAGATTTTTTTCGTCCAAAACTACTTGATGAGATTACTTATAGGGGGTATATATATAAATACTCCCTGGTGAGAAATACAAGTGGTTTTGTCTTTAATAAATCAAAATCTGAAAAGCATTTCCTAAATGTTTTCCCCTGTGGTGGTGGAGGAGAGTAATATATCTTAATTTTGAAGCCATTCAGACATTTGAAAATACAGAGACTGGAGAAAAGAGCAAACCCATCTCTAAAAAGGAGGACTCTAAACTCATTCAAACCAATGAATTACAGAATTTGGCCGATGAAAAGTAGTTTCACTGTTTTCACAAACAGGTGTCGGAACTGATAAAACTGTCCCGGAAAGGCAGCTTGGTGAGGGAAAGTCTTCTGTGTGCTCTGTCGATGGCTGTGTCCTTCCCTCCCCACCCTCTGGAACAGAGTCCAGCACATAGTAGATATTTGATAAATATCTGTAACATGAATGAATGAGCGATAAGCCTAAGTAGCAAAATGAATGAATGAATGAGGGCTGTCTAGTAGAGCCATGGGTGACCTGTGCTGATGGATGGATGAAACTACATTGTAATTAGCATTGAAATCATTTGTACTTTTATGGCTTCTTCCCTGGTATTAGAGAGTTGGCATTCCGAAAAATTTTAAAACATTTTCCTTTCAATCTTATATACACAATTACATTGAACTTTCCATTATTTGCTGAACAAAACGCAAACTGTTTATCACAAGATAAGAATCAAGTGAGTCTGCGTTGATGTATTTCTCTCCAGTTCACATTTCTGTGGCTCATTACTGAACAGTCTAAATATTAGTTATAGATATTTAATTATCTGGCAACCATGGCTGTGAGGGTGTATAGTTTTTCCATAAAAATGTCAAAGGAATAATATGAATGAATAATGAATGATAAGCTTAAGTAGCAAAACCTTTGTGTTAGCTAATCACTGTTTTTACTACTTTCTGTGTTCATAGACATGTTTGAAATAAAATAATTCATTTGAACACATTTTTGGGTCTCTGTTCTGTGTCAGGCATTCTCTAGACACAGGAGAGATACCGGTCAACAAGTCTAAACACTTGCCCTCCTGGAGGTTACATTTTGGGGGAAAGGAGAGGCATTTAACAAATTTTGAAATAATTAAATCATATTACAATATTTAGTTATGATGCATTGACGTAAGAGTGATTATGATGAGGCATGGTAGTATTGCTACATGAAATGGGTTCCTGGGGAAGCAAGGGAGTTAGACTTGCAAATGTCTAGGGAAAAAAGTGTTTTAGGCAGAGGGAAGCAAGATGCAAAAGCTCCTAAGATAGGAATGTGCCTAAGGAGTTGCCAGCAGGAAGATGGTCACAAGTGAGGTAAGGATGGTGGTGGGGCAGATTGCATAGGGTCTCCTAGACCAAGGTAATACTCTGGACTTTGTTCTAAGTGTGATGGGAATCTATTGGAGAATTTGGATCATGGAGAACTGGCTCAGGTTTATACTTTAAAACAAACAAACAATGTAACTGCCAGGGTTAATACACTATGTAATGGGCAAGTATAGAAGCAGGGAGAAATAACAGAAGGCTGTTTCATTTTTCCAGATGAGAGAAGATGATGGTTTGAACTGATATCTTGGTGAGATGGTGAGAAGTGGTCCAATTTGAAATATCTGTTAGTGCCAGAGCCTCCAGGAATTACTACTGCATAGGACGTAGGGAGTGGTAGAAAGATGCTAGTCAACAATGATCCCTAAGTGTTTGGCCTGAAAAATTGGGTGGGTGATAGTGCCATTTAATGAGCTGAGGAAGACTTGGGCGGAGCAGGATTGGGGAGCATAAAACAAGACTTCATTTCTGATATGTCACTTTGAGATGGTTTTTAGACTTCCAGGTGGAGAGCTGAGTAGGCAGTTGGACGATGAATCTGGCTGGAGATGTAAAATTGAATGCCAGCGACATAGAGATGGTGATTTAAAACCACGGAATTAGATGAGATCATCTGAAGGTGGTTCTTCTCAAAGTATCTCTGATCTCCACTAAAGAACCTTTGTTTTTTTCTCAGTTGCTGTGGATGAATACTTTGTCAAATACAGTAAAAATAAATTAAAGGGAAAATGAAATTAAAAGTGAAAGAAAGAAACACAAAATGCAAGTGCTAACTTTTAATTTAATTTTATTTTTGCTATTACATTTAACGGACATGAAATTGTTTTGTCAAATTGCTGTCAAAGTTTTTCTGAACATTTACTCTGAGTTTTTTTACTTACCTTGCCATGCACTGATAACGAAGTGTCAAAACAAGCCAGGAATGAGTGCAGAGAGAGAAGGAGCTTTGGGCCTCCCATGTTAGCCCTCAGCAAGATGAGGAGGAAAGTGGGAAATCATAGGACTATAGTTCCTAGAATTCAGACGAAGAAAGTGTTTCAAGAAAAATGAGGCAAATATATAGCGTATGCAAAGTAGACATTCCCAGGCATCAACTAGAATGATCAAATAGGCCAGAAAGAATGCAAAGATGTGCTTTTGCTTTCACCCGTTCCTTTCCCCATAAGCTTTCATGAGGATGCAGTTCTACCAGTCTTCAGCCTTGTCTCTGCAGGGTTCTAAGATGCTTTGGGGACAAGCCCGAATGAAGAAGCTCAGAAAAAGGGCAATAGGACCCATCGCCAAGGTTAGAGTGAGATCAGAGTTTTAAACATCTTCCTCCCTAAAAGCACAAGCCAGGTGACCTAACTCTTAAATTGGAGGCTCTAGGGGTTCAACGTGGCCATTGAAGTCATTACCAAACCAACCATTTCTATTTATTTGGTTGTCCCTCTTTATTATTAGCAGTAGATATTATTTCAGCCAACACATTCACTGAATCAGGCCAACAGTGTAATGGTACTCTTGATTTCTCAGCAAAGATTGTTTTTTCAGGCAAAGGGAAAAAAAAAAAAATCTATGGACAATGGTTAGTTGGTTCAAATGCACACATGTGGATCCAACCTAAGATTACTACCTTATGTGGAGCCCAAAGGGAATTGCACAATCTAGATTTTCCATCTGTGACTTCATTCACTGACTTAAAAATATGGCCCCATATTTTTTGCTTAGCCTGGTGCTTGTCTCTGCTCATCCCTCCACTCTCCTACCATCCTCTGTTCCCCAACCGGGGCAGCTGAACTTGGACCATTTTCCAGCTTGATGTTAAGGCTTCGACCCGTTCTAGTACTTTGTGGTAATTCTTTTTAATTACCCATGAATATCTAAGTGTCTTCTGGCTCTACCTCAGTCCCAGTATGGCAGCTTCACCTATGTCATTGGTTCTCAACTGGGGGTGAGTTTGCTCCCAAGGGAACATTTGGAAACATCTGGAGACATTTTGTTTGACTCATCTGGGGGGTGGAATGCTACTGGCATTTAGTGGGTGGAGTCCAGAGATGCTGCTAAACATCCTACAATGCACAGGGCAGCCCGTGACAACAAAGAATTATCTGGCTTCAAATACCAATAGAACCAAAGTGAAGGAACCTCAACCTGTACCTGGACATTGATTCATTCATTATTTACCCTCCCGTGCTAATGTTTCTCTCCACTTAAATATCTTAGATACTTTCAGTGACTAATTATATTTGATTAAGAAATAACAAAAGAAAAATTGATGACCCAAATGCTCAGAGCATCATGTTGGCTAGTTAATAGCTACATAAGGAGTAGGGCTAACATGTCTTCGTAATTTCAAAACTTCCAATTCTGCTTGTGAGTTAAATCTGTAAGAACTTGGTGACAAATTTGGTAAAGGGGTGTCCCCAGTCATTTTTTGCAGTCATTTTTCCTGCAAAGCATTATTCATGGAGGAAAACCTCAGTAATGAAATGAACTGACAAAATGTCTGAATTGTAGAATGGTTTTGGTGAAATGCATTGCATTACTTCTGAATGCCCCCTGTCTTGACCTTCCCAGCTCACCGAAGTAACCTCCCTGAGGAAGCTTGCCTTGGCAAAGCCCTGGGGACTCCTCTTCCTTTTTGGCTGGATGAATTGCAAAACGGCACCCTTTTCTGAGCTTTGCGCTCTCAAGCCAGGGTCAGGTTTTGATGGGTACACGCTGGCTGGCTTCCAGCCTCATTTTGCAGGGCGCCAGGTGCTTTTGTACAGGACACAACTTGCACAGACCTATACAGCAGCCCTGCTGGAGCACTGTCTTTATGATGAGCATCCTTTTTGGGTTTTATTTACTGCTCAAATATGTGTGAAGTGCCTACTGTGTGTCCATTGTAGGCACTTGAGTAGGCTGGTAAATAAAGTAGGTACAGATCCCCACCCTCAAAGAACTTATATTCTGGTGGGGTTTACAGTCTAATGGAGCTTGTGTTTTAAGTTTGTGATGTAAAGTTAGTAATGACTGTATACTCTGGGTGAAAGATAATAAACTGCTGAAGATTTTCATCATTAGATGCAGAGAGTAGTGGCCTGGTTTCAATCTTACCAGCGCCCTAGACTGGGCTTTCTTCCTGCAGCAGGATGTTCAGCTGACCTCATCCTGAGGTCTAGCGCAGCTTCCTTCTTGCATTACTTGCTGTAACACTATTCTCTGCCCTCAAGCCTGGGCTCGTGGCCTGGCTTGGTGAAGAAGAAAGCATTTTACCCCCTGCCTGGCTCTTACCACTCGGAGCAGCCCCACCTGCGGATCCTGGCAAGTCTCTGATTGAACACTTGACTTCAAAGCTCCATTCTAAATTTATGAGACGTTTCCTGCCTTTTTGGTTTTGTTTTGTGTCTTTTCCCCTTGGGTACCCAAAGCCTGTGTCTTGGGCCATATTGATCAGAAGCCTTCCTGTGTGTTTTTTCTGTTTGGGGGTTTGGGGGTTGCTGTTGGGCAATGTCATGAGTGGCTGCTTTGCTCCAGTTTTTATATGTCACTGACACCATCCTTTTAACTGTAGTCTTAGAACAAAGCCTGTAAGGGACACAAAACCAAAAATAAAGCTGATAAAGCAGGCAGCAGTGAGCAGCTCATGTGAGTGGAATGCAGCCCTGAAGTGTATTTGCTGAGGTGTGAGTTACCCTCAGTCTTTCCTTTAATATCTGGAAGGAAACAATGCCCAAACCGACATGATATAAATTACTAAACTCGGTCATTCCTGTTCTAGAATATGTCAAATTATGTCTATTACATTGAAAGGGAAAGATGAATTAATTTTTTCCAAAGGACAGAAGTCATTTGTCATCATTCAAACATATTCCTGTTTCTGTGTTTTGATTCTGAGATACTGTAACTTCTGGGGATTGTGTGCTTTCAGGGAGATATTGGCATGATGTTCAGTCAAGCTAAACTCCTAGTTTCTTCATTGTTTTTGAAAACTTACCTTTTGTTTCCATAAGGCTCTGGCCTTATGGTACAACTTTTCTTTTTACCTTTTCTTTGGTCAACTTTTCTTTTTACCTATAGTACAACTTTTCTTTTTACCTTTTCTTTGGTCCATTGCCAGGTGGTAACTAGAATTTGGGTGGCGATAAAGGGGACCATCAGGAGACGGAAAGATGTATGTAATGTGGTAGAGTTTGAAAGGAGGGTTCTCACGTGAACTTTGAGGTTCGGATTAGAACTCTGTTGACTTGGAAGCCAGGCCAGACTTCCTGTTGCACAGGGAGGCATCTCTAGGTATGGGTTGGTTCTGAAAACCCTTGGCTATGATTATTTTGGAACCTACTAAGGATTTTTGATATCTTCTACGTGAGTTTAGACTCATTTGTAAAGCTTGAGAGTACTTGAGACCATAGGATTCCTATACAAATTGAATGGAATCGCATGCCTTTCCTATCATTTTAGAGAGTGAGTATTACAATAAATAGAAGTCGGTGAGATTCAGGGCCCGGTGTCGGTTTTTAACAGTATGTATCAAAGAGAGGAATGCAGCGGGCATGGCCTGCGACAATAGCTCATCTTAAAAATGCATTCTTGTTTAGTGTTTGGAGTATTTGCTCCCATTACTTTTATAGTAGGTTTAGATATGAAGTTATATTTTTTTCTCAGATTAATATGTAAGTAAGAATGTGTTCCCTGGATGCATAAAGATTACCCAGCAGCAGGAGGGCAACCCAGGAGTTAGCTGCTCAGCAGTTGGGAAACTGGTGATAGATTAAAAATGGATAATCCACAGAGTGAGTAAAAATAAGGCAGAGCTGCACATCCCCAGTGCCATTGTCATTCAATATCATTTCACGGAACGGGGAAATAAAGTATTTTACCTTGCTAAGTAATGATAAGGTTTGTAGTAAAAGAGTAAGTTCCTCTTGCAAAAATTTGAATATTTTATTTCTCATCCATCTTCAGAATTTAGCTTCTCGTGCTCACAGTTTGCAAGTAACTCCACATGGAGAATGAACCTAGAATAAGATCTTGTGAAAAAAATGAAAAGCAGCACGTGCCTCAGATGTGTTCTCCGCAGGCATGTGTTACAGCGGAAGGAGCTGAGATGGATGAGTGGGCTGTTAGCCTGTGCTTTGTCATGAAGTTTTCATGGAGAGAAGATGTCAGGTAAAGGGAACCTAGTGTGGGAAATAATCAGCAAAGCTGAGTTTCCCAAAGCATTTTATTTTATTTTATTTTAATCTCAAAATTGTGGATTGCTCCAACCCACCGGTACCAAGGCAAGTAACAGGATGTGAAAATTGAAAATTTCAAATGACTAAGATTTTGGATTTAAAAAAAAAGCCTGGGCACAATATGCGTCTTAATATGCAACCAAAGAATTTGTAAACATCTCACTGAATCTGTAGGGGAAGATCTTAAAGAATATATGCAGTCAAAGAATGATAAATGGGATTCAGTAGGATTGTGTCATGGTTGCTAATTTATTATGTATCAAAATTCATAGTGTATTGTTTACTGACTGGACTTTTTATTGCTCCATTTTTAGGAAATGTATGTATATTCATAGAGACTTGTATAAATTCAACCCTAACCTCAGTCCCCCAGTCTTTCTTTTACAGTCACGTCTTAAATTCATCAACTATGAATTATTATCCTTCTAGAAAGTTCTGGGGGAACTGTAAACTACTCCAGGGACGACTGTACTTTCACTACCGTCCTTCATTCTTGTTTCAGAATGATGTGTCCAGGGATTTGTCCTCGGTTTAATCAATCTTTTTCTTCTGCAAAATGTTGGCTTTAGGGCAGTGTTGTTTCTGTTGTGACAAGCCTTTGTACATTTCTGTCACTTCAGTTCAAGTAGGACTTGGCTGTTGAGCAGTGGCCTCGGGGGCTGCGACGCTGCCTGCACAGAGGGCTGGAATCTCGGGAGCAGGCGTGGGCTGGACACCCCGCCAGACACACGCTCTCTAGGACACGCTCTTTTTTATTTCTTCTAGTGTTTGTGACTGATGAATTCACTAAGCACTTGAATATCTGCTACTTTATTCTTTCAGCAGACAGTTTGTTTATTGAGAGCTTATTTTGGCAAGTGAATAATCAGCTCTCTGAACAAGCTCAAGGACGATCAAGGGGAATAATTGACCTCAACTTTAGATGATCCCCATTTTTAATGTTAGTATTTGTGACTTTGCAGAGCAGTTGATCCCAACCGGCTTGCTTTCTTCCCAGTCTGTGAGAGTACATCAAAAGCTCTAAAGTGCACTCAGAAATCAAGTTGTAAAAGCCCTCGTTACTGTCAAAATTCTATGTGATTTTTAAAAATCTGCAGTTAAGGAGGTGTGGACGGGAGATTCTCATGGCCCTTTGTTCTAAAGACGGAACCCATAAATCTATATTGTATTGCGTTTCCCCCTTCGGAACTTTAATTAGTACAAATTCATTACTTGTGTTATTATTGACCACTGTTAATCAGACGTAGTCAAAGGATCTAGTTGTCCTAATAGATATGTTTATTGTTTCCTAGAAGATTTAGATGTTTGCAGGGAGGGTAAAAATAATGGGATCAAGCAATGGCACATGGCTTTAGAGCAACAGCCTTCAATTCTCACTACCTCCAAGATTTATATTTATATTTATAAAAGATTTATATTTACTGGCTTGGGTTTATTAGTTTGGGACAGGGTCAGCAAACTATGGCATAATGAACAATAATGCTGTTCTGGAACACGGAAAGCCCTGGATTATCAGATGTGGGTTTTAGCCTTGACTTCACCACGAACTTAGGTGTGAAGCCATGGATAGCTCATTTAACTTCTATAGTCTCAGCATTCTTATCTGAATGAATAGGTTGGGTGAGATCAGTGGTTCTCACACTTGAGTGTGTAACAGGACCAACTAGGGGGCTTGTTAAATTGAAATCGCTGGACCTCACCTCCGGATTTGGTGGAGCGGGGGTGGCCTGAGAAGTTGCCTTTTTAACAAGGTCCCAGGTAACGCTGGTGCTCCTGGACCACGAACCACATTTTGAGAATGACTGGCTTGGTGATTTCTCTGACTACTTCCAGCGCTAACTGTGGATGACTGCTTCATGCCCAGTGGCTGTAATAGCCTATTTGGAGCTTCTGAATGCATTGGCTCTGGAAGGTGCAGCTGGGGAAGTGTTACCAGTAGACCTTAGTAAGAACAGAAATTTGGGTCTATTCAGTGGTGGGAAGGCCCCAGATATTAACAGTAACCCTGAACTAGTGGTGAAAGACTCCAAAAAGTTGGTGTACAGGAGTTTAGCAACAGGAAGACCACAGTGGCGGTGGCTAGAGGGAACTGGGCATTTACTTGGGGTGATGAGTTTAGTATAAATGATGTGACATATTTCAGCCAGTTTAGGGACATTGGATACAGAAAAAAAGAATAATATGATTTCACAAGACAGTCACTGCCCTGCCAATACTCTTCGTATTTCTAACAGTAATGTAACTTTTACTATCAATGAGATAATTGTGCTATCCTACAAATAAAATTAAATTAAGCAAGCTGTGGTCGTATCTGTAGCCCCACTATCCTTCAGCAACTGTGAAATAAATCCATGTGCACAAACATGCACAATAGTAACTAAGAATAGTGTTGGCTTTTTTCTTTGTTGTCTAGACTCTAACTGGCTCTATTAGTGATTCTGGAAAGCATTAAATCCTTGGCTTTTTCGAACCTTGCCCGCAGTAGTAGTAAGTTGTTTTCAAGTACATCTCACTTCCTGCTATTAGGAAAATTCTTGCTCACTCCAAGGACCAAAGTACTTGACTTTTAGATGCAGACTAGGAAATGAGAGAGGGACTGATTAACACAATTTATAGCTGTAATTTGTTTTGGGAAGATAAAGGGGCATGGCTGGAATTTATTTCTGAATATTTAGGAAATTTCATCTGCCCCAGTTGTTCAAGATTTCTGATTTGCTGAAACAGTTTCCAAAACCCCATAATGTTCCTCAGATTTTCATACCAGACTATTGGCTGAAAACAAGTTTGTAAATATAAACTCTGTACATCTTAGGGAAGCCTCAGCTTAGAAGAAATTTTTGTAATTTAGTAGATAAAAGCGGTCCTGTGTGCACTGGCAAGAAGAATGTGATTGAGAAATATCAATAGATCCCATCCAAGAACATCTCTAATTGAAAAATAGGATGGAGGCATTGAAAATATGAATGATCAGGCAGGCATAAAAGATGGATATCCAAGGGCTGGCTGGATGTACTGTGTGTGTGTGTGTGTGTCTGTGTGTGTCTATGTGTGTGTGACTCTCTCTCTCTCTCTCCCTCTCCTTCCCCTTTACAAATAAAACTTACATCATCTACCCATCACATCGGAGGGCAGTTTCTGCACACCAACAAGCATAAAGCTTTCAGCAAATAGTTATACTTTGCCTGGGCAACCAGGCTTAGGAAACCTCAGTTTGTGACTTAACCAAAGACAATCTTTCAAAGGGCATCCAGGAGAAATCTCCTTGGCCCCTTGCCTTTCCTTCCTCCATCAGGGTGAACACTCTCCATGATACCTGGAAATAACCAATAACAGTAGCCGACCAATACAGATTCCTAGCCAGTAAGAACTAGCCAGACATATGTTATCAACCAGTGTATAAAACATGGCGACTAGTTCACAGGTTGCTTTGAAGACAACAGCTGGAGTAAACTGAGAAAGGCTGGCACAGAAGAAATCTGTTGCATTCCAATGCCTGGGCCAGAAAATACTTGTTGCTTCTGTTGAATCAACTGCATTCTGGTTTTCCGTAATAGTGGAGGGGGAAGTCGGGACAGGGGGAGAAGAGGTGATCGGCTTCCAGACTCCCCTGCTGGCTGGTTGCATTCAAAGCATCTAGTTAATGAGAATTTGGCGTAGAATAAGTAAATTGGTATTTCCAGTATACTGAGAATTTTCACAGTTCCAGAGTTATTTGTGAAGCAGTCCAATCTAGTCACTGATTTGCATGTTTCTGAAATCTTAAAGGATTCTCCCAAGACCTGGCTCAGATTTTTTTCCATTAAATCTAGATGGTGTTTTCAAATATTTCACTCCACTGTATTTCACTTGAAAAATGTAAGCTTCATACATACCACTTAATAATTTCTTACATCAAGAGGAAGCAAAAAAAGAGCAATCCTCTCCATGTTTCGATTTTCTATATTTCTTTCTGCCTTCGTGTAAAGGAAAATACTTTATTTAGTTTTATGATAGCATACCTATACATTTTCAATCTTATTTCCTCCCCTCCTTGTAAGAATTTCAGTGTTAGCTGAAAGCAAATTACCTCCTTTCTATTTTTTTCCTCATTTTCATAATCTATTACTATCCATTTGGAAACATTTGGTCTAATCAATAATGATGCTTCCAGGTGACAAAAATATCAATAGCAAAGGGTGAAAAATAATGAAAAGGGCATCCTGATATTACTTCTTATATTCATTCAACCAAATTGTTCTCAGTCCATCCTCTCCCCAAGAAAAAGACGGATTTGAGTTGGAGTGTTCAATCCGAACAGCTCTGTCTTGCTCTGGTTTATGCCAGGGACGTGCAGTGTAAATCACAAGAAAAGTCTTGAAGTCACTAAGTGTTGAGACAAATGGATCATTCTTAGGGTATCAACGTTGGATGCAGATAGTTTAAAGCCATATGACCCTAGTTTTACTAGCTGTGCTGTCCTTAACCAGGAAAAAGAAGGGCTTCAAAGATCAAGTCCCCACAGCAATACAAGGGTGTCCATTTGTATGAGTGGGTCATTTTTAATGACTTGCCAACAGCCCCTTGTAAAATGTGCAGTTGAAGTCATTAAGAGATCAGTTTCCAGTCTGATCTTTCCCTCATTCTCAAATGTGTTAATGAACTCACTGTATTCTTGAGCATTATCTAATATGAGAAATAACTTTGATGGACAAATAACAAGAAAGGGAAAAAAATGTTTTTAAGATCTACCAAACTTAAAAAATTTGCCAGCCTAATTTTTTATTTCTCTACAAAGAATTAGGGTCAGTAGTCTGAGCAGAAGAGTAAATAGGAAGGTTTCTAAGTATCTTTTGCTGGGGGAGTGTTAGAGGTGGGAAGTGTTCCTTTATGTGGCAGTAGTGCCTGCAGAGAATAGATTAAATGGTATTTCTGTGAACCTCAGAAAGTAGATCAGGGTGAGGATTCAGGAATCAGGAATAAATGAACAATAGCTGCCTTGTCATTTCAAATTCTGAGTCTTACTCCTGCTTCAGAATCCTTTCCTAGAAGAGTGTGTGTGTTTTTTTCTTTAAAGGCAAGTTTTGTGGTTAAGAAAAGTTATCGAAGAGATGGTGAAATAACGCAAAAGCAGAGAAGCCTTTGCCTTGGTTCAAGGAGGCCATTAGGAGGAAATTGACTAAAGCTGTGCAGCTCTGAGACCTGGCCGCTTACATTCCTTTACATTTTTTGCAGAATGCTTCAGATTCTTCCTATACTCCTAGGAGGCTCTCAGACTTCAGACGCTAATCCCAAGTAGAGTCACAGAGTCCGGAAGACATCAATTCACTGTGACAAACAGAAAGCTGAAGGGCATTCCTGGCAAAACCCTATGTAGATTTATTTTCTCAACAACAACAAACCTTCCTGACCAGAGGCTTTGTGTTGTTACATTATAATAAATGTAGAGGTAATAGATAAAAGAATCAAGATTTTCCCTGTATTCCAGTAGCTGCATGATGGTGGTAAGCCCTTGAACTGCTGTTCTCTCATTAGTAAACTAAGAATGACTAGAATTTCTACTAAAGCTCTTTTGAGGATGTAAGGAGGTTACATATGTGGACATGCTTCATGCATTTAAGGCATCCCACGAATCTCAAAGGGCTGAAGGACTGAGCTAAATGAGAACAAAGCTTCATTCAGCCAACATGAAGTCATCTCAACCAACCCCTTTATAGTACATATTCATTTTCTACCCACAACTAGTTGATTCTTGTTTTCAAGTTAACAGATTAGTCAAAATGGTTTCCTTTTCTTCCTTTCTTTTCCCTTTACATTCTGTTTGGCTTTGTTGACACCTATTTCATGGTCAAATTGTGATAATGATGGGAGAAATAGCAGGAAAGAATTAGGGGATCTAAGAGCCAAGTAAAGCTGGCAGAGTGAAACATAGTGATAAGCCAGGGTGGGGTTCCCATTCCTCCAGATATCAGGGACCCTTCTGTTTAACATGAAAATATCTTGAAAATCACCTTATGCATTACTCCAAAATCAAATAAATGTCAACTGCTTAAAATATTTAAAAACTCAGGGGGAAAAAAAGATTAAAATACTATAAGAAAATATAGTTTAATATTTATATAGTTTTGAGGAGAGAAAGGACTTTGTAAACATGCTGCCAAGATCAGAGGTTACAAAAGCAACTATAATATACATAGTTTCATATCTATATCATACGTAGCTATAGATACAACATTATGAAGCTTGCGCATAAAAAATAACTAAATGAAAATAAAGGTAGCCAAGAAAACGGAAAAAAGTATTTGCAACATAAGATAGTGGCAGTATCTTAATTTATAAAGAATGCTCAGAAAACCAAAGAAAGAAAATCCTTTAACAGGAGAGGTCAAAAAAAGACTATTCACCAAAGACAGGGGAAATAGAAAGGATGCAAAAACCTACTGTAAAATGTTTCTCTTCACCAATTGTTAAAAAAAATGCATTTTAAACAGCAATGAGATACTCTCAAATCGGTATTGATTTTTTTAAAGAAGAAGAAACAGGGTTCTGTGCGATGCTGGTGAATAAAAGAGAAACACACTAGCTCACAGTTGCACTCTTGGGGTGGCGAGTTGACGGGCTGTCTTCAGGAGCAGCCATTTGGCCACACACGTTCAGACCTTCCATAAGTCATGCCCTTTGGTCCAGCAGTTCTACTTCAGGGAAAACATTCAATGCAGATAACCCATTTTATATGCAGTTATTTGTCTATGGGAGTGGTTCCCAACTGGGAATGATTTTGTCCCCCAGGGAATATTTGGCAGTGTCTGGAGAAATTTTTGGTTGTCCCAACTCGGGACAGTTGCTGCTGCAGCCAGTGGGTAGAGGCACATCCTGCAATGAGCAGGACAGACCAGCACGAAACTAAGAATTATCCAGCCCAAAGTGTTCATAGGGTTGACGGTGAAAAATCCTGGTGTACATGGATGTTTAATAAAGTGAAAAACACCCCAAAACAAAGGGCTGGCTAAATATATCGTGGTGTTTCTGTGTCATAGACCGTTTCACAACAATTAAAATGTTACAGAAATATATCTATTAATATAGAAACCTTTTCACAACACATTACATTTTAAAGCCAGTCGCAAAGCAGCATGATCCCATCTTTGATTAAAAACATAGACTTGGGCTTCCGTGGTGGCGCAGTGGTTGAGAATCTGCCTGCCAATGCAGGGGACACGGGTTCGAGCCCTGGTCTGGGAGGATCCCACATGCCGCGGAGCAACTGGGCCCGTGAGCCACAACTACTGAGCCTGCGCGTCTGGAGCCTGTGCTCCGCAACAAGAGAGGCCGCGATAGTGAGAGGCCCGCGCACCGCGATGAAGAGTGGCCCCCGCTCGCCGCAACTGGAGAAAGTCCTCGCACAGAAACGAAGACCCAACACAGCCATAAATAAATTAATTAATTAATTAAAAAAAAAAAACAAACATAGACTTAATTAAATATAATTAAATCTACCCACAGCCAGGTGTTTACAGGGGTTGGCTCCATGCAGTTGGGTTTGATCACAGGTGTTCTTTTTATTTATCTCTTTAGCCTGGTTAACTTGAATTGCCTTTATATTAAGAAAAGAATTAAGAAAACAAATTCTGATAAATTTTAAAAGAAAATCCTATGATGGATTTTTACATGAGTTACCATTTTAGTATATATTGATTGAGAAGGCACACATGATAAACAGCCACTATAATTTTATTAAATCTTTAAAATATATGTTTATTATCAGAATAGACACTAAATGCATTGGAAATATGCTAATGTATTAGCCAACAAGTTAGTATCTTTTCTTGCATTTGTTAAAATAATTGCAGCCCCCGTTTAAGTTTGAAGTAGACATTATGAATTGTTGATCATCCCATAAGGTGTTTACAAAGGTGTTTACATTTTATACACTAATAGTTACTTTCTTAGGCTTTTCCTACCTAGGGAATTGAAATAAGATTGTGTCAGAATGCTGAAGCTATTATTATCATCCTATGTTAGTATAATTGTATTAATGGCAGGCCATATTTTTAAACCTGTTAAAAATGAAAACATAAAGTGTAAACAGTATGGAATCCACAACTAACATGGAATCCAATCTTACCAAATGATTTCATAATAACTTTTCTCACTGATTTTATTAAAACTGAACCATGGACTTGAAAGGAGGTTGTGATAATGAAGTTACTTTTCATTTTTCTTAGATGTGATCTTTCCCAGACTTCCACTAACCATCTCTGAAATAACTTAGTACATGATGTTGACAAGCTTCTAAATTTGAAGGAACATTTTACATGTACTTATTAAAAAATAATTATGCTTTGACATTATGTTTTGTGAAATCAATATATATATATATATTTTTTTTTCATTCTGGGCTCAGTACTATATGTCTTGGAAATGTAAATGGTTTGTTATGACCCTAATCATCTGTTGAATGTTTAATATGCTATTCTCTGGAGGTGCTGATGACATTGATGTCAGTAGATATTAATTCATATATTCACTAATTCTCCTGTTCATTAAATATTTATTTAGCCACTAGTACATGCCATGGCATTGGAAATATGACAAGGAACAAAACAGACAATATCCCTGCCCTCACGGGGATTAAATCTATTGAAGAGTGGTGTCTGGTCATGAGGAGTTCCGTGTCTAGTTACGGAGGAGACAGGTATGAAAGAAAATATCTCAGTACAATTTTGTAACTGAGCTTTGTACAAGGTGCTGTCAGAGCTCAGCAGTGAGAGATCTAACCCAACTAAAGACAAGCAAACCTGAGTGAAGACTGCCTGGTGGACATGATCACATAGATGGAAACGTAGGCATTTCCCATGGGGAAGATTATGGGAACAGGTGCCAAGGGTAGAGCCTGGCATCAGCAGTGGCATGCACTGCCCAAGAAGAATAGACTTTTCTCTTGGAAATGGAGTGTGAGTAAAGCAAGGTCCTCAGCACATAACTAAGTAGTATCAGTAATGAGCCAATGACTGCCACAGACGTACATCATTGCAGAGCCAGAGAGATCTGTGCGATTATTTGCCTCGATCATTTGTTTTTTAAAGATGAAGAAAAAACTAGGATCAAGAAAGTCACAAAGCAGATGTAAGGCAGGACTGGAAACACCTTCAGCCTCCTGCTGGGGCAGGGGTCAGCTGCTCTCCTTATTGTCTGGACAGTTTTACACCAAGTTACACACATTGACAAGGCACGCATGTACCACACCTAATCATCGTTCTGTGATTATTCATATCGTATAGAAATGATTAACTGTGGTATTCCCATATATGAAATAAAGATATATTACTTGACAATACATTGATTATATATTCATTTTCAGGCACATCTTTATTGTATATACACAAAGTACATTTGAATGTCTGAGTATTGGAGAAGCAGAAAAATATGTTAAGATGAGAGTCCTGGATGGAAGTATTCAAGATCCACCATGTTTTAGGTAGATATCCACTGAGATTTTCCACAGGCTCACCATCACCTAATAGGCTGGAATTTACACAGGAATTAAGCTCTTTGACTTTATGTTGCTGTTTCAAACAGTAGGTGACCAGGCACTCTGGACCTAGGACTAACTATTTTGCAGAGCAAAGATGTCATCCCCATAACCAAGATCGAGCCAGGAAGGTGGGGACCAAGGCACTGTGCAGGAGTTCACTGCAAGATTTACTGTCTCCCTTGGAATCAAATGGCAGAGGGAATGGGATGGCAAAAGTGGTAGTAATGAAGATAAACTTAAAAAACTAAGATACAGAAAGTCACAAAGCAGATGTAGGGCAGAGCTGGGAACACCTTCAGCCTCCTGCTGGGGCAGGGGTCACTGCTCTCCTTATTGTCTGGACAGTTGTACACCAAGTTACATACATTGACAAGGCCTGCACCTACTTTTAAGTCACAGATTGTCTGGATCGATGAGTTTATTGAACAAAATAATTAACTCCCACATAGCAAAGTGTCAAATGAGAAATATTTTAGCAACTAGAAATAGCTAGAGAATAAAGCAGAAAAATAAGCAGACATTTGTGTTTCAAAGTGACCGTGGACAGTTACAAGAATCTTGCATGAATGGAAAATGAAAGAGGTAAGAATTGTGAAAATCATTCATCTTTCTTCTGGACAACCACTTCCCTCTCCTGGCTGTTTTGTCCATTGTCTTGGTTAGGTACAGTGTTTGTGCATGCGAACAGAAGGAGTATTTGAGAAGTAAAATTATGTTGACATTGGAAGCAATTTGTTTCTTCCATTTCCTTTCCATTGCTTCAGTGTTACTTTCTGAGTAATTTACAGCATTAATTTTTTTAAGTAGGTAATTTCCTTTTCCCTGTCTTTAAAAATAATTGTTTATGGCTGACTTGGTGCCTAAAATATCACAGTTAGCTTTCGGGTAGGAGAATGCCTTAAACAGGGACTCCATGCTCCCAAAGGTGTTCATGTGCATGAACAGTGCCTGGCGCTTCATGGCTGTACATCTCTGCTCTTCTGGGTCTGCAGAGAGATCTGCCTAAGCCCTGTGTCTTAAGCACAGGGCTTCCTGGTTCTTCACAACCTTGAACTTGGTGAAGTTCGTAAACAAAAGATTTATTCATTTCATTCCATTGAATCTCTTCATTTCTGCAACTGCATCATTATTTACTTCTTTTCCTAGAAATCATTTAAAAGCAAACCCTAGTTGGAAATTATCTTAAAATATGTTTGAATCACTTTTTAAATAAAAGTTCTCCAACTTTCTTTAACAGATATGGGCTCCCAACATGAATATGTCACTGTGTTATCAATTGTCACATAACAAATTACCCCCAAACTTAACAGCTTAATGCTATGCACATTTTTTATCTCACAGTTCCCGTGGATAAAGAATCCAGGCACAGTTTAATTGGGCTTTTAGCTTCAAGGTCTTGAGGTGTTGTCTGGGGCTGTGGTCACCTCAAGGATTGGCCAGGAAAGAGTCGCTTCTGAACTCATGTCATTGTTGGCAGGATTCAGTTTCTCGCAAGTTGTTGGGCTGAGTATCTCAGTTCCTCTCTGCCCGTTAGTCAGATGTGGTCTTGGGTTCATTGCCTGTGGGAGGCCTCTGCAGTATGGTAGCTTGCTGCCTCAAAGCCAGCAAGAGGGAGAGTCTGCTCGCAAGACGGAAGTCACACTCTTTTATATCCTAACCACGGAAGTGACATCACTTCACCTTTGCCTGATTCTATTGGTTAGAAGCACACTTGGGGGCGGGGAGGGGGAGGATCCACAATAAAAGGTGTCCGTGGAGCCTTTTGTAAGTTGAAATGGCATAAAGCAAAGAAGCAGTTAGCTTCGTTTGTAAAAGCAAAAATCCTCTTAGGATTTCTTTGGTTATCGAAAGCAGGTACTAATGTAGGTCTTTGGTAAAAATGAAGTGGTGTAAAGTGAACTTTTGAAAAGCAGGGGACACCTGCATTCCCAACAATCACTAAGGCAGTTCTAGGTACTTTTCCCGTAAGCATCTTTGCTGCAATCTTTTTTGCCACATTGCTAATTGGCTGTAAAGGAATTTTGCTGTAAAGGACAAACTAATGAGAAAAATAAAAGAGGACCATTAAAAAAGACATAGTGAAACACGAGAAATAAATAACAAAATTTGAAAGACTCTATTGTGAAATACAAAATATTTAAATACATAAAAAATGCGTGTAGATTCATGGCAGTACTGCACAAATAATTGATTTTATTTTGTGGATTGTACCTAAGCACTTGTCTTCCAAGTCTTTCGTTCATAGTATTTTATACTTTTTTTTCCCTTGTTGATTTGTCCTCTCACCCAGCATCACACCTTTTCTTTTTCACTAAAATTTCTTCCTTCATTAAGAGAGGTATCAGCTTCCAAACACTAGGCTGCATGTTTGTAACCGAGCTTTGTACTGCATTGTGGAAGCCTCTGCACTGCTGTTCGTATCACATGGCTCTTGATAGATGTTGCAAAGTTCTGTGGGAAACGTAGATTCAACTCCGCATCTTCGAGGCCCTCGGCCTCTTTTTTCCTCCAGTGTGGTGTGTTTCAAAATAAGGAGCCACTCTTGGGGCAAATCATCATCACCTGTCAGCTGGATAAAGCCATCATCACTAATGTTGCTAACTGGAAGAAATGCTAACACATTTCAACCAGTTCAGACAGACTGTCAAACCAAAAAACCGTCAATCGGTTATTTTATTTTTCATGGCGAAATTGTCTTACAGCCAATTAGTTATGCGGAAAAAATGTTTGCAGCAAAAATGCTGCAGCAAACGTGGTTATGTCAGAAGAAGCTTAAGGCAAAAATTCCGGGCACGGTCTTAGACATGTGTGCACCCTTCTACACTGAATTATAGTAGTCTTTTGATACGTCGGTCTCTCTCACTGCTCACAGAGGTACTTGAGAACTAGGATTATGTCTTCATTTTCATATCTCTGGACAGGAGTCTTATATGAAGTAGGCATTCCATGAACGTTTACCATTTAGTTAAGCTATATGGAACTGGCTTGTTGCCACTGGCTTTATCTTGTCTTCATCACCGCAGAGTGGAGGGGCAAATATAAGTGAGGATTCAGGAACCTAATATTTAAAAGTCTACCTTCAAGTTTCCACTTCCATTATTATGTACAAATCCATGATTGTTTTGGAATAAAACTGTTCTTATTTTAAAATTGACTCTCATTAGAGTATATTTCCTCTTCCCAAATAAAAAAGGGATTAATAACTTTCCTGTCAAGTTATTCTGTCTCATATTTGATTTTTGTTTTTTTCTCCACCTTCATCAAACCAAGTAAATGGGGGATGAAAACTGAAGTTTTCTAATTGTTAGATGTTAATGAAGAAACTCAATCCACTGTAAATGCACCTGCTACATTCTACCATGACGGACAGGGCAATCTGAAAAGAGGACAGTTTTCCTCTAAACATCCTTGCTTTTCCCTCTCACACCAATGATAAATAATTCTGTTTTCAAAATCTACAGTTTTCATTTAAAAGTGTCTTAAACTACTAGGAAACAGTTTAACACTGTTTTACTCTAAGGATGATATCCATAGCATGCCACAGGCCAAAATTAAGGCTGGGCTCTGATTTGCTAATGTAGGGTTTGTGTCTTCCCCAGGAATCGCAGCCTTTTCAGTGTGAAGAAGGCTACATGGAACTGTTTTTCTAAACCCCAGAACCACAATGGATGTTTAGCATATGCTTCCCTGCAACTTGGTTGTGAATGTATAGAGCTACTCTAGAAAAAAGCAAAAACGGGGACACCAAACCCAGCAAGCATATATATAAAGAACGTTTGCAGAAGGTTCATTACAATACAATAAATGCAACCAATTTCGCAGAGACCTGTTCTCGTTTCTTACTGCTCGTCATTGCTAATTCACTATTATTTTCAACATTATCCTGTTAGTTATATGTATATGATGAGGCGTCAATATTATCTAGCACAAAGAGATAAATATTTGATGACAAAAGCAGATGCCACTAGGAAAGCATACACACAGATTGTACTTAAATAAACTGTACGATCGTTCATAACGTGACTTTTTTAATCTAAGAAAGGAATAATATATGTACACATGGCAAGAAATTTTATCACATTCATATGTTTTTACTACTTTTTGTCAAGTTTCCTTAAGAACAATTATCCCCCTTTGACCTCTTCAACATCATAATAACAATATTCAAAGATGCAATACGTCCCTTTGCTTTGGTTAACAAGTACACGGTTTAACCAGTATCAGAATTAGAAATCTGTTGGTATTTTTTGTTTTTCTACTGGTGTAGAGGGAAATGAATACCTTTAAATTATGTTATCCTTTTTTCATGTGCTTTGATACCCTTTTATTCTAAGGGTAGTGTGAACTCTAAAAGCAGGTACCCATCATTTGCTTAGAGAGTCACGTTGTCACAGGTTTGCTCATTCTCAATCCCCAGAATAGAAGCATAGTGTAGAGCACCAGTGGAAAGCAAAGAAGACCACCTACATTTAGAATTTTGGACCTCGGTAAACTGTCCTCTTCTGAGATCGTGCCATCAGTAGTGATAGTACAGGCATAGAGTGTGCTGAGTTTCTCCATTAGCGCTGTGCCAGGCAAGGCTCCACTCCGAGCTGCATCCCTGGGCCCTGCGGCTGCAGTGGTGCATGAGACAGCAACTGGAGGTCGTTGGTCTGCGCTAAACATAGAGATGTAACCATACATCAAAGCCCAGAACTGTGGACATTTTGATGCATTCAACTCCCATCTCAGGGCAGTCAAGTCTCAGTTTATCGAAAGATCAAACAGAGTCAAGATGCCTCGTTTAGGGAAATGCTCCCGGGTATTGATCCAAAATATTGGCATAATAGTGAAGTTCATTTGGCAAGATCATAAATCATTCTAATTCCATGACCAGGCAGGCAGCAGGGCATCCAGGCGAGGAGGCTGCGTGGGGAGCCCTGGCTGCACTCTGCTGCTTTGCCACATGGCCTCTGGCGTGCGGCTCCCTCTGCCGCCAGCTGCCTCCTCACAGGGGAATGTAAGGACACTGCACTTCCAGGGACAGCCCAGCACTCCGTGTTGGAATTCTCTAATGAATGATACTGCCCCTATTTAGCTAATTGTCACCATTCGAGCATATATCTTTAATGTATCCATCTGGAACCTTCAAAGTCGACCCTCTGTGGATATGATGGATGCTTATGTCATGGGCAAGAAAATGGTCCAAAGGAGAAATTTAACATTACCCAGACGAGATGCAGAAATCCCTCATTAATCCATACTGTACTCATCTGTAGCTTGATCATCTGTACTTTTTGTTCTGAAATGTACATGTATTCTTGATGTAAAAGACTATTTAGCAAATCAACTTTTTAACCCTCCAGGCACCACATGGTAATGGAACTTTCATATTCAATACAGCACATTCCAAAGACTTCAAAACAAATGGCTCTGTTGTTGTCACTACATCAAAATAGTAAAAATTTCTAGTGAAAATATTCCACATCCAGATTGGAAGAGGCTAAGGAGACATGACAAATAAATGCAGTGGGATCCTGGATTGGATCCTGGACAGGGCAATTGATGAAACGTGAATAAAGGCTTGCAGGTTAGTTTATAACACGGTATCAGTGTTATTGTCCTGGTTTTGATTATCTTTCTATGGTCATATAAGATGTTAACATTTGGGGAAGTGGTGAGAAAGGTGTATGAGACCCTACTGTGCTATTTTTGCAAGTGTTTTGGTAAATCTAAAATCATCTCAAACTAAAGAGTCATGAATCAGGTTTGTCACTGTCCTATTCATCTTCAAATAAGTCAGTTTAGAGAATTTTTGTACAGTACTGATCTCTAATTGCAATTTAATAAGCCATATGGAATCACAGGCTATTAAACCTGGATGGATTTATTCAGTTTATTGGTGGGGGAAGGATGAAAAAAGCAGTATTTAACAATTAGTTACTAGGTGCTAGGTTGTCGCCAACTCAGTTAATTGTCTCCCAGTATTCCCTGACCTATTCTTTCTTGTCACCCAAACCCTGATTTTATTCAGAACCACGTATGCCCAGTCTGGGTGATAGGTCATCCTCTTCTCTGGGTTCCCAGTCTCCCTTGCAGCTAGGGTGACCATGTGAGGCATTTCTGGCCAATAGGATAAAATGAGAGGATGCAGGAAATGCTTTGAGGAAAACTTTGCTTTGCTGACAAAGGGAGCAAACACATCTGATTCCTCCCTTCTTCCTCGTTTTTACCTACCTTGAATACAACTATGATGTATGGAATTCTGGCAGCCAACTTGTGACCAAGAGGCAGAGCCCAAGAAAACTACAGAGATGCCAGCACCAAGGTGATAAACCAACCAGCAGCTACCTACCTCTAGACTTTTTGATATGAGAAGGAAATAAACTCTTACTAGTTTAAGCCAATATTGTGGGTTTTGTTATTTGAAATGAAAAATATGTCTAATTTATCCAAAAGTTTTACATGAACTATTTCATTTCATCTGTACAAGCATTCTTTTTATGTAGGCATTGTCATCCTACCCATTATACAGATTGAGAAACTGGGGCTTATGGAAGTAATTAGACTGTAAGTGTGCCTAGCCCTAATAAGCCTCCTTCCTTTTCTGCTGCCACACACTGCCTCTCCATGGTTATTTGTACACACTGTGGGGCAGTGAAAATTCTAGATTATGAAACTTGCCCAGAGATACCCAAGTAGTGAAGGTTGTATTAAGGCAAGTCTTCAGATTTCCTTAAAGCCTGACTTTCTGTATAGCTCAGCAAAAGCAAGTAAGGCTTACAAAGGAATTTCCACATCTCTGATACAGTTTTATCATCCCACACTCCTGTGGAACAGTTAGAACTAACTTTCTTCCCTGTGATTTATAGTTTAGTTTTCTCTGCAACAAAAGTGGTGTGACCAGTCCAAGGTCGCATAGAGGATCATCAGTGGACCTGAGAGGGATATTGGCTTCTTGGCACCTTGCTAGTCTGCTCTAATGCATGACATTTGCTTTCACCTTTAATCACTGTGAGCTTTTCCCTAAACAATACATCTTATTGGCACTTTCATTCTTCACTGTGCTGCGAAATGTAGCCCTGCCTGCCCTGAGATGGAGATCAGGTGACTCAAAACAGTGGGGGAACACAGTTCTGAATATTTTTAGTTGGACTTAAGTTCATTTTCTTTTTAACTAGAAAATTTATGTCCAGCACATCTTCCTGTGTGATGTTACTTTATTGGGTACATACTTACTGAGCTCGTGCTACACTGAGGATATGTATAGGAAATTTGAGAGGTGATCATCAAAATTAAATTAAGAAAAGAAACTATCCATAAATGAACTAAAAGTCTCATAAATTGATGAATTATGCATGAAAATTGCAGGAGTAATATTAGCACATATACTCTACTCCTATTTTTCTAGCAGCTTCCACTTCCTCTTCTGCTCTACTTAATGGTACAAGATAGTTAAACCCAAAGAACATGTTATGTACACAGGTTTACAGATGGTAGCATCCTTTGTATTTCCGGAAACTGAGCTGAAGAATACTTGGTGTATCAGCGAGAAAGGGGGCTTCTGAATCACTGTTCAATTTCAATGAAAATTCTGTTCCCTTGGCAAGGGAACAAGCAAAACCCTATCTTTCCAGGACATGGAAGACAAACTAAAGACAATTAGCTAAACTAAAAAGTTTTCTGTACTCTCTCGAATCACTGAAGGGCATGACTGAAAAAGCATGGCTTTGGCGTCAGATATTTTAAAATTAGGCCCCCTGCCTCAGACACTCAAGCTATGTCAACTTGGATCAGTTACTTAGACCTCTAAGTCTATTAAAATGAGAATAATAATACCCTCTTCTTGATGTGATTGCATGAATTTAAAAAATACTGGCATAGATTCTGGGACAGGACCTAGCCAGACAAAATAAATGTTTGGAGTTAGTGGAAGAAAGAGCTAGGTTGTATCAATCTTCTATTCACCGCTCCCCTCCCACCTCAAATACCCTTCATTATTCCCCTTCTTGTTTCCACATTGGTTCTTTCTATCTCTAGCTTGACATATAGTCTTTTAGCACCTCTTCAATTCTCTGAAGACCTCAGTAGCGACCAGGACCTATGAAAATCATGTGACCCTTTTTTTTCAAGGACTAAAATGGTTGACATTTAAACAGAAAAGAAAAGCCAGATTAATGAGAAATGTTCCTTTATTTGCATTGCATTCACTTGGTTCCACCCGACTTTATTGAACTGGGCCTCAACTTAAATATTTTACTTTAAGCACATTTTTTTCCAAAACTTAGAGAATTTTTAAATAATGAAAGAAATTACCAGTGGGCTAGAGGACAGTCTGCTGAGTTCCATACTGATTGCCATTGTTTATTATACAGCAGAGTTAGGGCATTAAATGAAGTGTGTGGTTTATATGCTTCTATATAATCTATTCTACTTGGGAAAGGGGGATGAGTAAAGGAAGCACATATTTATTGGATGTTTCAGTCCTTTTAAGGAAATGGACAGAGGAAAGCGGTGATATGGAAGTCCTTCCACTCAAATACTCCCATGTTGCTTGATTCCCTTCATTTCTCTTTACACTTGGGTTCTTCTTGTGGATCTTGTATTAATTTTTTGTTGCCGCTATAGCAAATTACCACAAACTTAATGGCTTTTAAAAATGCAAGTTTACTCTCTTACAGATCTGGAGGTCAGAAGTCTAAATAAAGGTGTTGGCAGGGCTGCGTTCTTCCTGAGGCTTGGAGGGGAGAATCTGTTTCCTTGATTTTTTTCAGCTTCTAGATACCACCTGCATTCCTTGACTTATTCTCGCTTCCTTGCTCTTTCATCACGTCTCCTGCCACTAACTCCTTCCCTCCTGCCTCCCTCTTATAAGGACCCTTGTGATTATATTGGCTCATCCAGTTAATCCAGGAGCGTGTCCTCATCTCAATAGCCTTAATTTAACCTGGACATTCCATTTACCATATTCTGGATATTGGGACTTGGACATTTCTGTGGGGACCATCACTCAGCCTACCATTTATATTGACCTAGATGTGGTTTTTATTTCAGATTTTACTGTTTCTCTGTGAGTTTCGCTTTCCCAATTTATCTAGCTATGGCCCTGGACTTAAAAATCTGTTCTCATCTTTGTAAATTTGACCCCTGAGCTTGGCATGCCCCTGCCGTAATAGGGAGTCCAGATTTCTGGCCTGTCCTGATAAGTTTTTCCAGACCATTGTTTTTCTAAGGGGACGACACTTTAATGAAACCATTAAATCTGGTCATAGGAAGAATTTTGACAGCCTAAAAATTAAAAAATAACAATTTAACAGTAATCCCTGACTAATTACCGAGTAAGATAAGCAACAGTTTTTCCTTGCCTTCTCTGGTCCTGGCTATTGAGTTTGGAGGTGAAGGCAGGTGCCTCTGCGGTTGTTATCCATGGTCCTGAACCACCCCCCATGCTAGGGTTCAGTTCTTCCTCTTGACCCTTGGGACATGAGGGACTCCTGTCCAGTTTCTCTGCTTCTCCCAGAAATTCCAAATAGGTGAGGAAAGAAGTACTTAGGGTTGTGAAGGGGGCTTAGAGAGAGAGTATAAGATGGACAGAGGCTGTTGGACATGCATACCCCTTGACAGGTTGCCAGGTAGAAAATAGAGAAACATTTTCTGAGATAATTTTCAAATAATTGCAACTAGAAAAGATATCACAACTAAACCTTACATAAGTATCAGATAACTAAAGGGGGGGGGAGTAGGACATTTGTGCTTTAAACAATGTAAAGGGTGCACATGTCAACCTTTGGGCCAAAAAAAGAAAAAAAAGGTAAAAATGTAGTGATTATTTGCCAAAAAAAGTTCAAAAATTTTTTTGTTGTAATTTGGTGGAAAACACTACCTTGTGTAATTTATAACCCATATTTTTTAGTATAGTTGATTTACAATGTTTCAGGTGTACAGCAAAGTGATTCAGTTACATATATATGTATTTTCAGATTCTTTCCATTTAGGTTATTACAAGATATTGAATATAGTTCTGTGTGCTATACAGTAGGTCTTTGTTGCTTATCTATTTCATATATAGTAATGTGTATCTATAATGTATTTTTTATGCCATGTATTTTGACAGCTCTATTACGTTTCTGGAATTTACTCTGCATCTCCCCCACTCATTATCACACACCGTGGAGGGGACAGTGTCATTCCATGAATTTCTTTCACTCTCCACCCCTACCCCATCAAACACAAACTATATTTTTGACCCCTTACCTTATCTGTGGTATTCATTATGCATTGGCTCCTCATCTTTCAAACCTCCATTCTTTAAGGTTGGGATGGAATGGGAATCAGGAACAGATTTTGGGTGCTGAATGTCTGTGATTCACATTATTTTGTAGGAAAAAACTATGGATTTCACAAAACCAGTGCTTACACATTTGCTTCAGCTAATTCAGAACTTCAGTGAGGCACTGAACGGAAATTGGGTCAGGCATGCCTGCTGCGCACAATTTGTGGTAATTAAGAACAACAATAGCAGTCTTAAACATGTTGATAAGGCCAAAGCAACCCCATTGCAACTACATTATCAAAACATCCTGACTGTTCTTCCACACTCCATTCATCATAGACATTTACTTGGACATACCAGCGATTCTGGACATGCAGGTGCAACAATACTCTGATTATGTAACTTTCCACCTGAAACTACTAGGTTTTTAAAGAGTAAAGCTTAAAACAGATTTTAGTGTTTATTATTTCTCAGGATTAAAAATAGACACCTGCAACATATTGTGAGTTTCCTTAATGCAAAATGTGAGCCACCGTTTTTTGTTCTTGTATTTAATGATAATAATAAGAATGATAATAATAATACTAACGGCAATAAAAAATAAATCTGATTCCAGAGCCTTTTGTTAAGTGAAACATTACAGGAAGAAGTCAGGGTAGATACCTGCCAACACTTGGGTTAATAAATTGTGAGTGTACTACTCTTGGTTGCATAATTAGCATCATCCAGAAAAGTGTGGTAGGTTTTATCCTAATTGCTGTTACACCCCAAATCACATTTTGCTTAGGGCACACCTCCATTTTATAGCTAGTTAATAAAGAAGACTGGTAGGAAGTCCATGTCGCCATGGAAACAACCAATTAGAAGTGCACCCTGAAGAGATGGAAGACAGCTGCCAGAACTCTCAGGGAAAAAAGTCATCTGGGTCGGCAACCTATAAGAAACATGGTAAAGCTTAAAGCTTTTGCCAGCTTCCCCTCGCGTTGGCCGGCAGGTTTCTATGTCAGCAAACATCTTCCACCCATTTGCTAAGTACTGCATCTGTAATATATTCTAAAAGGTTAATTCTGTCTGGGGCTCAACATATGTGATGGTGAGGCAGGAAAAAATTCTCACATTTTTTAGTATAATTTCTCTCGTATGTTTCTTATAACTTCATGGCACCGACATCAGCACAAGAGAAAGAAAAGACCTGTAAGTGGGCTAGCTCCTTTCTAAGTTCAGAAGTGTATTCATAAGTTCTATTTTAAATACTCCTATGTTATACAGAACATTATACATTGTTATGTATAATGCTAATATTTACGAAGGTAGTCATTATAGAACTTAAGTAAAATATGTAAGCCACCAATTTGAACGTTTGGTGTTTAACCCTCCATTTACATATGTATCTTAATTTCTACTTCCTTATCACTCTGTAGATTATTGTGCTTTGTTTTCTGGAAGCTCAATATGTAAATATAACACATTCCCAAAATAGAAAATTAAAGCAAAGGTAATTCACATTAAAATATTTTTCACACACATTATTCCATTCATCCTATTAACGGCCTAGTGAGGGAGGATGTTTGCATTTCCATTTTGCATACAAAGAAAGTGACACATAAAAGTTTCAGAGACTTACTTAAAATTACAGTTTGTAGTTAGTAGTGGACCTAGGGGCAAATGCCAACCTTGTACCCCAAGACCTAGCATTATTTTCCCATTGCAGTATGGCTCCCTGCTAACTTAAAATTAATGCACTTGGATATCAACCTTGAGTAAATCAAATAATGTAGTTCTTAAATCTTCCCTCCAAAAAGTGTTTATAGTTGAGACTCATCAATGAGTAACATACAGATAACGTATTCCCTGTATTCTACCTGTGTCTTTTCTCTTATTGGTAGTTAATTGGAAGGCAAAAGAGTAAAATTGACAATGATGGGAATCACATTCAATTAGCCTGAAATAGTAAACAGCTGCTGTGTTCAAATCCTCTTATTATGAGATTCAGACTCACAAAATTACAATACACATGGCACAGTTCTGAATAGTGAAAGAGAAGTTGAATCAGAATTTAAAAGCTTGATACATAGAAAATGTGGGTCCTAGGAAACACAAGAGAATTTCCCTTTTAAGGAAATGGGATACATATAGGGTACAAACCTCTATTCTCGTAAAAAAAAAAAGAAAAAGAAAAAAGAAAGGAAAGAAAAAAAGTGAAGTCCAAGGTTGAGTAACTTTTTTCTGATATCGGCATAGTGCTGAACTGTGCAAGAAGCACTGTTTAGTCTAGGACAACGCTAATTTCTTCTCTGCAGCCACGCTGGAGAAGTGTGGGAAATAAGTCACATAACTCACTCCCCCCTACACACACCAACAACTAACCAAACAAAATCAACCTGCATAAAAAATACTTTGAGAAAGTGATAGTATTTTGACTATAACTTTATTCAAGATGAGTCAAAATTTTTAAGTGCAATCAACAATGAACTTAAATATTTCCCATATTTTCTACCTAATTAATATGAAGAAATCATGGGGCAAATTTATGAGTATCTAAGATGCTTAGCAAATTTAGTTATCCTTTCTCAACAATAAGGGATCATTATATAACTTTCACACACTGTAATATATTTTAGGTCATTCAAAGGATATTTTTGGTTAAAGTCCTATTGCATTTTTACTCCCCTCCCTTCATATAACTCCCATTCTCTTCAAACCTCCAACCCAGTTCCTGTATCAAGAGATAACTCCATCTCTCACTTTACTGAGAGAATGGTCTCTGCCCTTTCCATCTCAACTACTCTCCTTCTCAACACCTTGCTGTATTTTGGCCTTTCTTTCTCTTCAGTTTTCAGTGGTTCTCTACCCTGGGTGCACAGTAAAATCACCTGGAGAGCTTTTCTGTGTACCCACTCTAGACTGATTAGTTAAGAATCTGGACTGAGAACCACTGACCTAATCTTTTCTACTGAGAAGAAACTTCTTTATTAAAACCAGGTCTCCACCTGTGGTGCCTTCTCAAGACTACTGCTCCCTGAATCACCTCTCTTTCTTGTCTTCATCATTCTTCTTCTCCAGCGGTTCACTTTCCTGATCCTGCTAAGCAGTTCTGTTCTTTATGTCTCCCCAGATTAGTCCAAGAGTCTTTGTAGGTAGTGTGAATTCCTGAGTCTCCATCCCCCTCCACAGAATGTAGGGATAGCTGCAGACGCTCCAGTCAGCTTTCTAATACAGTTGAAATGGCTTCAGAAAGTCATACTTCCAAAAGACCAAGAATCTAGAAGAGATTTTAGCCAGAAATAAACATTAATCATGCCCTAAGATACAAAGGAAGGGATGATCTCACTAACGATAATGTCTTACAATTGTAACGCTTTTCTTCTCAGGATCAAATGCTTGTTATTTCCTACTAAATACATGCGATATGAAGTTCACGCTGAGAGCTTACTTTCAATGGACTTTTTGTTTTTCTCTTAGCTAGTGGGTAAAATACTTATTTATTCAGAATTGTCAATGCAGTTGACAACATGTACACTTATGGTGGGTCTTATTACTGCATCTAGAACAGAGTAGAAAAGCCATGTCATTAAAAATGGAGGAGTGGTTTGAGAGCAGTTATCTTCTTGTCTGTCACAATAAGTGCCTTTTCAGGAAATGTGATTCCCAATTGTTGGTTTTCTGCCATTCTGAGGTCTAAGGAAAATTATCCATGGCCCATTTAAAAAGTGCTTTATAGCACTGAGATAAAATTTTACATGGATTAAAATGATTTTGAGTATTTTATTCATAATTCATACAAAATAAATTTGAGTATGTATTTTTGAGCATTTTGAAGTCTTTTAGGTACAGTCAGCAAATTAATAGCAATATAGTAAATTACACAATAGACATCTGCATGGCCTTTTTCAAAAGTGCTTAAGACTTGATTTATGGCTTTTGCGTAAGAATCATCATGAAAAATTGATTTATTCTGTAGCAGAACTCAGTAAGCATTTTTCTTATTTCAAAAAGCAATTTTATTTTAAAGACAGAACCACTTACTTTTGGAATATTTGTTTCTTCAGTAAAGATTTCTGAAATTTCCATTTATTAGTCTTCTCTCCCCAAACCTAATCATCCCTACCTCATTCCAGATGTCCTACTTGTGTTTGTCAAAAATGTATTTGAAAACTAATTGCCACATCATGTGGGTATCAAATTAAATAAATGATTTCTCTTTGGCCAGTTGTCTTTTGGAACATGAGGGGCAAAGGAAGCCTGGATTTGCCAAGGAGCTTGGGGTTGGGGGGTAACTGGCTTCCACTCTCCATTGCTGTGTCTATATTTCTGTGTTGAACATAAATCAAATTATGGTTGATTTCACTAAATAAACAGCAAGATTAATGGTTAATATTCAGTGTATAATCACTCATCCAAAGTAAAAAGCTAAAGGTTAGCTGTGGTAACCTGTTTACATTGACTGAACTGAAGGAAGCCATATTTGTGTTACTGGAAAGAATCTTAGGTAGAATCCAGGGGTGAAGGGAAATATATATAGATAAATATAAAATATGTTTATATTTTTAATTTATTTTATTTTAATATTTTAACATTTCAAATCATTTGAACTCCACTAATTCAGAATGTACCATAATTTGAATTGGAATTGCCCAAAGATTACCTGCTTTATTTTCTAGGAAAAAAAATTAAGTCCATTAACCCCATAAACCAATTTCAGAGTTACTAAGAAATAGGAATGGGTTTTAGAAGGTTGATATGGCCATATTGTTTCTTCAATAAGCACCTCCAAGATAGGAGGTCAGTGAGTTCTATGTGTTTTATTAAAGCAGATGGAGTAGAGATTTGGGGAATTGTGATTGGAATTATTACATGAAAGATGAAAATGATTTTTTTATTCAGACTTTTCATAAAACTTTGCCCTTCAATGAATCTATATTAATATAGTTTTAATATTCTGAAGAATTTAGTATAGGAATGGATGAACTGGAATTTAGGATACAAATGAATGAACAAGAGCAGCCAATTAGTCAGATTTTTGAGCACCACCAGAAGCTGAGTTTGCCTCTGCCATGCTGCACCAAAAAGTTAGGAAAATTCTAGACTTTCTGTCTGGTGCAAAAGCTCCTTTTGGCTGTAAAAAGTAGTGCTCTGATTCCATTTATCCTGAAACTGTTGCTATTCATGACCTCATTATCCCCTCCTTAAACTTCTTGGCTAGGCTCTGTTTCTAAAACATGCTGCATATGCAGTTATAACAATGACTCCCAAGGGTCTCTTTTATTATATCTCTCCCCCTTTGTCACCATGGTCTAATTTGAGTCAGAGGATAGAGGACTTCAGGAAGGATTTGTCCAATAGAAATGGAACTGATAGTATGCCTGTTATGTTTGAATATATTAAGACAAATTCTGCAGCCCTAGTGGAGATTGAGTTTGTGATAAATAGAAGGATAATCAGAAAATTGAAGCAACTGATAACTTTAGAAAAATTTAAAACTTGTTCAAAAACTAAAATACAGTCATGGTACACCACAATCATGTTTATGAATGGTATTTCCATACCACTGAATACTGATTTAACCAAAAAGTATGACGTAACTACATTGGGAGGATAGGGAAAGGAGAAGTGTGTGTGTGTGTGTAGGGTGTTGTACAAAAGAATAAACTGCCATATTCAGTAATAGGGACCCAATATAAGTGTCCAAAATTGAGAAATAGAGAAGTGCTTTGTGAACATGTTTTTTAAAGTGAATCACAGGAGATTCACTTAGGAGAGTTTTAAGTGACTGCCTAAGGGGAGAAAATTTAAAATATATAAGTATATTTTTAAAATATATAAGTATATATATTTTTTTTATTTTTTTAAGACATCTTTTTTTTTTTTTTTTAATTTATTTTTGGCTGTGTTGGGTCTTCGTTTCTGTGCGAGGGCTTTCTCCAGTTGCGGCGAGCGGGGGCCACTCTTCATCGCGGTGCGCGGGCCTCTCACTATCGCGGCCTCTCTTGTTGCGGAGCACAGGCTCCAGACGCGCAGGCTCAGTAGTTGTGGCTCACGGGCCTAGTTGTTCCGCGGCATGTGGGATCTTCCCAGACCAGGGCTCAAACCCGTGTCCCCTGCATTGGCAGGCAGATTCTCAACCACTGCGCCACCAGGGAAGCCCTTTTTTTGATTTTTAAAAATAAAATTTTTTAAATGTAAATGAGAAACCAGGAAGTGGAGACCATATGTGTAGATATCTCCTAACAAGTGTTTCTGTAAAGGAGAACATAAAGATGGGGCAGATGCTAAAGACATCTGAAGAGTTGAGGGATGACCTTTTCTTTAAGGGGAAAGATTGGAGTGTGCATTTCTTGTTGATAGGATTGAAGAGTAGGAATGGAGAGACTGATAACACAGGAGAAACAAAGATCAAAGAAGTATAACTCAGACCTACAGCCAAAATGAAGACATTTGCCTATGAAAAGATAAGGGATGTTTCCTCCATTCCAAGACAGAGGCTGGGGATGTGGCCAAGGGTTGGGAGATATTTGAGAAAAAAAGGATACTTAAAGCAGAAAAGTGAATTTAGGAAGGAAATGTAGTAGGGTTACCAGGCAATACTGAAACTTTATTTGACATTTGCAGTCATAAATTTAAAGTGAAACCAAACAGCTGTATGATATTCCTCAGCAACATAAATCATCTAACGTGCAGGCAGAGAGAGGGTGGAAAGTTGGAGCAATTATATTTGGGATTTTGACAGGGGATTACAATAGCAGAACAGAGAAGCAAGAGAGTGACAGTTTTTGCATGAGTGTGACAATGGTGGTGGGCCAGGGAATCCAGGCTGGGCAAAGGAGGAAGTGAAAACAAAAGATGGCTGAGGAATAGCAAGGAATAGTGGTAGGGTTAGTAAATTCGAAGGTCAGTAAGGATGAGAAATTGGAGTCATGGACTGTCATCATTTCTAGTAAGTGAGCTGGAAGGTTATGAGGGGTGGTAGAGAACTAGGAGGTGACGGAGCTCCCAGAGATGAGCAGGTCCTGGATGTGATGTTGGGAATAGATGACTCAGGTGGGTGGAAGAAGAGGCCATTGGAGGAGAGGTCAAGGAACTGAAAAGTCAGGATCCTGGACGCTGAAGTGTCCAAGAATGATCATTGTGAGTCATCTAAGAATGAGATAAGCAACATGAAAGCAGTGAGGGCCAAGGGTGGTGTGACTGGTTGGCACGAGTCTCAAAGGGGCATGACATTGCGAGAACAAGGGTGATAAGTGCTTGAAAGGAATAGCAAGGAGAATAGGAGGGTACCTACCCCAACTCTAAGCCCTGAGGTTCAGGGGGTACTGGAGAAAAGACATCATTCACTGGACAGAGATGCAGAGGAAGGAGTCGTCCGGGGATCAGTTAACATAGCAGAGGTGAAGGGAGCATTCAGAGTAGTTAAGGAGGTAAGTTCAGAAGTTAAGGGTGTGTGCTGGATTATTGACTGGGAGCACCAGCAGTCACAGTGGGAAGGCTTAGCCAAGAAAAGAAGAGTGAAGTTTGGGGTCATGTGACCGGATGTATGTGAATGGGAATGAGAGTTAGCAGATTTCACAGGAAGCTTGAACTTTGGACAGCGGCTAAGGTAAACAGGGATGTGGGCCACAGTGAATCAGTTTGGAGAGTTTCTTCTCAGCAAATGGGCACTCGGTTCTAGCATGGTGACCCAAACTCTTAGCTTGGTAGCACAGTCGTGACTGTCCCTCCCACAGCCTGCGTTGTTACAGCAGTTCTGGGTGGCTGAATTCTCCACCTCCCACAATCGTCATTGTCATTGCTTTGGGGAAGCTTGCTTTATAGAATGTAACAGTGTGATACTATGTGGACATGAGAGGAAGAGCCGAGAGTGGCAATCGTGACTTTGTTACCACTCCCACTGGTAACCTGGGCAAATCATGTAACTTCTGTGAGTCTCAGATTCCCTGTTAAAGAAGAAAGTGAGATAGCCCTGTAGGTCCTCCTCAGGCTTAACTTTTGTGATTAAAGCATGAAATATATTAAGAGATGTTTGTAGCACTTTATTTTTTTTTAATATTTATTTATTTATTTGGCTGCACTGGGTCTTAGTTGCGGCATGCGGGATCTTTAGTTGCAGCCTGTGGGATCTAGTTCCCTGACCAGGGATCGAACCTGGGCCCCCTGCATTGGGAGCGTGGAGTCTTAACTGCTGGACCACCAGGGAAGTACCTGTAGCACTTTAAAATTAAAGATTTGGGCCCATATCATCAAACAGAAATGCTCAAGGATATTAGACTTAGAAAGAAGCACCCTTGGCGGGCTACCTTTTCTGACATATGTACTCTGCTGCCATTTGTGGCTGAGAGATTGACAGGGTATATAAGAATATATATTCACATATATATGTATACGATATATGCGTGTGTGTGTCATCACTGTAATTTTGGTTTTGTTTTTTTATATTCCTTTTCTTTTCTTCTTTCATTCATCTGAGGGTGGGTGTACCTGTTTCCATGAATCAAGTCTGTAACACAGCCTTGGATGTGATGAAGGAAGCTTCTATCTCACCAGCACGAGACTTATGCAATTACCGGCATTTCAGAAAAACAGCTTATAATTATGAGGTTAAAAAGAATCACTGCTTGGACTTCTTAACCTCCCATCCCCACGTGTATATAGACATTTGGGTGCTCTGCACTGCTCTCACCAGAACACCATGGGAAGAAAGGGTAGAGGCCAGCTGTGGAGCCGCCTCCTGCAGCAGAGGTGAATTCCACCACGGTCCTCATTTACACATGCATCACACACACAGCCCACTATCAGCATCTCAGGGTGCGAGGCAGACTCCCTGGTCACCTTTGCATCCAGTTGGTTATAAACTTAGACAAGCTACTTTGAGGTGTGTCATACACAGAGGAAGAGAAGTAGTAGATGGGAATGGTGAAGGTGACTTCATCCTCTCTAGGAGTCTAAGCCAATCACCGCTTCCCTACTCCCAATTAAAGGAAAACAAACGAGCCTCATACATGGAATCTAGAGCCCTCCTAATATTAAAAGTCACATGACTGATGGAAAGAAGATGAAAAGCAGTGTGGATTACCATGTTGGAAACAGATGAACTAGCGGCTTGTTGTATTATCATATCAAAGAGCAGACTGTCCCAGTGATAATTCTTGGGCAAAGTAGATTCAGGACATTTTCGATTAAACCTTTTTAAGTGGCATTGCAGTTCAGCTGCATCTGGTATATATTGTGGCCTGTTTACTCTAACTTTGCAACAGTATGAAATCCCCAACTTTGGCTGTGGCAGCATGTGGCCCTGGGTGGCATCTGTAAAGCAATGACACGTCCATATTTTTACAATAAACAGAAAATACTTTATAAAAACAATATTCAATATTGGAATGACTCCATTTATCGAACTAATTGGGCTAGACTGTCTTCATGAAATGAGTCCTGGAACAGAAAAAAGCAACACGCAGAAATAGCTTCTGTTGTGTCCTGATTTTCTAAAACTTGTCTTCGCCTAGTGCAAGTGCTACTAAATAAAGTCCTCACAAGTTCTAGACTTTTCCATAGGTGAATTCTCACAGGAGAATTCTCAATAACTATAGCAATACTGAAATTAATGGTAGATAGTACTAGAGGGTTTTGGGGTTTCTTGTTTCCTCTCTCTCTCCTTCTCTTCCTTACCTTTAGAATAAAACAAAAGTGTAATATTATAGAATTCGCCATGACTGGACAACCAGTAAGTAGAACTGGAATTCAAAGTAGGTCTATCACTGCCTAGATTTCACTTACAAAGTTTTTAAGTATAATTGTTGGTTATATTTTTTGATATTTCCTATTTTCTTAAATTGCCCTCTGTTTCCTGTCAGATTATTATGTTCTTTAAATGTCCTGACAGTATTCAAGACTCTGTCAGTGCGTAATATATAGACAGTGACAACTCCCACTGTCTCTTTCGTACTGGGAGGGTCATTCAATACCTAATAACGTCAACTGGCAGACATGTAACCCTACACCAGAATGGAATTTGTGGCTTGGCATGAGTTTAATATGGTTGGTACAAAGTGAATTAGGATAGTTTGTAGATACTTTTAAGTCGGTGTTCAAAAGTTTAATTTGATTCAGTTTAATCAAAAAATTGATTACTAAATGCATATTATGCATAAAGAACTTATAGGTACAAGTGGATGCGAAGTATAGTGGTAGCCCCCCAAAAGGTACATCCATGTGCTAACCACCAGATCCTGTAAAAATGACCTTATTTGGAAAAAGGATTGTGGCAGATGTGATTAAGTAAAGAATCTCAAGATGAGATCATCCTGGATTATTTGGGTGGGCCGTCAACCCAATGATGTATATCCTTATAAGAAACCCACAGAGGAGAAAGATACAGAGCAGAAGTCCGTGTGAAAGTGGAGGCAGAGACTGGAGTGATGCAGCCACAAGCCACGGAACACCTGGAGCCACCAGGAGCTGGAAGGGGCAGAAGGGTTCTCCCCTAGAACTTTCCAACAGCGTGCAGCCCTGCCAACCCCCTGATTTCAGAATTCTGGCCTCTAGAACTGTGAGAGAATACATTTCTGTTGTTTTAAGGCACCAAAGTTGTGGTAATTTGTTAGGGCAGCCCTAGAAAGCTAATAAAACAAGCAGAAATCAATCCCCAATGAAGAGTTTATAATAGGTAATATATGATACCTGTGCAATGTTAAAGGCATTACAGTATAGGAGAGAAGGGAACTTATTTCAAATAAAGACAGCTGGAAAGGCCTTTTGAAAGAGGTGTGCCTTGATCGGGGGACAGGAAATTTCAGGACATGAGCAGAGCTAAGACAGAGGGGGATTCAGGAAGATAAAATACCTGAGTAAATGTGGTACCGTAGTTGGGTCCTGAGAAAGGAAGTGATGTAGTCCAAACTTCTAATGCCATGAGAATTTGTGTTCAGAAATGCAGAAAGCCTCAATTTGGTCAAACAGAGAGGTCCTTTGTTGCTTGGCTTAGATTATAGAGAAACCTACACGTCCCACCTTCTTCTATCTAAAATTAAATTGACTTTAAAACATAGATTTCTGAAGAAGCATGGTAAAAATAAAAATTCAGAGAGGAAAGAAATAATTTCAGGGATGTTCTGAAAGCTCTATAATGCCTTGGATGTGCACTTATTATAGTATTTAACTTACACTAATTTCTTTTTACACCATTGCTTCATACCCTGTGGCCTATCTGAGTAGGGAGATGCATGCTGTGTTAGTTTCCTAGGCTGCTGCAACAAATTACCACAAACTGTGCAGCTTACAACGGTGGGGTGTATTGGCTCACAGCTCTAGAGGCAGAAGTCTGAAATCAAGGTGTCAGCGGGGCCGCGCTCCCTCTGAAGGCTCCAGGGAAGAATCCTTCCATGTCTCTTCCAGCCGCAGGTGATCCCTGGCACTCCCTGGAGTTCCTTGACTATTCGACACATCACTCCAATCTTTGCCTCGCTCTGCACATGGCCTTCTTTGTGCCTCTGAGTTCTCTCCTCTTCTTATAAAGGCCCAGCCTAATCCAGTGTTACATAATCTTAACTAATTACACTTACAAAAACCCCTATTTCCAAATAAGGTCACATCCTGAGGTTCTAGGTAGACGTAAATTTGGGGGGAACATACTTCAACCCAGTACACATCCTATTTACGTTTTAAGCCATAGGGCCTAATCCAGTGTTGAATGTAAAATTGGTAACCACTAATTTTTTGCTGACAAAGGAAGTAGACCTGTAATGTCCATTAATTATGTGAAATTGCGAAAAAATAAAACATAGACTATAAAACAAGAGAAGAGAAGGGGAATCGGAAGGGAGAAGAGAAGCTTTCCAAGTGTTGCCTGGAAGTGTGAATCCAAAATCTGTACAGGGTCTACGAGGCCTCTAAAGATTTGACCCTGGCCTTCCTCCTCCCCACTGGACCACCCTTCTTCCAGATTCTTCAGGTCCTGTACCCTTCACCCGAAGCATCCCTCTCTCTACTCTCCACTTAACTAACTCCTCATCCTTAGCTTGTCGGCTTAAATGGCACTTCTTCAAAAAGGTGACATCTCACCAGATGCTCTGTAGGACTTGGTATCTTTCCTTTATTGGCAGCTATCAGAGTTTGGAACAATATTTTTAATAATGCAATCGTTTGTTTAATGTCTCCATCTCCATCAGACCAGGAGCTACATGGAGACAAGAGCTTACCTAACATGCTCAAAGAAGTATCCCCAGCATCTCGGGTGTATTTCAGGTCCTTCTATATGACAGCTCTTCAGATATTGTACGACTATCACCATGACTACCCTAAGGCTTCTTCCCCCTGAGTAGACCACCTATGTCCTTAAGTGAACATACCCTGTCCTTTAAGGCAACCTGATGCTCACCTCTGCCCTGTACCTGCTGAGCACACAGGTGAAGCACAGCAGAGTGATGTTCAAGGCCATTAGCCGCCACTACCCTGGCAGGTGTGCAGGCTGTTTGTGCTGATTCCGTCACGAATGGAGCTTTGGGATCACAACCTACCTGGTGCCCTGCTGTGTGTTCTATACAGAAGTGTTGGCTGTGTGGGTCTCTCCCACCCTCTGTGGACCCCAGCATCACCCAGCTCTGTGGCTCCTGCCTCTCCTCTTCGCTTCAGCTTGAAGCCAGCTCCCTGGCTCTGGTTCCATGGCTGGTGGCCAGCTCTGGGGCAGATGGGGTAGCAGGCAGGGTAGACCAGGGCTGCAACAGGAAGACCATCAGACCAGGCTGTGAATCGTTTCACTGTGCTGATGACTTGCCTCTGAACCTTCCAAAGGGTAGCACTCAAAATAAAATAATGCTTTTTTTGTGCATGCGGCAGGCCTGGGAGTCTTCGTGAGGGGCAGATTCTGAGCCTTGAACTTGCTCTGATGCTGCATAAGACCCCATTTTCAGCCCTCTAACACTGCTTGTTCCTATTTAGATTACCATTAACTAAAATCTCCAGATCATCTCCACACTGAGGCTAAATTACAATTCTCCTTGAACTCGTGAAACTATTTTTTTAATATCAGACTTGATTTTAAAAATTATTCCTACCACATTTCATGTGTTGAAGTCGATTCATCCTTGCATGAAGTTGAGATCACTGTACATGATATTTTTTTAAATTAAAATCTGGCTGGTCCATAACAGAAGGAAGCTAGCATCTCTTAAGCAGAAAAGCCCTTCCTCTGAGCAGATTCTGGAATCCGACTACCTAGAGCTCAGTGCCACTTTCTCTGCACTGGCTGTCTGACACCGAAACTTCTTCAGCCTCTTCAACCTGTCTGTGCCTCAGTTTCTCAACTGTAAAATTAGAGACTAATAATATCTACCTCAAAGGGGTACCGTGAGCTTTAAATGAGGTAACTCATGTAAAGAGCTGAAGAGTCGTGGCTGGCGCATTCTTCGTGTTAAGTACATGTTAGCTATTATTCCTGCGTCTATTTATTATTAAAATCACCCACACTGGCATTTTCCTTAGCAAATCATTTTATCAGATGACTGCTAGCCTGGTCTCTGCCCAAATCATTAAGTGCTGAAGAAAACTTCCTGTTACGAAGATTCCTCTTCCCTCTTCCTTATCATCATCAAATTATGACGTGCTTTGAAAGTCTCACAAATAGGCTACATCCTTTTGATAACAAAGTAGTGTTTGAGAAACTCCAGTACACCTGATGTTTTAGAGCAGGCTTTCCTAAATGTAATCACTGGTCCCAGAAGGAATAAGAGGCATCAGACTCAGCTCTAAGAGAGGAAAAGCAGGAAATAGAGGTACAGACCCCATTTTCCAAACTGTGATTCATGGACACATGATGTTGATGAGTTTTCTCTGAGAATGGTTCTGTGACGACATCTGTTGGGAAGATTAGATTAAGTAAATTAAACAGGCTTATGTTAAGGCTCTGGACTCCTTAAAGTCCTTTTAGCCGTATGGAGTCCATGAGGTCCCAGTGTCCCTCTGGATGGGGTGGTCTGTCCAGTAGACAGAATGTGGCTGTTTTGGATTCCTTGCTAGTCCCTAACTAGCCATGTGTGTGACGGTCGGTTATTGCACATATCTGAGTCTCATTACCCTCAACTCTAAAATGGGGATAGTACCTGCCTTGCAAGTTGATCAGACCGAGGACAGGTGACTTATGTTAAAATGCTGAGCACAGTGTCGAGCTGTTAGTAGGCTCTCAATAAACAGTCGCTAAGCTTAATACTATAACTTGGAATCAGGATTTAAAATAAACCTATGATTGGGTCTAACAAGTTTAGTTCTGTGGTTCTTTGTTTCAGATATTCTGTGGTCTTTATACATTTTCTTCTCTCCATGAATTTCTCTCCAAAACTTGGTTTGGGTAAGTCCAATAAAAACTATTTTATTCTCAAATTAAGACACCTACAAGGGATGTATGTGCCTAGTCATGTATCTAAATAGTAGACAGTACACATTCCACTAAAGCTTATTTCCTGCTTCAGGTGCCAGCTGGGGTCCAGAAATGACGTGTGTATGTAGAACACTCAAACAAGGCAATTGGAGAGATTTTCCTAGAGAGGACTTTGCAAAGTTGAGGGCAGGGTTAAAAGGGACCTGCAAAAGATGGGTAGTACCCTGGGCTAGCTCTTGGGCCTGGGAGGGCAAAGGCAGGCAAACCCTTGGGGGTTTGGCCAGGACTGGGAGAGAACTGTAGGTATGTCTCAAGGAGAAGCCTTTGGTAGAGAAGAAGAGGCTGAGTGGGGAGGACGTTGGATAATGAACGCTATGACCCCTCCCTTCCTTTGCCCTCTCTGTTTTTGCTGGGCTGCCCATTGGTCAATTCCAACTAGGAGCCAGACAGCAGAGGATCCTTGTTGTGTAGATGTAACCCTGAGAAGTCTGGCTCCTGGTCACTGAGGAGGGTACGGAAGGTTCCAGAGTGAATCTGGTGGAGCAGATGCAGAACATGCAGATGACTCCAAAGAGCGTCCCATGAAAAAAATCCAGTTAGTACCCACTTTGCAAGAACAATAGGTAATTTTGGTTAATGCCTAGAGAGAGAATCATTTTGTCATCTGGAGCTGTATCAATCGCTAACCATAATATTATAATAATAAATGGCAAGATCCCACCTGATATATTCATAAAGTTAGGGAAAATAACAGAGAAATGCAATTATAATGCATATGCTGGCTTAGCTTTCAGGCATTTTATGTTAAAGCAAGCTGTCCTTAACCCCACGAATAAATGATGCTCATAAAGCACCTTGGGGGGGAAGTGGGGTATGAGAGGAAGCAGTAATTAGGGCATTTTCACTGTACTTTTTCCTTTCAGTTTGACTTAGTGTGTATTCAGTAAACACCAAGTTAGTCATGCGCTGGTCAATTATAACTCAATAAAGTTGAAAAAGAAAAAAAGTACCCCTTCTTCACACCCCCACTAAATAACATGAAGTCTATTGCTTGACTTTCAGACATTTCAGCTTTCAAATGTTTTCCAGAATGCCGTATGGACATAAGTAGGGCACAGTCACCTTTCCAAAGGTTGGACTGTAATGCAGTGAAATAGACCTTTCTGGGTCATCTACCAGCACAAGAAGTGGGTTTGCTGGATCATATGGTAGTTCTTCTTTAATTTCCTGAAGAACTGCTATACTGGTTACATTCACAACATCTTCACCAACGCTTGTTATCTCTCTTTTTTTTTTTTTTATGACAGCCATTCTAACCGGTGTAATATCTCATTGTGGTTTTGATTTACATTTCCCTGATAATTAGTGATGTTGAGCACCTTTTCATATATTTCTTGGCCATTTAAATGTCTTCTCTGGGAATATGTCTATTCGGATCCTTTGGCCATTTTTTAATTGTTTTTGTTTGTTATTGGGTTTTTTTGTTTGTTTTGTTTTGTTTTTGCTGTTGAGTTGTATGAGTTTCTTGCATATTTTGGATATTAACCTCTTATCAGATATGTGTTTTGCAAATGTTTTCTCCCATTCCATAGGTTGCCTTTTCATTTAGTGATGGTTTCCTTTGCTGTGAAGAAGCTTTTTTGTCTCCATAGTTCCATTCATTTATTTTTGCTTTTACTGCCTTTGCTTTTGGTGTCAAATCCAAGAAATTATTGCCAAGGTCAATGCCAAGGAGCTTACTACCTATGTTTTCTTTCAGGAGTCTTATGATTTCAGGTCTCACATTCAAGTTTTAATCCATTTTGAGCTGATTATTGTGTATGGTGTAAGATATGAGTCCATCTTCATTCTTCTGCATGTGGATATCCAGTTTTCCCAACACCGTTTATTGAAGAGACTATCCTTTCCCCACTGAGTATACTTGTACTCTTGTCAAATATTAGTTGATCATACATACAAGGGTTTATTTCTGGACTCTCTATTCTGTTCCATTGGTCTATGTGTCTGTATTTATGCCAGTACCATACTGTTTTGGTTACTATAGCTGTGTAGTATAGTTTGAAATCAGGAAATCTGTTGCCTCTAGCTTTGTGCTTCTTTCTCAGAATTGCTTTGGCTATTAGAGTCTTTAGTGGTTCTATACAAATTTTAGGATTGTTTTTTCTATTTCTATGAAAAGTGGAAACAAAACTCCCTCATGCTTATGTCCACTAAAACCTTTACTCACCCAGATGGATAAATCACTAAGTTTATGATGCTATCTTATTCTAGTATATTTGACTTTTAGCAAGGTGGGAGGGAATAAGCATTCCCTTTTAATCTGGAGCATAACATGAATGTATCTATTGGCTAAAAGCAGAGTTGGGTACACAGAGTCCACTTTTATTCCAGAATGCCTCTCTATACATTTGTGACAGTCCCAGGGAAAGTTTTTAACACTCAGACTGTTTCCAGCATATCTCAAATTGCTCTGTAAATTATTTAATCCAACTACAGTGACATCTCCTGGCCAAGATGAGAGCTAACTGATAAACATCTTCCGAGGTGATAGAAAATGACAAGATCTAAACGAAATAAAAGATATTTGCCAAATGTTTTGTTTTAAAGCCATCAGCAGTTTATATGTTCATATTCTCATTACCCCCATGTTCAGCACCATGAATAACAAGCTTGGAAAGCTCAGAACTAATAATATCTCCCTTGACTAAAGATGGGTAAATAAAGCAAGAAAAAGTGCTTTAAAATTGGCAAGTCTTTGTGGGAAATATTGCCAGAGCCCTATAAATGCATAGTGAGGATTTTTGCTCACAGATTCCAGGGCCTTCCCTTATCTTTTGGTGTGAGTAGGGTGACTGGCTTTGTGAATACTCTTTTTTTTTTTTTTCTTTTTCTTAACAATTTTGGGATACAAGGCTAACCAGTGATCACACAATTGTGTGCTGATTTTAGGCTCCTTTATTCTTGCTTTGCAACAAAAAAGCTATTGTTTGCAACCTAATAATATTGTAAGAGGAGAGAGGGGGGGAAGAAACCAAGGTCTTTCCTCTGTAGATAGAAATTTGGCTTCAATACAGGCCGGAGAGAGCAAGCAGGGTGCATTTCCTGTGGGAAATACTTTCCAACTTTTTTTTTTAGCTTCGTTTCTTAGTATGATGCCTTAGCATGAATTGCTCTTGAAACTTTAAAAGACATTTTAAGATTGAGGCTGGTGGATAACAGCTTTGCCAGAGGAAGCCTTATGTTTGATTCTGTGGCTCTTCATCTCTCGTTACACCCCATGCCCAGTCTGGTTTGTGTTTGTGTGTTCTGTTTTTCTACAGCCTTCTCTTCCTCCAGGGATCCATCGAGAGCAGTTCAGGGACTGGAGAATCCGTGGCTCTGACAAGAGTGGATAAAAAAACCTCTGAGAAATGATGGGAGTGGGGGGTGTGGGTGAAAAGGTAGTAACACAGAATTAGAAAGCCTTTCTTCTTATATCATAATTTGACTAGCATTTTTCTAAATATGTAACTGTTTGCAGTTCAGAGGGATATAGTCAAAAGATGATTAAGTTTTTCATACCAGGGGTTTAAATATGTATCGATTTTGGAAGCCTAAGGTAATGATCAAGATTTGATGCAGTTTGCAAGCCTTAAACTGTATAGAATTCTAATGAAGATGTGCCTAAGAGCCAGACATTAACATTATCATCGCAGTACCTTTTCTGTGGTGGAAACTTTAAAATCCATGCCCTTTTAAGTGTTGCTAATTTGAACAAAGCGTACTTTCCTTAAGGACTCAGTCACAAAAATTATCTGCAAACAAATGGTGTGTTTGATCATTAAAATCAGCTCAAGGTTTTGCTCCATGAATTTTTTCAAGAGACGAATATGGATAACTCCATTGTTCTTTATTTTGGAGGCTAAGTGGAGAGGATGGGCGAATATAATATTTTTATTTTAAGTTAGAAGGAAGTAAGCACACATCTTAATGTTTTTACCTATGCAGAGATCCAAGTAAGCGTGAGCATCTTGTTGATTTCAAAGGCACACTCATCAAATTACTACCATAAGTGTAACAGAGGAGAAGAAAAGAGAGGCACATTTTAAAACTAGAATAACAGCAGGCCCCAAACTATCAAATTTCTTATTCTCAAAAGCTTTTGTCATAATTTATAATCTAATTTTCTAGTTTATGACCTTACAGGGTATTTTTCCTATTCAATGGGCATATTTTCTTACTAAAGTGATATCCCATTTGAAGTCAAGCCATTGTATGGATCCGTTGTATCCATTGTAATGTTTCAGTGCCATTAATTCTCCATCCAGAAGATTGCCCAAAGAATAAGTCAAATCATGAATAAATCTTGAGATGTAATAGGATTCTCAAAATCAACTCTGAAAATCTTTGAATGGTTTTCTGCCATAAAAACCAATAATGTCTCGTTAGATAAGGAAAGAGACATGGTGACTTTGCTATGAATCATAATGATGATAAGAGCACATTTTCCAATAGATGGCCAATGGGGAAGACCAGAGGGGAGGGGAGTCCTCTAACTGTAGGGGTCAGCAAACTATGGCCCACAGGCGAAATCCAGACTGCTAGCTCCTTTTGTAAATAAAGTTTTATTGGAACACAGCAATGCTTATTTGATTACCCATTGTCTACAGCTGCTTTTGTGCTATAAGGCAGAATTAAGTAGTTATAACAAAGACTGTTCAGCATGCAAAGCATAAAATGTTTAATATCTGTTTCTTTACAGAAAAAAAGTTGCCAACCCCAGCTCTGCGAGCTTGTCTATTTAGAATCTGCACTGATTACTGACCCAAACTTCCAAATCAAAACAAAGAGTCCTAAATAATGACACAGGTAATTGCATGAGAAAAAAAGTATCAAAGCAGTTGGATTTTATACCCTGCTGTGACATCCACTTCTTATATGGTTTGCAAATGAGGGAAGCATCCAGAGCTTTTAGCAACTCAGCAGTAAATATTTTTTTCTCCAACTGGCACGATCCAGACTTCACTAGGATTCACTGTGCCAGGCCAGTGAGGATTATGGAATTCCCTCAGCTGCCTGAGGTGCTATCATGTTGCCCAAGTCAATGCCAAAATTAGGCACAGACAAGGTGGCCGAGAAAGGATTTGAGAATGTGCATAATAAGATCAGGAACTCCTCAGTGGGAGACTCAGAGTTACTGCAGAATGCTTGTTTTACCCTCACCACCTTTTTTTTTCATGCATATAAGGGATAGTTGAAGAAAGAGCACAACTATCCTAATTAGCATGAAACAGTACACATTTTTGGCTGATTTTTAAAGATTCAATTATTTGAGGAATCTACACTACAGAGTGGATTTCAAAAAGAGATACAACACAGCTAAGAGATCATCTTGGCTATTCTCATGAGTGTAGCTTTGAAAGGGATTCAGTTAAGCCCTGTAAATTAATCTCCTTGTATGTTTTGTTCTACCTTTGTTCTACAAAGATAGAACAAAACATACAAGACTAGGATGACCAATATAAAGGTCATCTAGTCCCAAACACTCTTAAGAGTGGAAGTGGCATTAATAATAATTAAGCTGGTCAACAGGTATAATGCAGGACTATCCCATATGAACCTGATGTGTGGTCTCCCATATAAACATAATCATGGTGGCGCCTGTTACTGCCAGTGGTTTCAAAGTGCTTGGCTTCAGGGCTGAGCTGGAACGTGCAGTGCCTGTGTGAGAATTACAAGAAGGCACTGCTTTCTGTGGCCCGCTAGAGATAGGCTCCCCTTCCTCTGGATAGGTGCAGCCCTCCTCCATAGGGCATAACTAGTTGAGGGGCAGATTAAATCTCAGACCCCCAGCTGAACCCCTGGCCAAATATCTGACAGGGCACAACCATATGTGGCTGTCCTGCTCAACACTGGAGTGGTAATGGTAGTAAATCTAGGTTGGTGGGGATGAACCTTGTTCAATATTTGCAGCATTTCAGCCTTGATCTAAAATCAATACTACCTGAACTGTTACATTTTGGATAGATGGAAAAGATTAGATTGTATTAAAACAAATTAAGACAGATCTTAATAACAGCTTACAATTTAGACAAGAAATGTATGATGTCTGTGTTTTTAAAAATGTAACTTTAAGCTCCTGAAAGAAATTATATATTCTGAAACTTGGAGTCATCTATATCACAGGAAATACTGGCTTTTAGGTTTGCCCAGACCTTTTGGGGCAAAGTACTTGGGATTTTTTCCACTTAGTTTTCCAGATAATTGCTATGGTTCCTCCGCATTTCTCCATTAATACACCCCAGATGACAGAAAAGAGGTAGCAAAGAAAAATGGGAACTTTGAGATAGAGGAATAAAACAAGATGGCCTTCTCATTAAGAGCGTCGGTGCCATTTCATCTAATTCTTCTGACCACAGACCAGTTGGTCTGCTATTGTCTCCATGTTCCTGACAGACCCTAAGCTTTTTATTTGGAAAGACTGATGACCAAACAAGTCTGCCTTGAAGCACATAGACACCCACAGGCTTGCCAAGACCCTTCACACTCAGCTGAGTGAAGACTCCCTCTCCTTTGCTCAAGGCTGATGGAGAAGCAAATAAAACCCACTTCGGCACTTTATGTTTTTCTTTTCTGCCAGTTCCCCTTTTTCTTCGGGTTAACTTAATTTCTTCCATTTATGAACCTGATAGTTTCCCCACATTGTTTTGAGCTTCCTTTAGCACTGATAAATTAACTTTTTTGTAATGATCATTTTGTGAAAAAAGGGAGAATAAGAATTAATATTTGCAGATGTGAAAAAAAAAGTCTTCAGGATTCACTAATACTAGTAACGGTGGTAACATTAGGAAGAGTTTGCTGAACAGACTGGAGATGGTGTTAGAAGAAGACTTTGTGTATCTTGGATTTTTTTCACTTATGACCTATGTGAATTTATTACCTATTTTTAAAAGCTAAGTTAAAATATTTTTTTAAAATCAAAACAAAAACAAAAGACAGCAGCAACTTGAACAAATGCTTCATCAGCACTCTCTCCCACAGGAGAATTTTGAAGGTCTAGCAGACATTCACTCTTCTGAGAGCATGTGGTTGACACAGTTATGTCAGAGCTCTACATAAATTTGTATCTGTAACTTTGCCCGGTCCACCTCGGGGGAGATGAAATTTCCTGTCTGCAAGTGAGGATTCTGATCTAGATTGAAAATTAAGTGTAATAATGTATCAGCTTTTGTGATACAATATGGTGCCTTGAGGCAGTCCCTTTGCCAGAGTTTATTGCAGGTAATCACACATTTTCCTACTTACTGACAGTCGAGTGTAGTTGGGACTCACTCATAAGACAAGCAGTGACCTGAGCTGAGCCCTGGCCGGGCAGCGAAGCACCAATGAGGAAGACCTTCACTCTGCCCGGTAGAGCCAGTGTAATTGAGGAGATGGCGATCTACATACACCACGTCAGTGCGCGGTCATGGGTGAAATGTACAGAACAGGAGACGGCTAACGGTAGATTTATATGTGAGGACAGGAGAAGGAGAGACTGTCCTCGCCTAAGACAGATGAAGGAAGGACTGGGCCAGGCTCATTCCCATTGGAAGTGCAGTAAAAGGTCTTTTAGGCGCCTCCCCATACCCTCTTGGGGGAAAAAAAAAAGGTCACAATGTTATGTCTCAAAGGCTGAGGGAAAATGTTCAATGCACAGATTAACATCATATCCTTAGAATGCCCATTCCATTCTCCCTGCAAAACACACTCTCTAGGAGTTTCATTGGTACGTCATGAGGAGGTTGACCAACTCTAACCAGGGCAGAGTGTCTCTTTCCACATATCACTCCCAGCATTTGAAATCAAGTAGTGTCAAGAAAACGTTGCTTTCATTTTGACAAGAAAAGATGTCATGTCCTTTCTAGAACAGCGTAAAGAATTTTCTTCACTGTAGATTTTTATCAACAGATAAAGGATTCCCCACTGGGGTATATAGTGAAGAGAGCAAGCCAGGGTTTTGAAATATTCTTTCCTGGCATTAGAAATATTCGTTGAGGGACGGGGGTGCAGGAGATTCTAAGCCAAAATGGTGAACATAATAACTTCATTCCATACTTGTGCAGGAGTTTAGTCTGCCAGCTGATTACTAATACATTTGATACATTTGAAGCATTTGTTGAACTTTTTGAGAGAGGTATATTTATCTTCATTCTATCCATGAAAATCAGAGATGTTAGGGACTTTAAGTTAAAAGGCTTAGTCTGATGGAGTATTCTTCACCTCAACAGAAAAAAAGAGAGCAAAGATGACTGAAGGTCACACGCATGTGATTAAGTTCCCCCAGTTCCCACCTTCTCCTCCCACTGTACTCATCCACAAGTCCACTTGGCTCTACCTCCAGAGTCTATCTTGAATCTGAGTACTTCTCACTGTCTCCTCTATGAGAACCACTCCAAAAGGCCTTCATCTCACCCCTTCTTTGGATCTCACCTCCTTTATTCTGACCCCAAACAGTCCACTTTCAGCCCAGTAGCCATAGTGATGATTTAGAAGCATTGCAAGATCATGTCGGTCTCTGCTTAAAACTGAATGCAATTAAGGTAAAATCCATGCTCCTCCACAAGGCAGGGGGATCTGTACGGTCTCTCCCACTTCTAAGTCCAGATCTATACTCTTAGGTCTGACTGTTACCCTCGTTCACTGCCATCCAGTCATTCACCTCTCTCTCCCTTGGTCATGCTAAGCTTGGCCTCCCACACGTGACATTTGCACTGGTTCTTGCTTTTTCTTGAATGCTTTTACTCCAGAGTTTTACTGGGCTCCCTCCTTGCAGTTTTGGCTTAAATAGCCCCTCAAAGTGGCTTCCTCAGCCCTCCTAGATAAACCAGCACTGCTCTCAGCATTGCCAAGTCATCCTTCACCAAATTACTTTATGTTTTCTTATTAGCAATTACCTATGTCTGCAGTCATATTGTTAATCTGTTGGTGGATTTCATGTCTGTCTGTCACTCCTTGGGAGAAAGTGAGACCCTTGAAGACACATCATCTGGTTCTTGCTGTATCCTCAGAGCTTTGACCTGTATTATAGCCATAGTAGACCTTTGATGAGTATCTGTGGACTGGCTCACTTCTAGCAGTTTTATACTCAGACTTTGGAAATTAGCCACTTAAAAATATTTGATCAACATTTTATCGTGAAATATACCACGAGTATAACCTTGATCTCCTAATATCGTAGATACTTACCTATGTAACAATGGGTTTGAGTCAGATAAAACCAACTTTGGCATTTCCCATAATCACTTTGTCCTGTTCTTGAATACAACACTATCTTGACCATGCATTAAAGAAAGAAGGAGGAGACGAAGGAGAAGGAGAAGTAGTAGAAGGAGGAAAAAAGAAAAACTGTAGCAAATGAATGGTTGAAGGAAACTGAGTCAATTTGCATGACTCCAAGCATAGATTATCTTGCCATAAATTTCATACTGAATTTGGGAATTGAAATTGCATATTATGCTCAATTAAATATTCTTTGCTTCTCACACTTTCTCTCTCTTGCTCCCTCCCTCTTTTCCCTCCCCCTCTTTCTCCTTCTTTCTCTTTCTGTATTTCCATCAGTGTTTCAGAATTTGTCCCATTCCATGCAACCCCAAATGGAAAAATTCATTAGATGATCTCTACCTCTCTCCAAAAGCTTTCTTATTTTCTTTAGAAATAAATAAGGATGAATTTTAATAGCATCTCTTTCACCTGCTCCTGCATCTCACCTTATTATCTGCATCCACAGACTCGTCCCTCGACCAGTGCAAAGACCCTGTGTGAAGGGGAAGTCAGTCACTCCAGCCTTTGTGCAGGGGGGATCACACAAATGGGAGCCCCATGTTTGAGAGACAGGACTTGGACATTCCGTAGCAGCCCCCCAGAACATTCCATGCACATTTTTGTGTCACTCAAAGAAACAGTCAGACACTTCAGTGGAATGGTGATAGCTCTTCTTTCTGAAACAAGTATCACAAGATTCTTACCGTCACTTGTAGTTATTTGTGACTGTTTCTTCTAACCCAAATATTAAAATAATTGATTTTACACTTCCATATTGTTTGTTAACACCAGAATATATTTTTGCAACTTATTTTTACTACAGCATTCTTATTCTACTTTTCCATATTTACAATAAAATTTTAAAAGTTGATTATTGTATTAGTTTGTTAGGCTGCCATAACAAAGTACCACAGACTGGGTGATTTAACCAACAAGAATATACTTTCTCACAATTCTGGAGGCTGGAAGTCCAAGATCAAGATATCAACAGGGTTGATTTCTTCTGAGGCCTCTCTCCTTGGCTTAAAGATGACCACCTTCTCCTGTGCCTTCACATAGTCTTTCCTGTGTGTGTGTCTGTGTCCTAATCTCCTCTCCCCGTATGGACACCAGTCATATTATAGGGCCCACCCTAAGACCTCATTTTTACTTAATTTTCTCTTTAAAGACTCTATCTCCAAATACAGCCACATTCTGAGGTATTGGGGGTTAGGACTTCAGTATATGAATCTGGGGGTGGGGTCACAACTATATAGACACTAGAATAGAGAAGCATATTGTTCTGAATTCCTTAGCATGACTTAATAGCTGTAAGGAGTGAGGAGAGATGATACCTCTTTTAGATCCTGAAATTTCACTCTTCCCAAATAGAAATCTCTTTGAATTTGATAACTGTAAATACTCCACACTCTGAATTTATAGTAAACTATCATATTAAATATAGTAGAAGAGTATATTAAGATACAACTTTTTAATTTTTATGGATTTTAGTTTTTTTATGGATTTAGCTTAAAATCTATCTACAGGCCAGGTCTTCACTGGGGATTCATATAATGACATCTAATTACAAAGGTCTTTGAGAAACTGTATCACCATAGCCATTGAGAAGTTTTCTAAATAGTCAATGCAGGGCCCCAAAGGCCCTATTTGACCCTTAAGGTTACTGAGTATCAACCATAATCAATTCCAGGAGAAAATAATCCATTTGGGGAAAAAAATGGTTATTAAATCCTAGGATTTTAAAAAGAAAGCTAAGTTCTTTATGATAATGTAAGTATTTGATGGGATTTACTTAATCATTCAACTTCTGAGATTGATTAAAAATAGATATCTTAGCTTTTATTAATTTATTTTAAATTGGAAAATTATTTGGGTATGAAATATGGACATGAATGACTCACCTTCCTTTTTCAGGCTATGAATAAATAGGAAGAGAAAAGTGAGGATGGATTTTTATCCTATAGCCTTTATGTTCATTTCTCAAGTTGGCATGCTTTAAAAAAATCTCAATCACAGAATCAAACTTTACAAGTGATGGAGTTCTTCGAGATCATCTGATCTAATCCTATAACCTAAAGGCTTAGTAGCTAGACCCAGGAAAGCCAAAAGGACTTAAGTACAGATTGAATAATTTAACAGAAATATTTAAAGCTTAAAAATAAACTTGTTTAATTTGTCCCAGTCATTCTCCAGTTTGCTTGTTTATAGGCTACATAAGTGAGTTGCTTTTATTCTCTAAAATAACATAAAGTCTGTCACTTTGGTGCTTTTGGTGTTGTTTCCTCAGCCAAAGCGGAAAAATTAACTTCCTGTTCACACTTCATGTGTTGATTTGTGGATGATTCATCTCAAAAGTACCTTCCCGTGTATCAGCTTAAACTAGCTTTGACAAATGTAAATATGAAAACCAAAATAAAATCTCTGGCATAGCCTGAAAAAATTAGAGTAAATAACTTAAAAAATAAATTATTGTTTAAAAACAGTTTGGAAATGAGGGAGTTAGCAACGGATGGGAAGGAGTTTTAAGATTTTGAATGGAGAAGTGACGTCAGGACAACACCATGGATTTCTCTTCCACACTGGGGCTCATTTGAGAGGACGGGTGTTTTGATAATTATCAGGTTGGGACATCAGGCATAAAACAGGGCTTTGCCCAACACCCTGGAGACATGGCCACCCTATTCTTTAGGAAGATTAGCCCAGCCCAGATCTATGGGACAGACGGGACCAATTGTGGATTGGTAAGTATGTCTCACAAATACACCAGCTAAACAGAGTGGAGGCTTACCTGTGTCCAGAAACAGCTCTCTCCTGGAACAAGTGACGGAAGCAGCCTAAAGCAAGGAGACAGTGATTTGCTATGTGACTTCCCCAGTCCAGCTGTCTGGACCAAAGCTGCCCAGTTGTCAAATGTGTCCTGTCCTGTGAGGCTTTTTCTAAGTCTATGCTATGACGTGATTGCATTTCTAAACAGTAAATACATATATATATATTTTTATATATATGTTATGTAAAATTATATAATGTGTTATATATTACATATGTTATATATTATTATATATAGTTATATATATTATTATAAATGTATAATTATAAATATATGATTATATATATTGTTATATATTATTATAAATATATAATATATAATAAATATATATTTCTCATTATAATATATGTATGTATTATACTGAGAAACAAAAGTGGACATTCTGGCACATGGAGTTAGGTCACCCGGCCACCCTGCCTTTAGAGGTCCTCCATACACACACTTCAGAGATGCGTGGTCCTGCGTGTGCTGGGAAGGAGAGGGCCGTAGAGGGGGAAGAACTGTGCCCCAGACACCCCAGAGAGCTGGCTTGGAGAAGGAGGTAGCCTCACTGTCTAGAGAGGAAAAAGGCACTGCAGTCACCAGCGGGCACAATTCAGCACATTCTGATGCAACGTAGGTCAGAGTATTTCAGTGCAGTTTTCTGACAATCTGGGATATTCAGCATTCCTGAGGAAGAGAGCTAAATTGCAAACTGGTTTTAATCAAATTTCCCCTCACAACAGGGACTTACTTTTGCCTCTAACCCCTGCTTTCCTTTTACATCTCTCAAGAAGGTGTCATAAATTGAGCTTCCAAATGCTCAAGATCCCTTCCAGAACTAACTCCCACTTCTGTCTGTGAATCACAATATACACAGATGTCTAGCCGCGAGGCACCCCCCAAAAGCACTTCAGGGCGGTATCTTTGCCAGTGGTCGAAAGTAGCCCCTGAGCCTGACTGGGCAAATCCACGGTACAGCGCACTCCGCTCTGAATTCACAGCTTTCCAGAGCTGGAAATTGTCGGGCTCCTCGGCCGGGTGAAAACGAAGACGAGCTGTCTGCTGTGGGAGCGCTGAC